>NW_020539726.1:40565932-40616424 GCF_003426905.1 Ctenocephalides felis | reverse complement strand
GGACTCTGGTGGAGGAGAGTGCACTGCTAGGCATCAGCCGGTTGCTTATGCTGTGGCTAGGGATCCTTTGGGAGCTAACGGATTAGGTAATAATAATCATATTGTTAGTTTTATAAACTAACTAGATGACCCAACAGACATTGTCCTTTACCCATGCCTACAATTTTTTAATACTAGCTGTAAGTGGAATTCTGTCTTAAGGCAATTAGGGCATCGTGCCTTAAGGCAAATTGCTGGAACTTCCCGTACTAAAAATTATTATTTTTTTAAAAACGATTAACATTTTTGAAAAAAATTTACTTCGAAAAAATTAGATTTTTGAGAAACTATAAATTGGACAAAAAATTACTTTTTTTGAAAAAAAATTTTTTTGAAAAAAATAATTTTTTTTTTAATTTTTTTTTTTTTTTTGAAAAAAAATTTTTTTCTTTATTTTGACATATTGTGGAAGATCTGAACTTTCTTTTCAAAGCAATCGTACTGCTTGAACTGCATAGAGACGAAATGTCAAAGCGCGCAAGTGCCGCGCCGCCGTCTAACGCATAAGCATTGGTACGGAACCCATAGGAATGTAAAAAAAATTATACTTATTGTTAAAATCTCTATAAATTATCTGATAATTTGATGTGCACATGTCTAATGATAATTTTTAACCGCCGAATGGCATTTTTTTTACTTTTTTTATTAGATCTCCGAAACCGCTAGACCTGTCTTCATGAAAATTTGATCAATTCTTCATCTTGTCAATACAAGTGAAATGTTTTTTTGAATTATTCAAATCGGACGCTCCGTTCTCTTAAAAACTGAGTTACCGCTTTCGGCACTTTTTTGCCCCGTATCTTCGGAACGGCTAGACCTGCCTGCCTTCGCCAAAAACTAATCACACGTTCTCCTTATCAATACGAATCGAATGTTTTTTTGAATTATTCAAATCGGTTGATCCGTGTTCCCGAAATCGTCGACGAAAATTTGTATCCGCACATACATACACACACGCACACACACACAACACACACACATACATCCATTTTTTCTAAGGTATGCCAAAATATTCAGAAACCTTTGAAACGTCGAGAAATGCAAAAATTTTCATTTTCGATTTTTTTGCGATTACTATAACTTGCCCTACGGGAAGTTAATAATATTGTTAGTTTTATAAACTAACTAGATGACCCAACAGACATTGTCCTTTACCCATGCCTACAATTTTTTAATATAATATACTAATATTTAGTGTTTACCTAAAAATAATAATTATTGTTTTTTAAATTACTCTTCACACCAAAATGCATACGCATTTATAATATGAGCAATGTTAAATGTAGAGCTGCTTTAAATAAAATGATGAGTCTCAATTCCCACATTATATTGGAAATTGAAGTCTTTTAAACGGCATAACTAGACTTTATACAAAAACCGACATTTTAGAAAACTGGTTTTCGAATTTTAATTTAGCCAGAAAACCGGTTTTCGAATTTTATATAGAAAATGAATTTTTGCTCGAATATTCCGTAATAACAAAAAATACATCCGCAAATATAGTACGATTTTAGCAGTATTTGACTGAATTTATTTGCTGTTCAATTTTAAGGATAGTGAACAAAATTATTTTAAGTTTAATTAGTAGAGCAAAAAAACATAGTTTATCTGGATTTAATGACTTTGAAAATAATTATTCGTTAATTATGCATCATTTTCTAATATGAGCATAAAAATATTTTTATAATAGTGAAAGGAATGTTTTCGAATAAATAAAAATAACTCATTTAAATAAAAAAACATGTATCAAATTAAAAAAAGTTAAAAAATATTAGATACATGTTTATATATATATATATATTTGTTAATATCAATTTTAGTTTTAAAAACAATTAAGCTAAACCTCGAGTATTTTCAATTCCGAGCAAATTGAATTAACTAATTTTAAAAATTCCAATTATTTTTTGTTTAATAAAATATGATTTTAAAAATCTGCGAACTATCGATTTGTTACTTGAACGTGTTCTTTGTTTACTCACAAAATTTCCCGAAATAGAAAATACTCTCTTACTTGCGACCGGCTAGGCTTAATTGTTTTCATATAATAATGTTTTTGTTCTTTTATTTGTGGCTTCTAGGGCTAAAAACTCTTTTTTTTTGTAGTTTGATTTTAGAAAGTTACTTCTTGAAGAAGAAGTGATATTGATTTAAATTAGTATATACATTAAATTAATATATACATTAGACAAAAGATTACAGAACACCAGATTTCCTTTTCTGGGAACTGCAGCATACTGATAAGAATCCAAAACGCTTTTGAACCGATATGATTCCAAGAATCAAAACGCTTGCTTTCATCTAGTATATCTGGCTATATTTGTCGTTTTCCATTTATGCAGTGAAAACCGACATTTTCTAGTTAAAAACCGGTTTTCGAATTCCATAATTTTCGCCAAAAACGGCTTTTAAAACAACCCTAGGTATAACATAACACTGGTACTTTATGTTGGATTAAATTAATTTAATTTTTAATTATTTAAGATACCCAAAATTGCATCTAAAACTTCTTCTAATCGATATCGTGAAGGGCCGAATTGCACCTATTCATCTTTACTTTGACATTTGTTGTTATAAAGTAAAGCTTTTATGAATTTTAAAAATATTGTGGAAAGATTAATAAAGGACGCAAAGAAATTATATATATATATATATATATATATATATATATATATACAGGGCCGGTCCTGGGGTCCTTAGCGCCTGCATGCAACTTTTTTTCTGGCGCCCCCCCCCCAATTAATTTTCACCGTTTTAACAGTTTATCATTAAAATTATATAAATATTTACATATTTTTTAAAAATTAATTTTTAATTATTCTGGATTTAGTACTCAAAAAATAGATATAATCTAGAAGGGTATAAAATATATTGATTTTAAATTTATTTATTATTATCGATATCAATAAATGTCATAATTTCACATTTTAGTAATATTCAATATGTAGTAAATTGGTTAAGGATGTAAGTTCGACTACCATAGCAAAAGAGTTAATATTTTTGGTAGATTAAAGTTATAGAATTTAAGAAATGCATTTCAGAATGCATTTTGATATAAAGATCTTGATATCAAAATAATAAATACTATTTCTGAAATGTATTTCTTAAATTCTATAACTTTAATTTAACAAAAATATTAAGTGAAATAAATAAATTAATTTTTAATTATTCTGGATTTAGTGCACAAAAAATTAGATATAATCAAAAAGCGTATAAAATATATTGATTTTTTAGAAAATCGAAGCGATTCGGTATAATCAAGTATTTTGACATTTTCAATTATTTTTAACGTATGTGCAATATTAATATTTAAAAAAACTATCATTTAATTTTCAAACATAACACTCGTATTTCATGTTGGATTTTTTAAATTTTAATTTAATTTAATTTTTCATCATTTACAATATCCAAAATTGCGTCGTAAACTTCTCCTTATTGATATCGTAAGAGCCGTCATATTTAGAGTATCAGCTTTTTGTTTTAAAGTTAAATTTTTAACGTATTTTGGAAGTATTGTTCAAAAATCAGTAAAAAATGCAAAGAAATTACACATTTCTTGAACAATATTGAAAAAAAAAACTTATTTTATTTGATATGTATTATTTCTGTATAGTTAATAATTATTAAATTTAGAGTATGGACACCACTAGGTATAAAACAAGTCTTAAGATTTTCGTTCCAAAGTAAATTTTACTTTCATTTTTCATATTTGTTCCACGCATGTCTTCAACATTCAAAGTTCAACAGATGCGAAACATTTGCAACAAAAGCAAAAGTTACAATTCAATTTCTCGGAATAAACAAGTCATTTTCTAAGCACTGACTTACCATTTTTTATAATTTGTTTATATGTTTTAACAAGCACCGATTCAACTAAATCAGCTCGCAATTTTTCGTCAATAATGCTCAACAATTAATTTAATCTTTCGCAGGTTTGCGCTTACGGGATGAATACTAGATAATTTCTTTTTCGATTCCACGGTAACTTCAAACAAAGAAAAAATTAAATGAGTAGATTAAGCAATAAACAGAGCTGTTATTTACTAATTTGCACAGTTATTAATCAGTTAATTGTTTCTACTGATATCACATTGCAAAATAAATATGCTTTTTGTATCTCCGCATCCCTAGTTAAGTTAAAATATTTATTATAATTTATTAAATATTCTATATTTTAAATAAATAATTCTATATATATATATATATATATATATATATATATATGAAGAAAATTTAATATTCGAATTCTGTGTTGGCGCCACCTAAGGCGTGCGCTTGTATTTTTCGCATACATTGCATTAAAGGTAGGACCGGCCCTGATTAATACTTAATTTCATATAAGTGAATTATTTTTTTCATATGTGTATAATTCAGTCTGCCATACATATATTGTATCTTATATTATTTTTTTTATATCAGCTACTTTTTGGCAATAATAATGTAAACATTTCATTTTTCTTATTCATAATCATAAATTTATTATACATATTCTAATAATGTCTAGGTTCATGAGTAAATTGAAATTTTTGGCAGATGATAGTTTTTATTTATTTTCAATGCAAACAATGACATGCCGTTTTTTACAATTTTTTCCATTTATTTCTACAATATTGCACATACATTCCACTACTTCTTAATAATCACATACATCCTAGAAAATTTTTCTTGACAAACTTCAGAAAGATTTATCAAAATTCGAATAATCGTTTAGAAGGAGTATACAGTGAGTGCTTGTAATTTAATATGAACTTTATATAATAGCAATAAAGCTCAAATTGATTCTATTATTGATTTTCGTTAGAAAACGTTTGTATGTGAAAAAGAAAAGGGCTGTTTTTAGGGTTTTCTCGGCAATTATTCGATTTTTCTCGCCGTAAGAACCATCCTTGGACTTGAACGAACATTTTAAAAATTGAATTGGCCAAATTGGTCCAGTCCATTTTGCGACTTATTTTTAACTTCCCGTAGGGTAAGTTATAGTAATCGCAAAAAAATCGAAAATGAAAATTTTTATATATTTTTACGTTTCAGAGGTTTCTGAACATTTTGGCATACCTTAGAAAAAATGGATGTATGTGTGTGTGTGTGTGTGTGTGTGTGTGTGTGTGCGTGTGTGTATGTATGTGCGGATACAAATTTTCGTCGACGATTTCGGGAACACGGATCAACCGATTTGAATAATTCAAAAAACATTCGATTCGTATTGATAAGGAGACGTGCTGATTAGTTTTTGGCGAAGGCAGGTCTAGCCGTTTCGGAGATACGGGACAAAAAGTGACGAAACGGTAACTCAGTTTTTAAGAGAACGGAGCGTCCGATTTTAATAATTCAAAAAACATTTTACTTGTATTGACAAGATAAAGAATTGATCAAATTTTCATAAAGGCAGGTCTAGCGGTTTCGGAGATCTAACGAAAAAAGTAAAAAAAAATGCCATTTGGCGGTCAAAAATGATCATTAGACATATGCACATCAAATTTTCAGATATTTTATAGAGATTTTAACAATAAGTATAAATTTTGTTTATTTTCCGATGGGTTCCGTATCAATGTTTACACGTTAGACAGCGACGCCGCTCTTACGCGCTTTATATTTTGTCTCTATGCAGTTAAAGCAGTGCGATTGCTTTGAAAAACAAGTTCATATCTTCCAAAATATGTCAAAATAAAGAAAACATTTAAAAAAAAAAAAAAAATATTAAAAAAATTTCTGTCCAATTTATAGTATATATTATTTTTATAGTATATATTATTTTTTTAAGTAAAATTTGTTCAAAAATGTTAATCGTTTTTAAAAAAATAATAATTTTTGGTACGGGAAGTTTCCGCAATTTGCCTTAAGGCACGATGCCCTAATTGCCTTAAGACAGAATTCCACTTACAGCTAGTTTTTCAAAAATTTTGTCAAATGTGTTCAATAAAGAAATTGGCCTGTAATTATTAATACTGTCAGTGGGCTCTCTTTTATGAAGTGGATAGATACCGTTACTAACTGCGTTGTTTAAGCTAGCAAGGAGATTATCAATGAATAGTGGATATAATTGTTTTAAAATAATAATAGCACTAATAATAATATTATCAATGCTATAAATTTCACATATGCCCTTTACCTCAGGTATCTACGCGTCAGAAAAACCATCAGCAATAACCATCCCTTCGACATCGCCATCGACTGCTGCAACTCTAAGTCCTGGTGGAGCAGTTCCATCGACTACACCAACTGGTTCAGCATCACCTGCAGCAGCAAAGCCGTCTCTGACACGACTTCTGCTCCATTTAGATTCTGATGCTGCTAAGCAGCAGGCTTTAGAACACACTCTGAGGGCCACCGAAGTACATCAGGCTAGGGTCATGCTGGTTGCGGCTTTGGCAGGACATTCTGGACTCACGGGGAAGAATTCACAGGGTTGTATGAGTGGAGGAAGTGGAAAAAAGATTGTCAGCAAGGTAAGAAATACTTTATTTTTACGTTTTATATAACTAGATGACCCGACAGACGTTGTCCTGTACCCATGTCTACAATTTTTTAATATTCCATACTAATATTTACAGTTTACCTAAAAATAATAATTACTGTTTTTTTAAATTTTTCGTTTTATATAAGGTTGTCAAATATCTCCCTTCCGCCTTTTTGTATTATAAACCAAGAGCAAAAAAGCGGAAGGGAGATATTTGACAACCTAATATGTTTTATAACTAGATGACCCGACAGACGTTGTCCTGTACTCATGTCTACAATTTTTTAATGTTCCATACTAATATTTACAGTTTACCTAAAAATAATAATTATTGTTTTTTAAATTACTCTTCACGTCAAAATGCATTTACATTTATAACATAAGCGATGTTAAATGTAGAACTGCTTTAAATATAATGATAAGTCTTAATTCTCACACTATATTCGAAATTGAAGTCTTTTAAACGTTATAACATAACCATAACCATAACATAACACTGGTACTTCATGATGGATTAAATTAATTGAATTTTTTATTATTTAAAATATCCAAAATTGCATCTTAAACTTCTCCTGATCGATATCGTGAGAGCCGAATTGTATGTATTCATCTTTACTTTCCCATTTGTTGTTATAAAGTGAAATTTTTACGAATTTTAAAGATATTGTGGAAAGATTAGTAAAATATGCAAAGAAATTATATATTGAAAACTAACTATTGAGAATTTAATATCCGAATCTTATATTGGCGCCCCCTAAGGCGTGCGCTCGTATTTTTCGCATGCATCGCATTAAAGGTAGGACCGGCTCTGATTAATACTTAAGAGGCACACTTAGTGTGAAGTTTTCAAAAAATCGAATTTTCGATTTTTCCATATTTTGATAGGTTATACCTTTAAAAATAACATACCAAAATTTTAAATCGATATCTTAAATAGTTTTTGAGTCATAGCCATTTAAAGAGTATATATAGTATAACGATCATTTAATCTTTAAACGCGTTTTTCTCAAAACAGCATTTTCCGAATTTGCTGCAGCGATTACTCAAAAACAAACGATCCGATCACTATCAATTTTTTTTAGATGTTTTATATATAGTTCTCCGCAAAATGAACTATCGATTTTTTGATCGGATCAAAAATCGAATTTTGGCAGTCCAAAAACGACCAAAATTTTGGGTAAAAGTCGACTTTTTTTTTTAAAACGCCGCCATTTTGTCAATTTTTGATTTTTTTTTCTTTATCGTAGTTCATTTTACAGACAATATTATCTAGTTTAATTAGATTTTTTTTAAATTTCATCCACGTAGAAGGCCGGAATCACTGCAGCAGTGAAGGACCTTTTTTCGCGCCGTTGGAGATCGACGATAACTTAAAAAATATTTAATTTTTTTCTTCAAAACTTTTACTATGTATTCTTAAAACATGTGTTTATATATTCTCAAAATTTTGAAATGATTGATAAATTTTGAAATGTTTTTTAATATAAATTCCCAAAAATCACCTTTTTTAGGCGGTTGCACTAGTTGTGCCCCTTAATTTCATATTTTAAGTGAATTAATTTGTCATATCCTGTTCATACGTGTATCATTCAATCTGCCATACATAAACTGTATTTTTTATTATTTATATTTTTTTTTATCTCAGCTGCTTTTTGGTAATAATAATGTAGTGTAGATATTTAATTTTTCTCATTCATAATCATAAATTTATTATGCATATTCTAATATTGTCTAGGTTCATAAATAAATTGAAATGTTTGGCAGATGATAGTTTTCATTTGTTTTTAATGCAAACAATGACATGTCGTTTTTGCAATTTGTTCCATTTATTTCTACAATATTGCACATACATTCCAATACTTCATAATCAAATGTTGTAAAAGTGATCACCTTAATAAGTATTGAAACACTTTATGATAGTAAGATTAATGTTAAATAATAAAATATGCATTCAAAATACAAAACTAAAGATGTTGCTTTAGGCACAGATAAACATAAGCAATATAAAAAATTAAATAAAAGCAAAATAAAAGAAAGTTTTATGGCCATGCTTACCTCAGTAATTAAAACCCGTATTAAGAACATTAAAACAAACTACAATTTATATTACTTAAGTCATATTGCATCATATCACCTACAAATCTTATGTATATTTACTTTATACTTTTATAATATTATATGTATACCAATAATGGCAAGTACTTTGCAATTAAGTATCAAAAGAACACTTGAGAATGTAAACCGAAATACACGATTCTTAAATATGATTTAGAATTAATATGATTTAAAATTAGTAATATAAAAAAACAGGTTATCACATACATTCTAGAAAATTTCCTTAACAAACTTCAGAAAGATTTATCAAAATCCGAATAATCGTTTAGAAGGAGAATACAGCTCAAATTGGTTCTACGTTTTAGTTAGAAAAAGTTTGTATGCGAAAAAGAAAAGGGCTGTTTTTGGAGTTTTCCCGGTAATTATTCGATTTTTTCTCACCGTAAGAACCATCCTTGGACATCAACGAATATTTTAAAAAAATAATTGGCCAAATCGGTCCAGGCGTTGTTGAGTTATGCGCTTACCAACACATTTTGCGATTTATATTTATATATAAGATATAGTATTTAATAATAATTTACAATAATGTTTTATAATTTTTAGGCATACGGTTATGATGGTGTGTACCATGATGTTGGAATGGACAGCAAGAGTTTGAAATCACCTATCGAGACCATGGATGATAATCGGGTAAATTCTTATTGGACTTTTATTAGATTCGAATTATGTTTCTGGCAAGTGTTATCACACTCACAATATCTCACAATAAAAATCTAATGAGTTTCTGGGAAGGACCTAATGAGAATATTACATGAATCTATTAAGATTCTTGATGGTATTCTTCTCAGATTCGTACTAAGATTCTTCTCAGATACCCTTTTGGATGTGTGTTAGAATGTTATTGAATTCGAATAAGATTCTTGCTAGATTCAAGAAAAAGCTAATGAGAATCTTATGAGAATCCACTTTTTAAAAGTTTCAATAAGATTATTTTCTTCTGAGATTCTAATTAAGATTCTTCTCAGTTTCTCATAAGATTTTCGATTTTTGTTACATTTTTATTATTTTCTTGGCAAGTGTGATGTGATCTCACGATAAAATCCTAATGAGTTTCTGGGAAGGACCTAATAATAGGCTGTCAAATATCTCCTTTCCACCTTTTTGTATTAAAAACCAAGAGCAAAAAAGCGGAAGGGAGATATTTGACAACCTAATATTATAAGAACCTATTAAGATTCTATTAAGATTTATATAAGATTTTTCTCAGGTTCTTATTAAGATTCTTTTTATCATCTCAGATTTTTATTAAGATTATTCTCAGACCTCATAATATTCTTTTTAGATTCTTATTATGTTTCTGCCATCAAGATTTTCCTCAGATTGTCGTAAGATTCTTGTTAGAATTTAATTGGATTTGTATATATTCTTAAAAAGATTTTTTAATTTGACAAAAAATCACGAAATATTACGTGAAGGGGGGGGGGATAGTAAGATATCACGTGTATTTATTTTTAAATTTTTTCTCGTGATTTTTGGCGAGGAAAAGGGGTAATTTTGAATATTCAAGGGGGGGGGGGTACAGAAATTCTACGAAAAAAACGATCACGAGATTAATGGGAGCCCCCTGAAGTTTTATATAAATTAACATTTAATTATGATGGAACGGTCCATTAAATTCTTATCAGGTTCCTTTAGTTTTTTACAAGATTTTTGTTAGAATCTCATTAGATTCTTGTTTTTATAATGTTTCTGAAAAGTGTGACCTCACGGTCTAATAAAAATATTATAATTATTATTATAAATATTATAATTATAAGAATCTATTAAGATTCTTGAAAGGTTCTTCTCAGATAGGCATGAAGATTTTTTTCAGGGGATCATAAGATTCTTGGTAAATTCGTATCAAGATTTTTGATAAATCCTCAAAAAGTCTTGTTAAAATTTTATTAGATTCTAGACATGGCGAGATTGGAATCTTGTTAGATTCTAATTACATTTCTAAGTGTGATATAATAGAATTTTGGGAAGAACTAATGAGAATATTATAAGGACATAATAAGACTCTTGACAGATTCATATAAGATTCTTCTCAGATCTTCTCAAAATTCCTATTATATTCTTATGTTTATGGCTTGAGAATTCTTCTCAGATCCCCATAAGATTCGTGTTAGAATGTTATTGTATTCATATAACATTCTTGTTGATTTAACATTCTCATAAGATTTTCGTTGCTCAAGAATATAATATTCTAAGAAGAACCTAATATTAAGAATATTATAAAATCATGTTAAGATTCTTTTAAGAAGATTATAATATTCTTGTTAAAGTTTTGATTCTTCTAGATCCTCATAATTTTTTTTGTTAAATTCTCATTAGATTCTTGTTAGATTCTTATTATGAATTCTAATAAGATTTTGGGAAGAACCAAATGAGACTGTAAAGAGATTAAGATTCTTGAAATATTTATATAAGATTTTTCTCGGATTCTTTTTATCATTTACCTCAGATTCTTATTAGGATTCTTATCAGACCTCATAAAAATTATATTATATTCCTATTATTTATATGGCATGAATATTTTTTTCAGATCCAGATAAAATTTTGGTTAGAATATTATTACATTTTTTATAATTTCGAACCCCTAATGATGATATTATGAGTTCTTATTAAGATTTTTAATCGGTTCTAATAAGATTATTCTCTATTCCTTGTAAGATTCATATTAAGATTTTTCTTTGATCTTCATAAGTTTCTTATTAGATTTCTATTGCGATGTGACATTTTTTTATGTATTGAGTAATAAATAATAACTTGTTTGCAAACTAGTGGGGCGCATGGCATCGTGCCTTAAGGAAAATTGCTGGAACTTCCCGTACCAAAATTTTTATAATTAATTTAAAAAAATTATTTCTTTTTTAAAAGATTAACATTTAAAAAAAAAAATTACTCTGAAGAAATTAGATTTTTGAGAAACTATACATTTAAAAAAAAAATAGATTTTTGAGAAACTAAAAAATTTACATTTTCTTGTGAAAAAGACTTTTTGAAGAAAAATGTATTTTGAAATATTTTGGAAATTCTGAACTTTTTTTCAAAGCAATCGTACTGCTTTATCTGCATAGAGACGAAATATCGAAGCGCGTAAACTATTTTTACTAGATCTCCGAAACCGCTAGACCTGCCTTCATGAAAATTTGATCAATTCTTCATCTTGTTAATACAGGTAGAATGTTTTCCGAATTATTCAAATCGGACGCTCCGTTCTCTTAAAAACTGAGTTACAGTTTTTGGCACTTTTTGCCCCATATCTTCGGAACGGCTAGACCTGTCTTCGCCAAAAACTAATCAGCACGTCTCCTTGTCAATACGAATCGAATGTTTTTTGAATTTTTCAAATCGCTTCATCCGTGTTCCCGAAATCGTCGAAAATTTGTGTCCGCACACACACACACATACATCCTATATCCCAAGGTATGCCAAAATATTCAGAAACCTCTGAAACGTAAAGATATATAAAAAATTTTCATTTTCCATTTTTTTGCGATTACTATAACTTGCCCTATGGGAAGTTAATAATTTACGAGTTTGCAAAGAGATTTATACATTTGATCTCAAGAAAATCTAATAAGAATCTACTGCAAATCCAATGCATGTGAATCTCAAAAATTGAAAAAAAATCCAGGCAGAATGTAATATGATTCTGGTAAAAATCTAAAGAGATTTCGGTCTGAGTCTAACAAAATTCTAATAAGAATGTGCTAAGACTCTTTGCATCTAATAATATTCTAATAACATTTTAATAAAAATCTAATAAAATTCTAGTAAATACTAAATTGTCTACATCTTTTTTTTCAGAGTGGTGCTTGTACCCCAGACGACCTTCATCAATCCACAACGAGCAATCAAGCAACATGCGCCTGCAGCAGTTACCACAAAACGATGATGAAGACCGAGACGAAGAAGATGCTGAAGACATTGCTGATAACAACGAAGATGTCCTATCTTCATCCTACCATCATCAGCATCCTCAACACGGTGCTCTTTTGCAGCAGCAACATTTGCACGATAGAATGACATCGTCTGGAGCCCTGTCAGCATCCATGATGACTTCGGGTAGTTCCATGACTTTGTCTCGGTCACTTTCCTTGACTTCCTCGGCTGGTCCTAGAGAGATGATGGGGTCTCTTGCAGGAGCAGGAGGAGTTATGCTGAATTCTGCTGCCAGTTTGAGAGCCTCTGCGAGGGCTAATAGTGCTGCTATGTCCGTGCTGGTTAATACCATGACTACAAACGAAGAGGTAAGATAAATATAAACACCACTCATAAATTTATACGACAATCACATATTTCTATTATCTAGATTGTTGGCGAAGCACCAGACATGAGAACAACGTCTGATAGCATTAGCTCAGCAGCACCAGGACAAGATTCGAATTCTACGTCAGCACACCAAGGTGGTGATGGTGCCGAAGGCACCAGACGTAACTCTGCAACTATGGATCGTTGTTTGGATGAACTTACCAGTACACTAACAGAAGCCGATGCAAGACTTTTGGTTGATTTGCTAAAATTGGCAGCTTTGGACAGGGTGCAGGCTGACGGGGCTAAGGAAACTATTGCTAATGTGTTAATAGGTAATAATTATAATGAACTAATCCAACCAAGGAATTACTTGCTAATTTATTAACTTCCCGAAGGAGAAGTTTATATTTTCATCAAAAAATTCGATTCGCTAATTTTATGTTTTTTCTGGACGTTTCAATGTCATTCCGAATCGAATGAGACCAAATTTGGAAAAACGGCTGGACCGATTTCAGAAATTTAAAAGCCATTCGATGTATCTCGATGAGTACTATTGTTTGCCAGTTTTGTGCGACGATCGGCCAAGCCGTTTCTTTATAAATCGCAGAAACGTGAAAAATTGTTCGTCTAACGTTTTAGCCCGCAATTCTGAATCGATTTTGAAAATTCAAAAACCGTTTGAAAGATATTGGTTGGGCATCGTGCTTTATAGTTTTTGGTAGAGATCCGCCGGGCCGTTTTCTTGTAATAAGGTGTTAAAAAAAAAATTCGTCGAATTTTATTATTTTTTTGACGTTAGATACCATAGTCTTCTAGATCATACTAAAATATTACGGCCCTACGGCAACTCGTTTAGGGTGAAAATTCGTCAAAGTTTGCAAAAATTGGTATTGTTTTCTGGCATTTCTCAAAACTAGACCTTTCATCGACGTTTTCTCAAAAACGCCTGAACCGATTTCAGAAATTTAAAAGCCATTTGATGTATCTCGATGAGGACTATCATTTGTCAGTTTTGTGCGACGATCTGCCAAACCGTTTCTTTGTCATTTGTAAAAAAGTGTTAAACTTTTCGTCCACATTTTAGCTCATCCTACCGAATCGATTTTAAAAAATCAAAAACTGTTCGAAAGATATTAGTTGGGAATGATACTGATTAGTTTTAGGTGAAAATCTACCGAGCCGTTTTCTTGTAATTAACTGTTGCAAAAAAAAATTAAGCCGATTTTTATGGATCTTTTTTTGGTGATATATATATCATGGTCTTAAAGAACTTACTGAAATATTACGGCCTTACGACAGGTAGTTTAATTTTAAAAATTTATCATAGTTTGAGAAAATGAGTAGTTTTTATGA
This sequence comes from Ctenocephalides felis, assembly GCF_003426905.1. Taxonomy (NCBI): domain Eukaryota; kingdom Metazoa; phylum Arthropoda; class Insecta; order Siphonaptera; family Pulicidae; genus Ctenocephalides; species Ctenocephalides felis. The sequence continues at coordinate 40,602,218 of NW_020539726.1, read as the reverse complement.
TGTTTATTAAAATTAAAATTAGACGATTTACTTGTTTTTTTTTTGTTTTTAAAAATTTATTTATTTCATTTATATTAGTTTATACATACATATTTTTATACAATTTATATAATCATGCATAACTATCCTAAGACATAAATACATAATCTTATATTTAATGCTGACTAATGAAAAAGTAAATTTACTTATAAATAAATTTCTAATCATGGTAAAAATAATCACTAAAAACCATATCTACAATAATAATATTAAAATAATACATATTACTTATATGAATGGAAAATAGTCAAAAGACTAATAACATATGCTGTAGGAATAGTTCAGGAGTAATTTGATCTTTGCCATATTTTATACTTGATTATCTTTTTATCGATGATGGTAGCTTGTACTTATTGTACCAATATGTATTGTCATTGGATCCAATATTACATATATTAGGAATTAAGTTAAATAAACAATTAGTATAAAATCTTTCAGAGATAATAGTTATAAAATCTTTCACTAATGGTACATTAGTGGAATCGCGTAAGAATTTTGTGCTAATATAATGCATATTTATTGGATTCCTTGCTTGACCTATAACAAATCTTAATGAAACATTTTGTACTGATTGTAGTTTTTTAATATTGTGTTTTTTTGTCATACACCAAATAGGGGAAGCATATATCATTGCGGATCTAGATTTGCTTGGAATAACGATAGAGTACGTGGTCTTAATGAACATACTCAACAATTAAAGTCCTACAAAAAACTGGCTCAATTATAAAAATTATTGATTTTTGAAAATTTGCTTTTAAAAAAATACTCCGACCCAGTTGACGTGTTCGACTTTCAATAATGTGTAATAAATCCACTTCGAATACTTTTAACTACTCATAAATTAATTTATTTTTTATTGATTAAGTCAATTATTCACACAAATTGGGAAGTTCATGTAACTTGTCTCAAGGCAAAATACCAATACCAACTAGTTTTATGTGATTTTTTCAGCCCTCGGAACATCTAATCCTTCCATTGCTGATATGTTGATCGAAACCTGCATCACTGAACTAGAAGACACTGCTACTAATTACCAAAACTTCCACAGAAGTCCTGCTCCAGTTGTTCAAGAAACAAGTCATCCTTATATTGATGACATAACACTTACAGGTAATAAACTAAAATTTTAATTATTATTTTGATTTCTATTTAAACTATTTCTTTTTCCAAAGGTCATGTGAAGATGCCAGGAGCAGTTGCCATACGATTAGAGTTTGATAGAAGGTGCTCAACTGAGAAACGAAATGATCCATTAACAATACTCGATTGTAGGGGAAGAGTTGTGGCGACACGAAGTGGAAGGGACTGGGCTTATTGGTCCAGGGAGATCAGAGTACCAGGTAATAAAAAGAACTAGCTGTAAGTGGAATTCTGTCTTAAGGCAATTAGGGCATCGTGCCTTAAGGCAAATTGCTGGTACTTCCCGTACCAAAAATTATTATTTTTTTAAAAAACGATTAACATTTTTGAAAAAAATTTACTTCGAAAAAATAAGATTTTTGAGAAACTATAAATTGGACAAAAAATTACTTTTTTTTGAACTTGTTTTTCAAAGCAATCGTACTGCTTTAACTGCATAGAGACAAAATATAAAGCGCGTAAGCGCGGCGTCGCTGTCTAACGGGTAAACATTGATACGGAACCCATAGGAAAATAAACAAAATTTATACTTATTGTTAAAATCTCTATAAAATATCTGAAAATTTGATGTGCATATGTCTAATGATCATTTTTGACCACCGAATGGCATTTTTTTTACTTTTTTCGTTAGATCTCCGAAACCGCTAGACCTGCCTTTATGAAAATTTGATCAATTCTTTATCTTGTCAATACAAGTAAAATGTTTTTTGAATTATTAAAATCGGACGCTCCGTTCTCTTAAAAACTGAGTTACCGTTTTCGACACTTCTTGCCAGGTATGCTTGTATCTCCGGAACGGCTAGACCTGCCTTTGCCAAAAACTAATCAGCACGTCTCCTTATCAATATATAGCCTTATCAATATAATACCTTAGAAAAAATGGATGTATGTGTGTGGTGTGTGTGTGTGTGTGTGTGTATGTGTGTGTGTATGTATGTACGTGTGTGTATGTATGTGCGGATACAAATTTTCGTCGACGATTTCGGGAACACGAATGAAGCGATTTGGATAATTCAAAAAACATTCGAATCGTATTGATAAGGAGACGTGCTGATTAGTTTTTGGCAAAGGCAGGTCTAGCCGTTCCGAAGATACGAGGCAAGAAGTGTCGAAAACGGTAACTCAGTTTTTAATAGAACGGAGCGTCCGATTTGAATAATTCAAAAAACATTTTACTTGTATTGACAAGATGAAGAATTGGTCAAATTTTCATGAGGGCAGATCTAGCGGTTTCGGAGATCTATCGAAAAAAGTAAAAAAAAATGAGCCATTTGGCGGTCAAAAATGATCATTAGACATAGGCACATCAAATTATCAGATATTTTATAGAGATTTTAACAATAAGTATAAATTTTGTTTACATTCCTTGTACGCGGCGCTTACGCGCTTTATATTTTGTCTCTATGCAGTTAATGCAGTACGATTGCTTTGAAAAATAGTTCAGATCTCCCAAAATATGTCAAAATAAAGAAAACATCTTTTTTGAAAAAAAATAATTTTTTTTTTAAAATAATTTTTTTAAAAAATTTTTTTTCCAAAAAAAAGTAATTTTTTGTCCAATTTATAGTTTCTCAAAAATCTTATTTTTTCGAAGTAATTTTTTTTCAAAAATGTTAATCGTTTTTAAAACAATAATAATTTTTGGTACGGGAAGTACCAGCAATTTGCCTTAAGGCACGATGCCTCAATTGCCTTAAGACAGAATTCCACTTACAGCTAGTTCTATCAGTTATTTAGGTAATTTATAAAGTTTCTTGTTTTAAGTGTATAACAAGTTTTTTTAAGTGTAATAAAATTAATAATTTATGTGTACGTTATAATTTATATCATGGATTTTATGGACTTGTACTTAAGGACAAGTACATAATTTTTTAAATATATTTTATTTTAGGTGACGAATTGAGTTGGAAGTTTATCAGTGATAGTTCGGTGAACGGATGGGGCTGGAAGTTTACTGCTTATGCCATCATGCCTGGGATATCACAAGTAAATCGATATTATATATTTAGCTAGATAGTGTCAACTGTTAGTAAGTATTAACGTTGGTTTATTCATTATTCCAGGAGTTTAGTTCAGACAGATCTGTATTGTCCAGACCTTCCATGGAGTTGGTGATGTGTCTTTTGGAATCTCGCTTAGTCAGGATACCAGCTGGAGCCTTATTTGCCAGGCTGGTGAATGCTTTGACAGCTTGCGTTCAAATACATGCACTACGTGAGTACTTTATACAATTTCTTGTTCAAGAGTACTAGATTTATTAAGGGGGGCGTTACATGTAACAAGAAAAAAAAAATCGATTTTTTTTTTTCATAAATCGTTACAATAACATCTCAAAAATATGCCTGTAAATTTTCAAAACAAAATTATCATTATTTATACAATAAAAACTCATTTAAGTGCCACGCCTCAACTCGACGCTTGAGTGCTATTGTACTCTTATCTGTTTCTGTGTCAAAACTTTAAACGCGTTTTTCTCAAAACGACATTTTTTAAATTTGCGGGCGGGATAACTCAAAAAGTTCTCAACCGATTCCAATGAAATTTTGCACACATCTACTTTACAGTAATAGCTTCTAGTTAAACCTCAAAAATTCCAAAAAAATTTTCAAAAATTAACCCTTTTACCAAAAAAAACCATTGAAAAAAAGGTGAAAAATCGAACTTTTTTTTCTAAGGTGTGCCAATTTACGATTTTGTGACTTTTTTAATTTTATTTTGGTTTAACTAGAAGATATATGTTTCATGAACACGTACAAACTAATTTTTTTAAATTCAGATCACCGTACGAAAAGTGAGAACGCCCGCAAATTGATGGCGTTTTCCGAGAGGGTCTTGGCAGATTTATTTTTACGGCAGCCATTTAAAAAAAAAAATTAAAAAAAATTTTTTTTTGTGTATTTTAATATATAATAAATAACCCTAAAAAAGTTCAAAAAGATTCAATCATTCCTTCCCAGTTTAAAAAGTCCTCAAAAAATGGTAAAAATTAAGGCGATTACATGTATCGCCCCCCTTAAGGAATTTAAGGGGGTATTCTAGTGTAGAAATCGATTTCTTTTATTTCATATTTTCAAAGTTTAACTATCTAAGAATATGGGAACGAGAAGGTTTTTGAAAATTTGAATTATTTTCGGAGATATAGGCATTTCACTGACTCGGTCTCCAAACTGGTTTGGCAGAGTCTAATCGGACAAAAAGCATTAGGAAGTCATTAGACCAATTTAAGACAGTTTATCTTCAGATGAATTATTAATTCGATATATAGGATCAGAAACTCAGAACAATAATGAATCTATAAACTCGTTGATTTGGATTTTCGCGCTGAACATATTCATTTCCGATCTCGGGTAATTGAAATAGCAACATTCATTGCTGTTTGCATATTCAAAGAAGGTTTCTTTCCAATTTTAAAAATGATGACCCTTATGGTAATGCAAATTGGGCCAGAAACTCATTCATTTGTTGTAAGACGAGACAATGCCCGGATTGAATGATCTGAAATACGTACATCCAACTCTTTAAAGGAGGTTATATAACTGCTCCATTGGAAGAGAGAAATGCAGAAATTAGTTTTTTTGAACTAGAAGAAGGTCCGATGCCTGAAGCAGGAATGGCAGATTAAATAAAAGAAGTATAACATATCATTTTATGATTTTGGCAGCAAAAAACTTTACGCAAAAGAACAGACTTTTTCAGTACTGTTGACACGATTTCTCGAGTTCTACTCGACCGATTCACTTGGAATATTCGGAGAGTCTTATTTATAGACCTATCTGTAGCCCGAACTAGCATTATTCCCAAATTCAAATTTTTACTATATTTAAAAAATTCGAGAAGCTTAAAAAAACAGCAAAAAAGACACTTTTTTTTCAAACAGTCGTCAATTTGTGTTCGGGCGATTGCGACATCATTGTAGATTAATAATTAACTTTATTAATTAACTTAATTAATTTTTATATATCTTGACGTTTTAAAACTTTCTGAACATTTTGGCATACCTTAGAAAAAATGGATGTATGCGTGTGTGTGTGTGTGTGTGTGTGCGTGTATGTTTGTGTGTGCGGATACAAATTTTCGTCGACGATTTCGGGAACACGGATGAAGCGATTTGAATAATTCAAAAAACATTCGATTCGTGTTGATAAGGAGACGTGCTGATTAGTTTTTGGCAAAGGTAGGTCTAGCCGTTCCGGAGATGCGGGGCAAAAAGTGCCAAAAATAGTAACTCAGTTTTTAGGAGAACGGAGCCTTCGATTTGAATACATTCAAAAAACATTTTACTTTTATTAACAAGATGAAGAACTGATAAAATTTTCATGACGGCAGGTCTAGCGGTTTCGGAGATCTAGTAAAAAAAGTTAAAAAGAAATGCCTGGCGGTCAAAAATGATCATTAGACATATGCACATCAAATTATCAGATATTTTATAGAGATTTTAACAATAAGTATAAATTTTGTTTACATTCCTATGGGTTCCGTACCAATGTTTATCCATTAGACGGCAACGCGGCGCTTACGCGCTTCGATATTTCGTCTTTATGCAGTTAAAGCAGTACGATCGCTTTGAAAAAATGTTTTGAATTTCCAAAATATTTCAAAATAAATTTTTCTTCAAAAATTCTTTTTTTTTTTCAAAAAAAGTAAATTTTTGTCAGAAATTTATAGTTTCTCAAAAATCTATTTTTTCAGAGTAAATTTTCTTTCAAAAATGTTAATCTTTTTAAAGGAGGACTGAAATCATGTCAAGACTGAGGTGCCAATTTTTTGAGACCTCCCACTTCGCCAGATGCCAGTTTCTTTAATTTCCAACTTTTTTTTTAATATTTGTATTGTATTTTAATAATATTAATCAACAAGTGGTAAAAATGGATCGTAAAAACATGCATTGCTTTCTTTTACGACACTTTAAAAATGACCTAAAGTTCATCGCTCTATACTAGAATGTCCCCTTAATCTTCTATATATATAAAAATAAGTCGGGTTTTCCTTCCTGACGAAATAACTCCAGAACGCACGAACCGATTTCGACAATTTTGCATTTGTTGGAAAGGTCTCGCAAAGCTCAGCAAGGTTTATAGCTAAGAAAATTAGTGGTGCATGGCATCGAGAATTATCAGAATTATGCTTGGTTAAGTCAACATGCAATTCTTGCCGCAAAGAATAATGATGTACACGCACTGAATTTCACCATTAAATCAAAAATTTCTGGCCATTTGGTGACATACTAATGATTCCCACTGGTCTTCCGTTTGACTTCAAACGATTGCAATTTCCAGTGCGCCTTGCGTTCGCAACAACAAGTCGCAAGGCCAATCGCTTAGTGTTTGCGGGATAAATTTCAAATAGATTATTTAGAAAATCATTGTTTTTCACATGGGCAGTTATACGTTGCCTGTTCACGAGTTGGAAAACCATCCGCTTTGTTTGTGTTAACGTCAGACCAAAAAACAAAAATTGTGGTTTACCAAAGATTCACTTTCATTTACTTAGAGAAGTTCAACTAAAAAACACTTCATTTTTGTAATCGAAATAAATTCATTGCTGTTGTATAATAAAATCAAATTTTTCCTTTTCAAACATAAAACAAACAAAAAAATATTCATCTTTCTCACGAAACCATCTGGTGGCGAAACGAAGTTCGTCGGGTTTGCTAGTAAGCTAATAAAAATTGATGAAGGAGATACTCATAGAGATGTAACACAACTATTTTTTATATTTATTTATACATTTATTTTAAATAAACATATCGATTTCATTCTATCTATTACCCCCTTAGCGTCTGCTCAGCGCATATGGGCGATGAGAGTCCTGCACAGGGTGCTGGTGCCACTGCCGCTTCATCTGCAGGCCCTGCACAAGGCGCAGGAGTCTCAATCGACTCAGCAGGGCGGCAGACCTCCGCCGCCGCCTCCGCAGGATCCTCTGCCGCCTTTGATGAGGGTGCTTCCTGAACTATTGAGGAGACAATTTGAGTACGAGGAGCCCTTGGTCAGAGGAGGAGTGCATTTGATGCATTCGGAATTCTTCCAGGTATGGATAAATGACATATGGCATATATATAATATATATATATATATATATATATATATATATATATACACCTAAGTCTGTTTTTACACGGTCTTTTTGTACACGGTTTTGATATAACACTGTTTGAAAATTGAACATTTTTAATTTTTTTACACGATTTTATTCCATTTAGCACGATTTGAAATTTTATGTACTTAATTTTTTTTTGTCAAATTTAATTTTTGCGAAGTACGTTCATATCACAAAAAAGTATTTATGAAAGAAAAAAGTCTGAAACCATCGATAGTATCGATAGTTTGCGAAGACTAGCTTAAAGATTTGAGTGAATTCCCCTTTAGCGCGTACAAACAATTTTTACTGGTCAAAGCAAATGTGAATAGCACTAATTTAGGGGAATTATTATTAAAATAAACATGAATTCTTGTTTTTGAAAATTCTTGTTTTTCACTAATTTTAATAGGTTTCAGAGAGTAGGACAAATCACCCATTTTTGTATAAGATCAATGTCTTTTTTTACACGTTTTTTTTTACACGGTTTCTTCTGGAACCAATCTCCGTGTAAAAACAGACTTAGGTGTATATATATATTGTTACTTTGTTTTATTACTCTGTTTGTTTTTTAGCTGAATGATGAGCTAGCAGAATAGCTCGAAACGTATTAAAAATATTTATATTTACGTTCTGGTTTTATTTTTTCAACTTGTGGCTGAAAAACCGTATCATATAATGTTTCAAAGTTGAAACAAACAATATCAATCAATATATATATATATATATATATATATATATATATGCCGGGTCAGCTAGTATAAATATATATATATATATATATATATATATTATATATATATTATGTATTCAAATTTATCGTTGACTAGCTGACCCGGCAAACGTTGTTTTGCTAAGTAAGGTATATTCTAAACAATTTCTGGAGAATCAAAAATATTAATACTTTAAGTGCATAAGGATGTGTTGTTTGAATGCTCTCTATACAATGAGATATTATAAAAACAATAAACATAATTAGTTTGTCTATATTTTGTCAATACAATCAAACTGGAAGTTTTGTACACTTTCTATAGAAAACATGGTATAATTCATTCCAAGTCTTTTTTGCTATTTCGACTTATTGATTACGTTTTAAGCTTTTCAGATTCTTCTGGATTCTGGATTTTGTGTATAATTGTAAATGATACTACTGAGCTTATAAAAAATTTTCAAATTTCTGCGAGGATAGATAGAAAATGAATTAAGTATTTCTTCTTTGACCTGCTTTTTGAAAAGTTTCAAGTAACATTCGATGAATCAAAGTAAATTTAATAAAAAGTATATATGTAGAGCAGGGCGAGACACAAAGGTCCAATTTGACTTTGAGCAAATATTAATCTATTATATAAAAATAAGCCGGGTTTTTCTTCCTGATGATATAACTCCAGAACGCATGAACCGATTTCGACGATTTTGCATTCGTTGGAAAGGTCTCGGGCTTTTTCACATACAGTCATCTCTAATACTTAGCATGTACTACAAACTAATATTTTTTGTTTGAATGCTACTCATTGTTCTCTGCTCAGTTAATTTCATGTGACAAACCTGCATTGTGTTCACTGTGAAATTGTGCAAAAAAGTAAAAAAAAATAAGTTATTCGTTTCCTAACATTTTAATTCGAAACCATCAAATCAAATCACGTGTATTGTGCAAATTTTTATTCAATTTCAACAGCAGGCAATTTTTTTCTTCATCTTTTAATCACCAAACGAAATGCTACATAAAAAGAAATCCATCTGGTGGTGAAACGGAGTTCGCCGGGTTTGCTAGTTATATTATGAAATCAAACCAATTATATCACAACAAATAACACATTTCAAACGAACAATTATCTGACTACGTTCAGTAAAACAGCCAGCTACTTCATCATTGTAGAAATGTGCTTTTTTGCCGTCTTTCAAAAATTTGTTATCTAGACCTTTTTACCCGATGGACGGGTTAACTTGGAACGGTCATGTGGCAAACAGTTTTAATGTCTTATTTTAATTTTAAAGTAATTTTACAAAATATTTACATTTTTTACTAATGCTAAAAAACTACCAACGGAAGAAAATACTTTTATTATGGATTTTCAAAAATTAGTGTTTATCTCCCGATAGCAAAGTCATGAGAATCAAGATTATAACTGGTGATACATCTTTTTCGCTCTACTTTCAAATATTGTTGTTAAACAATGCTTAACTTTACTGGTTTTTGACACTTCGGTGGTGAATCTTTTAAACCCTGGACCTTCATATATTACTATCTATTCTTCGATAAATTATGGGAAATTATAACTGGGAAAATGTTATTCGACAAAATGTCCCTTTGATCGATACCAAATTTAGGTTCTGAATTGAAATAACATAAATAAAAAATAATATAATCTAGAAAATGTTTTATAAATACCAGTGAGAATATAATTATACAAATGGGATCTTTCCGAGCACCATCTTTGAGAAAAATATGCCAAAAAGTACATTTTCATATTAACATTTCAAAAAAGTTGATATTTTGAGTTTCCAGTAACACTTGCGATCCGTTTAATAACATTTTGTGTATAAATAAAACTACGAACGAAACTACGAATCATAATTAAATAATATTCACGTAAACATCCTATTAAACGTAATTGAACATCATCTGTCAAAAACGTTTGACATTTGACGTATTAGTCACCGTTCATCGTTTTATTCAAATTACGCTTCTACAAAAAAATTCAAATTAAAAATGTAAAGTTTCTACGCGATTTTGAAATAATATCTCATCTTTCCGACCATCTCTGGGTTGGCACGAATTTTTCATAACTAAGACTGGCCAAATCGGTTTAGCCGTTTTCGAGTTTTAGCGGATCATTTTGATAAATATTGATAAATGTTGGATTATTTAATTTTTTTTTTTGCTTGGCGACCTGTGTGTACGAGTGTCGCCTATAGGCGACATCCTGTGTGTCGAATGTTGCGTCAATATTTATCACTTTAAGTTAGATTATTGAGAATTTTTAGTTGCTATTGTGGTTTTTATCTACATATACGAGTATATAAAAATAAGTTGGGTTTTCCTTCCTGACGATATAACTCCAGAACGGACGAACCGATTTCGACAATTTTGCATTCGTTGGAATGGTCTCGGGCTCCGCAAGGTTTATAGCTAAGAAAATTAGTGGTGCATGGCATCGCGCCTTAATGCAAATTGCTGGAACTTCACGCACCGTAATTAAAAATTTGACTAATGACATTAGTGAGAATTATCAGAATTATGCTTGGTCAAGTCAACGAGCAATTCTTGCCGCAAAGAATAATGATGTACATGCACTAAATTTCACCATTCAATCAAAAATTGCTGGAAATTTGGTGACATACCAATGATTCCGACTGGTCTTCCGTTTGACTTCAAACGATTGCAATTTCCAGATCGCTTTGCGTTCGCAATAACAAGTCACAAGGCCAAACGCTTAGTGTTTGCGAGATAAATTTCAAATAGATTATTTAGAAAATCATTGTTTTTCACATGGGCAGTTATACGTTGCCTGTTCACGAGTTGGAAAACCATCCGCTTTGTTTGTGTTAACGACGTCAGACCAAAAAACAAAAAATGTGGTTTACCAAAGTGCACTTCAATGAGACGGATAATTTGCGGATTCACTTTCATTTACTTAGAGAAGTTCAACTAACAAACACTTTATTTTTGTAATCGAAATAAATTCATTACTGTTGTGTAATAAAATCAAATTTTTCCTTTTCAAACAAAAAATTTCTTCATCTTTCTCACGAAACCATCTGGTGGCGAAACGGAGTTCGTCGGATTTGCTAGTTATTTGTAAAAATATGATTTACTTATAATTTTAATTTGATTTTCAGGTTCTTATTGGTTTGGCTTGTGGCATAGAGCTCGATAAAGTCCTGATCGATAATGGTTACAAATGGACTTGGTTCAGAAGATATTGCTCGGCTGCCAGAGTTGCTAATTCACTCATACACAGGTTAATATATTAGTGAAGAAATTTAATTCCATATTGCATAAAAAAATGTATATATATAGAGTGCGCGTAAGGTTCGCACGCGATTGAAGTAAAACTTATTTGCTACTTTACAAGATGGCATTTAAGTAAAAATAAATACATCATATAACAATTTTGAATAATGTTCATCAGTAATATGGTAACTACTCGTGATGCACACATTTATTAGTGTCAACCATTATACACATTTATATAATGATTAATTATAAATTATATATTTATAATAGCATTAAAAATATGTATAATATTTAAAAACAATAATGTAATTAAAGTCATACTTTTAAAACGGCGTGATCGGTTTGTCACTGTAATTAGCATTTAGAAATGAACCTTTCGCTGGCGATATAATCTCATTCTTTGAACAGCTGTAATATTTGTCTTGTCTAAAAAATATTTTTCATTTTAATAACTTCAAAGATTTATAGAAACTACGAATAATATAGAAATAATTTCTAATCAATAAACTTACGTTTAGTACACGGCACAAATGTTTAATTTGTTTTATTATTTTCAAGGAACAGGGTAAAATATTTTTTTGATTCGGGCATTTTTCATTAAATCAAGATTTGTACTACGATGTAACTTTAAAATGTTTATTTATCTATGGCGATTTCCTTGTTGATATCGGTACGCGTACAACGTTGATGGCGTTACGCATACAACGACAGATCTCTATCCACGTGACACGACGACTAATCACAATCGACTCGTATTGAAATGATATCATCGAGAGCGAATGACGAATCATTGGCACTCGACTCTTATCTTATCTTATCTGCCGTAACGCATTTTTGTTGCATTTGTACGGATTTACACCCGAGTCGCGCCTAAAGAAGTTTTACTTCAAAAATATAACTTTTTAAGACTTTATTGACCAAATTTTTGTACAATAATCAATATATCTAGTCACCACTAGAAATTTCATTTTATATCAATATTTTTTTTTCCAGAACACCATTACCTGCAGCCTTTTGCATGGACGTAAGACACAGTCTGGCATCGATGTATCCCTCAATGGAATTTGCAGACGAGGACACTCTTTTGTCTCACGAAGATCATAAGTTGTTCAAGCCTCAGCATGATGAACAACTGTTACAATGGCTGAATAGGTAAACGAACTCAATTAATCCCAATTGGAACTTTTGTTTTTATATAATTTTGCTAATTTTAGGCGACCTGACGATTGGACGTTGTCTTGGAGCGGTGCTGGTACAATTTACGGCTGGGGTCATAATCAAAGGGGTCAATTGGGAGGAGTTGAAGGAGCCAAGGTAATAATATATACATATATATATATATATATATATATATATATACAGGGCCGGTCCTGGGGTCCTTAGCGCCCGCATGCAACTTTTTTTAGCGCCCTCCCCCTATTAATTTTCACCGTTTTAACAGTTTATCATTAAAATTATATAAATATTCAAATATTTTTTAAAAAATAATTTTTAATTATTCTGGATTTAGTGCACAAAAAATTTGATATAATCTAGAAGGGTATAAATATTAGGTTGTCAAATAGTATTTATTATTTTGATATAAAGATCTTTATATCAAAATAATAAATACTATTTCTGAAATGCATTTCTTAAGTTCTATAACTTTAATTTAACAAAAAAATTAAGTGAAATAAATAAATTAATTTTTAATTATTCTGGATTTAGTGAACAAAAAATTAGATATAATCTAAAAACGTATAAAATATATTGATTTTAAATTTATTTAGAAAATCGAGGCGATTCGGGGTTGATTATAATCAAATATTTTGAAATTTTCAATTATTTTTAACGTATGTGCAATATTAGTATTTAAAAAAAAACTAGCATTTAATTTTCAAACATAACACTCGTATTTCATGTTGGATTTTTTAAATTTTAATTTAATTTAATTTTTCATCATTTACAATATCCAAAATTGCGTCATAAACTTCAACTTATTGATATCGTAAGAGCCGTCATATTCAGAGTATCAGCATGTTGTTTTAAAGTTAAATTTTTAACGTATTTTGGAAGTATTGTTCAAAAATCAGTAAAAAAATGCAAAGAAATTACACATTTCTTGAACAATATTGAAAAAAAAACTTATTATATTTGATATGTATTATTTCTGTATAGTTAATAATTATTAAATTCAGAGTATGGACACCACTAGGTATAAAACAAGCCTTAAGATTTTTGTTACAAAGTAAATTTTGCTTTCATTTTTCGTATTTGCTCCATTTCCATAACCCTAACCACGCACGTCTGAACATTCAAAGTTCATCAGATGAGAAACATTTGCAACCAAAACAAAAGTTACAATTCAATTTCTCGGAATAAACAAGTCATTTTCTAAGCACTGACTCTACATTTTTTATAATTTGTTTATAATTTTTAACAAGTTCCGATTCAACTAAATCAGCTCGCAATTTTTCGTCAATAATGGGATTGAACACTAGATAATTTCTTTTTAGATTCCACGGTAACTTAAAACAAAGAAAAAATTGAATAAGTAGATTAAGCAATAAACAGAGCTGTTATTTACTAATTTGCAGAATTATTAATCGGTTAATTGTTTCTACTGATATCACATTGCAAAATAAATATACTTTTTGTGTCTCCGTATCCCTAGCTAAGTTAAATTATTTATTATAATTTATTAAGTATTCTAGATTTTAAATAAATAATTCTAGATTTTATATAAAAAAATATAAATATTATATTATAAATTTAGTTTCCGAAACTCGTTTTGGCGCCCCCTAAGGCTTGCGCCTGCATTTTTTACATGCATCGCATGCAAGGCAGGACCGGCACTGTATATATATATATATATATATATATATATATATATATATATATATATATATATATATCATATATATTATTTATGTTAGGTTTTAACACCAGCAACTTGCGAAGCCTTATCCAGTTTACGTCCAGTCCAACTTGTTGGAGGCGAGCAATCTCTAATCGCAGTTACTGCTGATGGAAAAGTTTATGCAACAGGTATTTATCTATTTTTGTAAAACTGTACAAAGAAGTTGTAAAAAAAATCACACTTCAAATAATACTATAAGCCTGCTTATTGCTCCATTTCTTGGTGAACAAGAAGACTCCTAAGATTTCTTTTATCATATGATGAGAATTTGAAAGAAATTCAATTCAAATGTTTAAGTTTAAGTTTATAGAATTAATATATATATATAAGACAAACATGGGTACATTTTATTTTACTATTGTTTAGTAAAAATTATTTTTATTGTTGGTAAATTACAAATACATCTTGACACAATTGAAATTTATTATCCTTAGTCTGAAGTCCAGAAGATAACAGCAGATATTTTCTTTCTAATTCATAATCATAAACATTACTAATTACAGGCCGATATCATTATTATCAAACTTTGCTAAGGTATTTGAAAAAATTATTTATAGAGAACTAATTCCTTCTGTTAGAACTTTAATTTCTATTAATCAACAACATTCATGCCTGCCCGTTCTACGATAACAAATTTAATTTGTATTAAACAATATATAGCTGAGAATCTTGACACTAATAGACAAGTTGACGTTATTTACACTGATTTCAGTAAAGCTTTTGACAAAATTGATCATAACATTCTTCTTACTAAATTATCTAAGATTGGTCTTAATTCTTCACTTATTCACTTTTTCAAGAGTTATCTTCATAATCGCAAACAGTTTGTTTATCTTAATGGATTCTTGAGCAACATTGAAAATATCAGTTCAGGTGTTCCTCAGGGATCCATTCTTGGTCCATTACTATTTATTATTTTTATTAATGACATATCTGATATTATTAGCTGTCCACATTTATTATTTGCAGATGATCTGAAACTATATCTCAAAATAAATTCTATTGATGACTGCTTATTATTACAGTCTCAACTTGACCTCTTTCCACTCTTGGTGTGACTATAACAAATTACATTTAAATATATCAAAGTGCAAGATTCTTAGTTTTACACATAAGCGCGTTTCAATACTTTTTGATTATAAAATTTATAACACCAGCATTGATAGATGTAATAAAATTTCCGATTTAGGTGTTCTATTTGATTCTGGTTTGTTTTTCACAGATCATATTAACTGATATTTGTAATACAGCACACAAATCTTTAGGTTTGATACTGAGAAATTGTAAACAATTCAATTCTAACAATGCACTTCTTTGCATGTACTATTCTATTGCACGTTCAAAATTAGAATATGGTTCGATTATTTGGTATCCTCATCATATCAACAACTCTGATGCGATAGAGAAGGTTCAGCGAAAATTTCTGAAATACCTTTATTATCAAACATATAAAATTTACCCTGAACGTGGCTTTGACCACAACACTTTACTAAACGAATTTGGTATTCCTTCTCTTGCCTCACGTCGATTTATCTGTACAATTATGTTCTTATTTAAGCTTTGCAATAATTCTATAGACTGTCCTCTTATTCTTAATCAGCTATCTTTTAATGTTCCAAGACTA
Source organism: Ctenocephalides felis (assembly GCF_003426905.1). NCBI lineage: Eukaryota > Metazoa > Arthropoda > Insecta > Siphonaptera > Pulicidae > Ctenocephalides > Ctenocephalides felis. The sequence goes on along the minus strand of NW_020539726.1, from coordinate 40,586,480 downwards.
TCTACGCGTTCATAATTATTTTTCAATTATCCTACCCTTAAATCTAATTCTCTCTTAAATTCGCCAATTTTACTTATGTCCTCTAACTTTAACTTAATTAATAATGAAATAGATATTCACAACACTTCACCTAATCAAATAGTCTCCATCTGCACAAGTTAACCTTTTTATTTTCTTTCAAATATCTCATTATTTTTTTATTCTGTTCATAATTAATATTGTTACATTCTGCATTATATGTAATTTTATGTTAAGCATTTTATGTTACTAACTTAATATTGTAATTTTGTATATATTTTAATTGTTATTCATTATGTAAAATAATTGTATTTTTGAGTCTTCTTGGAGAAATCTGTGGGCTATATATTTAAATAAATAAATAAAATAAATGAATAATCAGAGGTTCTTTTTCTTTGAAGGCTATGGGGCTGGTGGTCGTCTAGGCATCGGTTCCTCGGATTCAGTATCAGTGCCAACTCTTTTGGAATCCATTCAGCATGTTTTCATTAAAAAAGTGGCAGTCAACTCTGGTGGTAAACATTGCCTGGCTTTGACATCCGAAGGTGAAGTTTATTCGTGGGGCGAAGGAGAGGATGGAAAACTTGGACACGGGAACAGAAAGTAAAAATAAAAAAATATTTTGTATATGTAAAAATAAATATGGGTTTTATATAATTTTAGATTACTAAATTTTTAATTCTTTGTCCTCCAGTGGGTATGATCGTCCCAAGCTGATAGAATCTTTGGCTGGTATTCGTATCATGGATATTGCTTGTGGAGGTGCTCATTCTGCAGCAATTACTGCTGCAGGACGTCTCTTGACCTGGGGTAAAGGACGTTATGGTAGACTTGGCCATGGTGATAGTGAAGATCAGTTCAAACCGAAAATGGTAAAGTTATATATGAGGTATTTTTATCAAATCGTAAACTTATATAAAATTGGGATATTATTCTAATTTTTCTTAAGTGTCCCCAAAAACTGAAAAAAAACTAGCTGTAAATGGAATTCTGTCTTAAGGCAATTAAGGCATCGTGCCTTAAGGCAAATTGCTGGAACTTCCCGTACCAAAAATTATTATTTTTATAAAAACGATTGACATTTTTAGAAAAAATTTACTTTGAAAAAATAAGATTTTTGAGAAACTATAAATTGGGCAAAAAATTACTTTTTTGAAAAAAAAATGTTTTAAAAAAAAATTTTTTTTTAATTTTTTTTTTTTGAAAAAAAATTTTTTTTTTATTTTGACATATTGTGGAAGATCTGAACTTTCTTTTCAAAGCAATCGTACTGCTTTAACCGCATAGGCGCGTAAGCGCCGCGTCGCTGTCTAACGCATAAGCATTGGTACGGAACCCATAGGAATGTTTACAAAATTTATACTTATTGTTAAAATCTCTATAAAATATCTGATAATATGATGTGCATATGTCTAATGATCATTTTTGACCGCCAAATGGCTCATTTTTTTACTTTTTCCTCCATATCTCCGAAACCGCTAGACCTACCTTCATGAAAATTTTATCGATTCTTCATCTTGTCAATACAAGTGAAATGTTTTTTGAATTATTAAAATCGCACGCTCCGTTCTCTTAAAAACTGAGTTACCGTTTTTGGCACCCTTTGCCCCGGATCTTCGGAACGGCTAGACCTGCCTTCGCCAAAAACTAATCAGCACGTCTCCTTATCAATACGAATCGAATGTTTTTTTAATTATTCAAATCGGTTGATCCGTGTTCCCGAAATCGTCGACGAAAATTTGTATCCGCACATACATACACACACACATACATCCATTTCTTCTAAGGTATGCCAAAATGTTCAGAAACCTCTGAAACGTAAAGATATATAAAAATTTTCATTTTTGATTTTTTTGCGATTACTATAACTTGCCCTACGGGAAGTTAATTAGAGAGGAACACTAAATTTCCATAAGTTTGTTTAAAAACTGATGATATTTCCTATCATCAAAATTTTTGTCAATTCTCACAAAAACTGATCTAAACTGAAAATCCCTAAATTTCCTTAGAAAATTATATAAAATAGGGAAATTACTCTAAGTTTTCCTAAATTTTCACAAAAACTAATAGATAATAATAAAAATACTTCAGATTTGCCTTCAGATTTACTTCAGTATGTAGATAATAAAAATAACTAAATTACATTCTTCCACTAATCTATCTATGAACTTCTTATATAAATTTTATTTGTTTAATTTGTTTATTATGTATTTTTTTTTATCATTTAGGTTGAAGCTTTGGCCGGTTTCAGAGTTACTGATGTCGCTTGTGGCTCCGGAGATGCTCAAACTCTTTGCGTTACTGATGATGATAATGTCTGGTCATGGGGTGATGGTGATTATGGAAAATTAGGTAATAATTAGAAATAATTAATACATTTTTTGTTTATTTGAATGATCTACATTCGAGAAACTATTCAAATATTGATACGACTATGAATTTTCATTGAATTCAATTAAGTTTTTGTTTTTATTGTTCTAAATTTGTTTTTGTTTTGTTTTATTCTAGGACGAGGTGGATCCGATGGCTGCAAAGTACCACAAAAGATTGAAAGTCTTGCTGGTTTAGGAGTTATCAAAGTCGAATGTGGATCTCAGTTTTCAGTTGCTTTGACAAGATCTGGAAGTGTATATACATGGTAAATATAGAAATTTTTATAATAAAAATAATAATAATAAATGCATTCTTACAATACTTTCTTATAATGTTCATTGCTCTCTTATTTAAGAAAAAAAAACATTTTCATAAGATTTATTAACTTCCCGAAGGTGAAATTAAAGTTTTTCCAGTAAATTTGGCTTGCCAATTTTATGTTTCAAGTCAGTCTGAATCGTTTCACACCAATGTTTTTGCAATGATTGTTTTGAATATTTCAAATAATGGTTTTATATCTTTAATATAGCGGCTTATATCTACAATATCAGAAATAAATGTTTCTGATCTTTGTTTACAAATTTTCTCAAATCTCGTTAGTCGTGATTTAATTACACGTTGTTTCATTTTTAGTAATTTTAAAGATTCCATTTTTGACACGGATGGTAATTGTAAGAATTGTTAGTTTTAAGTGACCTGATTTCTGCTCCTTTTGCTTCCAATGTGATGTACTTTATTTCCTCCGATTGCTGGACGTCAAATCCGGCTCGAAGGACCAATGTTTTTTTTTACTGATTGTTTTGATAAAAATGTTACTATTTTTTGACCAATATTTTATTGTTTTTAATCTTTTTCAGGGGAAAAGGTGACTATCATCGATTAGGTCATGGAAATGATGACCACATTCGAAGACCAAAGAAAATTCTGGCTTTGCAATCGACTAAAATTGTATCTATAGCAACAGGTAAAGAACTGTTAAGTGTCTAAATACAGTAATAGCTTATGTAAACCAAATGTTCATTTCATAAAAAACCAGTTGACCATTTAGTCTATTATATTATTATGTCAGAAAGACATATAATGATATGATAAAGCATCTAAAATATTTACTTTACATTTGAATAAACTCCTAGTCAAAATTTAAGTTATTTTTAACAAATTGGTTCATAAATACAGTCTTAATGATCGTAGATCTATTTACTATTAAAAGTTCTTTTTGCTGTTCTTCGAAATCACTACTAATAATCAGATGATTGCTTTAGAACATCTTTAGAAAGACCAGATGATATTTCTTGAACTAATTCAACATCTAATGCAAATACCTCATCTACCTCTATTTCATCCACGATTCACAAATATTTTGTAGAATACTACAAATGAAACAAAAGAGCACCAAACCGAAACTAAACTAGTGAGGTGGGTGGCATCGTGCCTTAAGGCAAATTGCTGGAACTTCCCGTACCGTAACGAAATGTTCGAGGAATACTGAATGTTTTCAAATAAATTATTATAAATATTGTAACATTGTCTAATATTTATAAGAATTATATAAACTGAATTGCAGAGTTGAAATTATTTGTTTAAAGTATATTAGAACAACAGTCAGAATTAAAAATAAAATCTGAATTATTTTCGATATACAAAAATTAAAAAAAAAAAAAAAAATGAAACAAATTTTTTTTTTCCAAAATCAATTATTTTATTAAGACGAGCAGAAAGTTCTTTGAATCATTCAAATCGGACGCTTAGTTCTCTCAAAAACTGCCATTTTTTACATATTTAGCTCCGTATCTTCGAAATGGCTGAGCCTACCTTTGCCAAAAACTAATAAACACTTCTCCCAATCATTACTAATTGAATGTTTTTTCGATCATTCAAATCGGATACTCCGTTCTCTCAAAAAGTCGATTTCTATTTTCTGCACTCTTTGCTCCGTATCTCCGAAACGGCTGGACCTGCCTTCACCAAAAACTAATCAGCTCTTTTCCCTATCAATAGGAATCGAATGTTTTTTTAACCATTCAAATCGGTTGATCCGTTCGCCCGAAAACGTGGCGAAATTTGTATCCATACATACATACACACACACACACATCCATTTTTTCTGAGGTATGCCAAAACGTTCAGAAACCTTGAAAACGTCGAGAAATGTAAAAATTTTCAATTCCGATTTTCGTCCCATTACAATAACTTACCCTACGGGAAGTTAACAAATCATTCAAATTTAAATAACATATCTAATAAATAATATATCTAATTTTATTACCAGGTTCTTTACATTGTGTCGCCTGCAGTGACCAAGGCGAAGTCTTCACATGGGGTGATAATGATGAAGGACAACTTGGTGATGGTACGACTTATGCCATACAGAAACCTAAATTGGTACAAGGACTTAAGGTAAAACTATACAATTTTATAATAATTTTTTGATCTTGGTTTTTATTTTAAAGTTAAAGAGTCTGTGTTATTTATTTATTTATTTATTTTAAATATATAGCCCACAGATTTCTTCCTCAAAAATACAATTATTTTACATAATGAATAACAATTAAAATATATACAAAACTAGCTGTAAGTGGAATTCTGTCTTAAGGCAATTAAGGCATCGTGCCTTAAGGCAAATTGCTGGAACTTCCCGTACCAAAATTTTTTTTTTTTTTTTAAAACGATTAACATTTTTGAAAAAAAAAAATTACTTTGAAAAAATAAGATTTTTGAGAAACTATAAATTGGACAAAAAATTACTTTTTTTTGAAAAAAAATTTTTTTTTAAAAAAATTTTTTTTTTAATTTTTTTTTTTGTTTTTTTTTGAAAAAAAATTTTTTTTTATTTTGACATATTGTGGAAGATCTGAACTTTCTTTTCAAAGCAATTGTACTGCTTTAACTGCATAGGGACAAAATATAAAGCGCGTAAGCGCCGCGTCGCCGTCTAACGCATAAGCATTGGTACGGAACCCATAGGAATGTTAACAAATTGTATACTTATTGTTAAAATCTCTATAAAATATCTGATACTTTGATGAGCATATGTCTAATGATCATTTTTGACCGCCAAATGGCTCATTTTTTTACTTTTTTCTCCATATCTCCGAAACCGCTAGACCTACCTTCAAGAAAATTTTATCGATTCTTCATCTTGTCAATACAAGTGAAACGTTTTTTGAATTATTCAAATCGGATGCTCCGTTCTCTCAAAAACTGAGTTACCGTTTTCGGCACTTTTTGCCCCGTATCTTCGGAACGGCTAGACCTGCCTTCGCCAAAAACTAATCAGCACGTCTCCTTATCAATACGAATCGAATGTTTTTTGAATTATTCAAATCGGTTGACCCGTGTTCCCGAAATCGTCGACGAAAATTTGTATCCGCACATACATACACACACGTACATACATACATACATACACAGTTACACACACACATACACACACACACACACACACACACACACATACATCCATTTTTTCTAAGGTATGCCAAAATGTTCAGAAACCTCTGAAACGTAAAGATATATAAAAATTTTCATTTTCGATTTTTTTGCGATTACTATAACTTGCCCTACGGGAAGTTAATAATAAATTCGCTATAAAGAGATATGACAACCGTTTAGGTTGCCATCTATAAAGCCAAGTCGTTCTCATAGAACCCGTTAAGTTGTAATTGCAATTAAAATATAAATACATGTAAAAATAATGTAATAGTACATGTGCAGATCTAATCTTGTCAGATTTATGTAATAAAAATGCAATGTTAAAATTGTATTTCAAAATATAAATCCATGAAAATAATGTATTAGTACATGTCTATAGATCTAATTTTGTCAGATTTATGATAATAAAAATGCCATGGTAATTGTATTTCTTTCACAAGCGAATGTACGCAGTATAAAGATCACAACTTGAAATAGGCACCCTAAACATATTAGTAAATCTGTGCTCATATCAAGTCAGCAGTAGTAATAATTAATAATCAGAAGAAGAAACAACGTGTGTGGTCTATATTTCGCTTGAAAATATAGATAGCAATATGTTTCCAAGTAAAAATACCATTACCCGAAAATTTGAAATAATAGATTCGCTATAAAGAGATATGACAACCGTTTGGGTTGCCATCTATAAAGCCAAGTCGTTCTCATAGAACTCGTTAAGTTCTAATTGCTGTTAAAAATAAATACATAAAAAATTATGTATTAGTACATGTCTAGATCTAATCTTGTCTGATTTATGTAATAAAAAATGCAATGTTAAATTGTATTTTTTTACACAAACGAATGTGGCGCAGTATAAATATAACAACTTCACAACATCAAATTGGTGCCTTAACATATTAGTGAATCTGTTTTCATATCAAGTCGGCAGTAGTAATAATTAACAATGAGAAGAAACAACGTGTGTGGTCCGAGATATCCCATCCTTTCAATGTGATACGCTGACCGCGAGCGTCCCATCACTTCGTGTATAAATGTGATTCAAATGAAAATTATGTATGAGATATATAATTCATACTTGATAACTAATTTTAATGAGCTAATTAAGATTTTCTAAAAAAAATAACATCGAAAACACTATAATTAAATATGGTATAAATACATTTTTATAGATAATGTTTTACTCATTTAGTAATAATGAGCCAATGCACATGAGAATATTAAACTATTATTGTAATAATGCATATTATTTTGATATTTATACATATATCACTTATAAATTAAATTGATTGGTTTGAATATATGGAAACTCAAACGGCCGTACTATCTATAAATGCAATGAATTTATTATTACAATTTTGGTAATCCTTCTACTACTAACGATTTATTATTGATGCAAAATATCGGGTGATCCGATTTTGACTTGGAAACATATTGTTTTTATATTTTCAAGTGAAAACTAATGTCACTGCTGCTTGACATCAGGCGGACCAAGAGGGGCAAGAAACCTGTAACTTATAACTTTGGTGCAATCCATCACATTTTATGGACACAGTCGAAGTCTATTAGTCCGGCACCCAACAGTCCGTAATGCCCTATACAGCACCGTTTCGTAAATTTTTGTTTTTTTCAATAAGAGAATAAAAATCTTTTGATGAATGAGTTTAATATTGGCTCATGAACTGTTTATGACATTAAAAAATCAAAAGATGAACTAATAAAGTGTGCTACTCAGTTGGTAACAACTTAAACATCGTCTTCTAGACAAACATTCAATAATCCAAAACTGGAACTAGAGTATTGTTCCAATGCTTTTGTACAGTCTACGTTTGGAAGAAAAGCCGGTAACAGAGACAATGATTGTTGAAAAAGCACAACAGTTAGAACAAAATTTAGGAGTTGCTGAAATCATATGTAATTATTCTGATCGTTTACTTTAAATTTAGACATGGAAATAAAAAATTGGATGTAACTGGAAAACAATTTCAGAAAACCAAATCCTTGCAGAAAAATACAAATTCGAGTCTGAGAATTTAATTCTATATTAGCTGAGGAGGGAAAAAATCAGTCAAAGTTTAGAAAAACATAAGGACAATTAAACGGTTTTGTTATGTGCTAATGACTGCTACCCCTTTTAAATACTGTTTTTCACCACTTTGTACTTTACCACATTTTACGAAGTTTAATTATTAACCTAATTGATTTTATAATTAACGCCCCATAGTTCGGAATTTTCGATAGTCCGTTACCTAAGCCGAGCGTGCCGGACTAATGGACTTCTACTGTAATAATAATATAGATAATGTTTTAATGGGTATTAAATGTTCAAAAAATAAAATAGTAAGTTATGTCAAAAACTGTCTGAAAATATTCAAAATCCAATATAAGTTTCTGATGTGATATTTTATGAATTTTCAAGTTTGATTATGTGTTACGACATATGCTGTATTGTTCAACACTTTATACTAAATTATCTAAAATTTGTAAATTAAACTCTTACTTCTACATTGAGGCTGAACACAAATTAATTTTAACGAAGAAAATATTCTTTCTATGTAATACTAAATTACTTCAACCCTTTCCACTCGGATGCCGCCGCTTCGGGGGCAAAATACATATTAATCTCGGAATTCGCGAGTGAAAAGGGTTAATATATGAATATCGGATCGTACCATTTCATAATATATATAAAACGCATTTGTAAACACCTTGAGAAATAATATACTCTATTTCCTATATCGGAAATGAATTTCAATCTCTTTTGGTTTTCTTTTTAATGCAGTGTAAATATTAAAGATAATTTCATCGCTCAGCAACGATTATTTATAAATGGCTATTGCATGTTGTATGTTATAATAGAAATGATAAACGGAGCATTTCAATGATTACTATAAAGTAGAATGAAGTAATTATAATGCGGCAAGACGATTGCGATAATGCGACGGCCGATGGAAAATTGACTAGGGATATAAATTTTTTATTTTCTTGTTAAATTCATCAAAATGTTCAATCAAATTTGAATTTTAAATTCATCAAATTTGAATTCAAAACCATTTTGATTATATTATGTATTTAAAATTCATCTCAAATGACATGTTCTCATATAATTTTATTTTCGAAAACAATAATTTCGCAATATATTACAAATATCAATCAGGTATCAAGATTGATTATAATAGTGTTTTGAATAAATCTTGAAAAGATGAAAACTGTGCCTTGTGGTAAATTGCTGGACCATTTTCCTATTTTTAAATAAATGTTGTATTGAAAATTAATATACAAACAAATTTGTAAGCTCATATTTAACAATCAAGTTTTATGTTTTGATAATATAAAAATTGGAATAAATAAATATTTTTAAGATTACTATTGATCTATTTTATTACTTTAGATTATCAATCATAATATAAACCTATAAAAAAATGGTGTTCATAAGCGTCATTTTTATAAACAAAACTGTGACAACAACTTGGTTTGGAAAAAATCCTGATTCTCAATGGTTTATATTTTTTAAGAATAATATATTACTATTTCTTTTAGAATTTTCTTCAAAATTTTGAAAAATTCTTAAAATTGTAAAAAACTTTAATATATGTCGTTAATGATATGGTCAATAATAAAACTGACAAATAGGTTTCAAGCAAATATCAATTATAGATTAAAATTGATTTGTTTATTATGGAACTTTATTTTGCATATTAAAATGAAATGTTTAACAGTAATAATAAAAGTTGATTAAATTTTGTTCGATAGTCAAAATATCTTGATAAGTGACTATTGCATATGTATGTTATAAACATTTCAGCATAAATTTTAAATTGGATGCAAAACAAACTGAAAAATTTGTGAAGAAAAATACAAAATTTTTACATGAAAAGTTAAATACGTTAGATTGAAGTATACAAATGATCTTTGAATTCTTTCAATAATTGTAGGAAAATCAAAAATTTGCGTATTAATAAAGTCTATATACAAAATCCAATACAATAATTTTACGATTATACATCCACAAACTGTACACATCATAAGATCTTATAACTTAAAGATATCAAACAAATTTCATTTTCAGTATTTAGCAATTTCTATAAAAACCCATTGAAATTTATTAATACTATTATTAATTTTTTTGTTTTTGTTTAACTTTAAGCCATAATAAAAAGAAATTCATAGCAAGTTTTTCATAGTAAAAACTTCATATGCGACTAGTATGTGTTCGTACGGAATTTTTTATTACACAATCAAAAGACAACTATTGTAGGTCTACGTGTAGTCACTACGTTGACTACGTGGATATTGAAAATTCTACCAACTCTGCGCCTAATGTAATTCTTCCTTCTTCTTCACACGTAAGAAAAATAGTTTGAAATTAATTATAAGATGTATTCTTGAGTTTGTGGGATATAAATTTACTTACGACAGCGTTCCAAACCATGCCGACATACGAGCACGCTTATTATAAACCAACAATGAGCATTTTAGATATTCTGGGAATGCTTTGTGAACGAATTCTTTATTGGGCGTTATTATATTTTTTGTACGGCTGGATACAATGCATGAGATATTTGATTTCTCTGTCTGAAAGCCTAACTCTTTTTCTAACGACGCCCATTCTCCAAAGATGCCAAATTACACACACTAACAGTAAGCCATATGTAATAAAATTTTAAAATTGAATAATACTATTACCTATTATAAAAAAATATTTGTTGAGCTAAGATTTGTATGTAAAGCAAATCAACTAAGACAAAATTTATGCACCTAGATCCATCAATCCATCCGAGAATTATATTTAATTTGCATTTGATTCTTTATCTTTTTTGGAAAAATCTTCGAAAATTTGAAGACTTCTATAATACTGTTACAACAGCAATTAAATCTAACGGTCTAACGTGAGACAGTGGTTGAGGAACTCGGGCAAATTACCCCAAATAGGCTTAAAATGGAATTTTTGTATGTATTTTTTATTGATATTTACTGTATTTGCTACGTAGTTGCCCATATGGGGGTAATCTCTTCTCGTCATGAAGGTAATATCAACTTAGACCAAAATATTTGGGGGGTAATTATTAAAAAAGTTCTCCGGCCGCTGGTCAAAGAGTTAGTCTGAGTATACCTCAATATGTTTATTTTAAAGCAGAAACAGTAAACCAATTATATAAACTTTTAGAAGATTGAGATATATAGTCCAGTGCTACTGAGAACAGGTCATACGTGTAACTACAGTCACAGAACTCCGAGATGTTGAAAATGCGCCTAAGATTATCTAACCGAACATGTTCGTAAGGAAACAAGTTGAACAAACAAGATAAATATGTTCTCTGCGACTATGTTTTTAGCAACCATAACATGAAAATTTGTAGATATAGTTCTGAAGTTTGCATTGCTCTGTTTGATTCGGCAATTTTCCAGATAGAGCCCTTAATCTGAGAAAAATCTTATTGTCAGAGTATTTGACTATAATTTTTAAAGTTGCAAAATGCAGGTTTCGTAAAAAAATATTACGAAGTTCTAACAATAAAAGTCACTTCGTTTTTTACCGCGGAGAATTTAACTATATTTTTTTGAATCTAACATCACGCTTAAGCCCTATACTTATTATATGATTTGAAAGCTTATATTTTAAGTCTCGTGTGTAAAAAATTCTAATCAATTGAATGCAGTAATTTTTGGGTGGTGCCACTTCTTTTGCTATATAAAAGGTAAAAATATTGTTTAAGTCAAAATGAAATTGACCGATGTGCCAAAACTGGTTTGCTAAATTTCATTCCTGGTATTTTGATGTCTAAAATGCCCCACGTCAAAGATGTACGGTTGAAGCTGTTAAAAACGCAAGAAAGGTATTAGTTGATGCAAACATGAGATCCCATTGAGTTAAAATTTATCAATTTTAACAGTTCATGACTACTGGGAAAAGGTCTAGGATTTTCTTCGAAGCTCAATGTGCATGGTTCTCATAGAAAAAAATCTGTGGCGTCCGCGATTCGCCACTGAAAAATTCTGAAAATTATCAGGTTTTGAAGCGAATTGTTATTAGGAATGTCAAATAGGATGTAGAGAATACAATATACGCAACTGCCTAAGAAACTAAAAAGAAGAACCTGCTCAAAACAGGTGTAGAGCTGAAATTTTCCAGAAAAAGTAATGCAGCATTTTTAGCTTTTGCAGGATAACATAACGGTAATGCCTTATGTCATCAGCTGGATAAACAAAATCAAGACGACGCAAGACCTCACATAAGTTTGGTCAATTGCCAAAAGCATTTGTAGTTTAAATGGGACCCAATGCCACAATCATCATATTCTCCAGTCCTGCCATCATCGGACCATTATTTGTTCCGGCCACGAAAAAAATTTTTAGGCGGTGAAACATTTACCTCGAATCAGCTTGTCAAGAAGCATTTTGATCAGTTTTTTGCAAATAACGACCAAAAAATTTATGATCTCGGGATTATAATCCCAGAAAAATGACCCAACAACAGGTGTTGGGTCAAAACAGCCAATACATAATTTATCAAAGTAATTGTTTATTGTAGGAAAAGTACGTGCCAAATTGTCTATAAAAACGAAGTTACTTTCCGAACAACCCAATATAATACAATATACCGACATTAATTGGATTGCGCGCGATAAAATTATATTGACACCAAGCATCTAATTAATTTAATAAATTCCACAAATACTAACAAATAATGATTGTACAGAATTAAAAATTATGGCATGCACATTGACAGAACAAATGAGCAATTGTAACGAATAAATCAATTCCACCTAATTAAAAATTTACTTATGAACACAAATGATTTGAGGAATCGACTTAAATCCCGATTAATTTTATCTTAATCAATGTAAATAGTCGCATAAGTTAATCAAAGTCGTGCTTATTTCTAAGTTACATCTTACAATTAACAGTTCCGTATGTATATCAATATATTTGTTCTATAGAAATCCACATCTAGTCAAAAGACCTCGATGGAAAGATCTGCAGTAATTATTAAATCAAATATAAAACATCACAAAAGTGAATATATAGTTCCAAAAAGACTTCCTAAAGGCTACGTCTGAACTGTTACACTTAAAAAGATATTGTCCTCACAATTACATGTAAGCGATAAGGTTTAAAGATTTAAAATGAGAGCTAATAGATCTAATAGTTAAAGATACAAAGTTCAGAATTAATATCGGCTTGAAAATTCCATCATAAGGAACCTTAACAGTGTATATTTTTACCAGCTCTGTTTCTTACCTACGCAGCGGGGTGAGAAAATAGTGCTACGCCGTCTACGGATATCACATTTAAGCTACGTGCCGGAAAATGATCAAGAGCATTGTTGGACGGACAAGAACTGTCTGTATAATTTCTCAATGAATAATCTAAAATTTCGGAAAATAACAAATAATTACTCTATACGTGTGTAATCAAACCAGCCTGGACATATTAAATTCTACAAATACTAAAAACTACTGGTATACTAATTAACCCACAAAAGCAGTAACAGCCGCATATGAAAAATATAAATTTATTGTGAAAAAAACTATAATAAAGAAAATAGATGTGCATACCTATTGTTTAGCAGAAAAAATATTTTTAAAAGCCCAGACAATTTCCATAATATTAACATCTATCTAAATTCTTTATTATTTTCTTTTTTTATCACTATCGTTATTTATTATTATTATTACGATTATTTGTTGTTTATAATTTATTACCTTTCTGTTTCGCTTTTTGTTTCTTTTTTGTATATTACATCATCATATAAATAGCAAATAGTCTCTGGATGCTTCTTCTTCTAAGTTCAATTCAACAATAGCTAAATTACGAAGTTAAGTCGTTAAATAAATTAGAATGTATTTCTAAAACGAATTAATATACAATCCTCGAGCGCTAATAATAATTCTAACTAATCTCTCGTTTGCATGATAATAGTTTCAGCAATAGAACAAATAGCAAAACCCTCGAGGTATTTGTACTCTATAAAGCAAGAAGATAAAATAATAGGATAAATATAGAAATAAAAAAATATATAGAGAAAGCTCGAGATATGAGAAGTATCGTTTAGTGTAAATAAAACTAACATTGAAAAAACTTTTTATAATCCATTGATAACAAGAAAGCTCATTGGTTATACCAAAAACCGATACAGCAGCGAGCTTTCTTGAATATAATGACTATATCCTCATATTCTATATTCTGATACATGTATAATAAATGAACATTTTCTTAATAAAATTAAGCAGAATTATGAAAGTTGATTATTGTTAGCTTTTCCATGGTCATTGATTAACTTGACGATTATTGGTATGCAAATGGACACGGTATCAGTTGTAATATGCACAAACCTTACAGTTTCATATAAAATCAATCTGAGAAAAACTTGTAATTTGTGGTTTACGGCGATAAAACATTAAAAGTGCGTCGGTTCCAAATATCCCACATGTAAACAACAATTTTATAAGCGATTACACTGTCCCATAATACATGGTTTATATATCTATATCTATATCTATCTATCTATCTATCTATCTATATTTTGAGTTTTAGTTGTTTTGCATAGAAAATTTGTTGTTAACTTGATATAAAATCTTGCATGCCAGTTTTAGAGAAAATTTAAAGATAATAACTCTATAAAGAGTAGAAAATAAACACACTTATTTTGCAATATTCAATTTAAGCCCATTTTTTCCATATACTGGATCAGATGCGATGTGCACTCTAGTATTTTTTTTAAAAAAAAAAACGTTCTCTATTGGCTGAGTTAAGCGACTATTTCAACAAAAAACTGTGCAGAATGTCCTTACTTGAGAAAAAGCCGAATTTGCTTTCACCAAATCTGTTTACTTTACTTACAAACTTTTACATTCTTTAAGAAAATACTTGATTACTAAAGCTTGTAAACGTCACAACTATACAAAAGAACCTACAAAAACATTCTCTGATTATCGCAATAAAAAATAATGACGCAATTAAAAATGCTATCATTTATGATTTATGAATATCAATGCACTGATGCAGTCGACCCTAACATTCATTTCCCTTCAAGGTCTCATTCCTTTTAGAATTCGTGTTGTATCCATTATTTTGAGACCAAATGACATAGACAAATTTCGCAAAAAAAATAATAATAAAACAAAGTGAATTATGTTTATAACGGCGTCAGGGGCAATTAGTATTCGTAGCGGTCGTATAATAAAAGATAATTTTATTTTTCAGTCCGCTGGAGCCGTCGTGTTGTGGCAGAGGTCCCGTATATGTCAGAGGTTTATTGTGCAACAAGATCAACAACGATACAAAGCGACAAGGAGACAATCGAACCGACACAAGCGACGAAAGACAGTAAGAATAAGAACTCTTACTCTACTCGGACTTTTCAGATAAGTGCCAGAAATTGCGACACTTCTAGACTCAACTGGAAGGTTACAAACTTTCATCATTCTAAAGCACTAATTGTCTTTAACCAGTTAACTGTGGCGCTCAGATCGAACAGTGCGCACAGTTTCGTGCCGTCCAAATCGAGCTCATCATGACGAGTCTATTAGTCAATCAAAGAGGAAGCTGTGCTGGTAAGATATGAATGGAAATGATGGGTTAATTTTATAAAATTAACCTAGTGATGCATGGCATGGTGCAAAATTGCTGAAACCTTCCGTACTTTTTTTCTAAACTATGCCAAAATGTTCAGAAATCTTAAACGTAAAGATATATGTATAAAAATTTCCATCATCCATTTTTTTGCGATTTTTATAACTTACCCCACGGGAAGTTAATAATGTTATTACTACATTTTACTTCTATGTTAACTTAAGCATACACCTAATAACGTATTAAACTAAAAACAGAAGAAATATTATATAATATAGGAAAGTATGAATAGTTTTTAATAGTCATCATATTCAAGAAAGCACGCTGCTGCATCGGTTTTTGATATAACCAATGAGCTCTCAAAAGAAATTGTTAATTCAGTAGCTAAATTCTTATTGATTAAGTGTATTATTTCCACATTTCGTAAAGTTTTTCTTAAGTTAAAAAGCCACTTTCAACTATGAACTTATTTTATACATATCCTCAAAACATTCTAAGCAACTTGATTTTCCTGATCTCACTAAATGAAACAGATTATTAGTAGCCGTTAATTTTTTCCCGGTACTCATATGATATAAAAAGAGAACGTTGTCAAAACCATGTCATCTTGGGCATAGTGTAATCATTTGCATTATGAGTGAAGCTACTTTTGTAATTTTGAGGAAATAGACAACAAGAAATTTCGAGTACTAATAAAACAGTTTTTAAGAAGAAAAGTTCTGCTGAACCAAAAAGTAATTTGATAAGCATTATCTGGACTATGCACCAAGCGATACCATTACCATTATTAGAAAGTGGTTTGAGAAATTCCTTACTGGCCATATGAGTACTGAAGTCGAAGCATACAGTTGGACGCCCAAATGAGATGGTTACCGACAAAAACAAAAAAAATCCTCAAAACAATTTTAAATGACCGCAAAATAAGGTTGATCAATATAGCTGACACTCCAATGAAATGTGCTGGATATATCGTTCACGAATATTTGAATACGAGAAAACTCTGTGAAAAAAAGCTGTCGCGGAAGCGCACGTTTGACCAAAAACAAAATGAATTGACGATTCGGAGGGGTTTTTGGTGCTTTTAAATTTAAACAAAACCGAGTTTTTGCATCGATATGTTACAATGATTGTGGCCTGGCTTCATCACTATACTCCGGAGTCCAATAGACAGTCAGCCGAGCGGACTTGGCGCTGAACGAAGAAAAATGCAAACAAAATGCTGGCAAGGTAATGACGTTATTTTTTTGGAATTATCAAGGAATAAACCTTATAAACTATCTGCTGGCAAGGTAATGACGTTAATTTTTTGAAATTATCAAGGAATAAACCTTATAGACTATCTTGAGAAAGGCCATACCATCAATGTTGTTGGAGCGTTTGAAGGTCGAAATCGAAAAAAACGCCCGCTTTTGAAGAAGAAAAAAGTGTTGTTTCACCAGGACGATGCAGTGAATGTGAATGTGAATGTGAATGTGAAGTGATGTCACAAATCAGTGAAAACAATAGCAAAAATACATGAATTGGGTACGAATTGCTTCCTCACCCATCGTAATCTCTAAATCTGGTCCCCAACAATCATGACGCTGTAAAGAAATTTTTGTCGAATAAAGATTTGATCACCGAATTTGGCGGCAAAGAACAAAAATGATATTGAAAAGTTGGAAGTTTGCTATAATCAGTACATCGTCCTCGAAGGCAACTATATTTGATAAAAAAATGAATTTTGCCAAAAAAAAAGATTTTTTTTTTAAACGAAACGGAATCAGGCGGACTGGTAATATTGACTGTAATAACACTCCATAAAGATCAGAAATAAAACAAAACTTATAATAAAAAAAATATTAAGTAAAAAAATTAGACTAATTTAAAAATGACAATTCAAATTTAATACTGACTTTTCTTAAACTAAAAATTAGAAATATTGACCGATGTTGAAATATATGCTTACTAGAAAGAATCTTATAAGTCTTCAACGGGATTGGGCATTTTGAGAATTTTTCAATACGAAAACCATTATCAAATGTAGTAAACTTTTCTATGTATTGATAAGCGAAAAACATAGCGAAATAAAAAATATTCATTTATACGCTGCAAAATCACACATAGGTTTACTAATATGTATGCTAAAATGTGACAGATCAGATTTTTAAATGAAATAAACTTGCCGAAGTTCTAAGTACATTTTATAAAATGTGTATTTCCATATATCGCGCTTGTAGAATGATATATCCCCAATTCAATTATTTTTCGGTGCTTTATAATTGCACAAAAATATAAAATTTTGAAAAGAGTTCAAATGGCCTTTTGTATTACAATCTGTTGGTAGGCTCATGACCTGTCCTCTATCCGAGATGTAATACTCTTGCACAAAATCACATCCACACATTTTACACGCACTCATACAATATTAAGTTTAACACACGCACAAAAACCCACGTCGTTCGTTAGGATAGAACTCAGGACCACCCAGATTAAGCGCTAAGAAATTCATGGACCACCCAAGAACAAACTGCTCATACTCGGGAATAACATATGCACGTAGTGACGGACTCGACCAGAGGACGGCGGACTCTGGGCTTACGGCTGGAAGAGGACGGCGTCCAGATGATGCTCGCTACTTGCGAGGCTTTTTCCTCCTCTCGCCGTCAGCCCGGTTCAAAATCGTTCGGTACCGCTGCTCCGGCAAGAATGAAGCGGTTAGTGGAATTGAATATTATTTATTCAAAATTGATTATTTATTTAATTGATATAATTGGATTCACCTGTATGCTCCGCCGGACAGCTCGCTCTTTAATATTTGCTCTTTTTATTTCATTTTTTCATATTTATTCAGCGCACAATCTTGAGTGTATGCGAATACAATTTTACTTTTAAAATCTCTCGTATGCAGTTGCTTTACTTGCCCCGTTCTTCCCGGATTCTTTGAATTGTCGTGACCGCGCTTTGGATAATTTGTAAGCAATCAAAATAAATACACGAAACAGGCAAAAAGGTAACAAAACCTAATTATATAACCATTTTTCTTGCATGTATGATTTTTTATCTTGCAATATTGAATAAAATTATTTTTAACTTCCCGTAGGGCAAGTTATAGTAATCGCAAAAAAATCGAAAATGAAAATTTTATATATTTTTACGTTTCAAAGCCTTCTGAACATTTTGGCATACCTTAGAAAAAATGGATGTATGTGTGTGTGTGTGCGCGTATGTGTGTGTGTGTTCGGATACAAATTTTCGTCGACGATTTCGGGAACACGGATGAAGCGATTTGAATAATTCAAAAAACATTCGATTCGTATTGATAAGGAGACATGCTGATTAGTTTTTGGCAAAGGCAAGTCTAGCCGTTCCGACGATATCGGGCAAACAGTGCCAAAAACGGTAACTCAGCTTTTAAGAGAACGGAGGGTCCGATTTAAATAATTTAAAAAACATTTTATTTGTATTGACTAAATGAAGAACTGTTTAAATTTTTGGAAGGAAAGGTGCAACGACTTCGGAGATATGGAAGAAAAAGTAAAAAATGAGCTATTTGGCGGTCAAAAATGAATATTAGACATATGCACATCAAATTATCAGATAATTTATAGAGATTTTAACAATGAGTATAAATTTTATTCACATTCCTATGGGTTTCGTACCAATGTTTATCCGTTAGACAGTTAAAGCAGTACGATCGCTTTGAAAAAAAGTTCAGAATTTCCAAAATATTTTAAAATAATTTTTTCTTCAGAAAGTCTTTTTTTTAAAAAAAAGTAAATTTTTGTCAAAAATTTATAGTTTCTCAAAAATCTAATTTTTACAGAGTAATTTTTTTTCAAAAATGTTAATCTTTTTTAAAAAAAAATATTGGTACGGGAAGTTCCAGCAATTTGCTTTAAGGCACGATGCCATGCGCCCCACTAGTTTATTATTTTTTATCAAACTCCCTATTTATTCTTTGTAGAAAAAATGTTTTTTTTTTGAATGGTGTCTTTTGATAAAAAAATAATTTTATCAATTGCAAAATAGTCTATTACAAATAATATTCAAGTTGACAGTTCTGTAATGAATCAAAATTATATTTTACTAACAAATTAATTTCATAAAAAAGAGTTTACTTTATAAAAAAATAATTGTACTCCACACACTGCACTCGTTTTTAGTGACAATTTTGCCAAAAATTCAACCAATATCGTTCCGCAACCACCATGTTAGCCTGATTTAGCATCGTGTGACTTCTGACTATTCTCAAAATTCGGAAAACCATTGCGTAGTCATCGTCGTTTTGACTCGATTGAAGAGATAATAGCCGAATTGAAGAAGGAACTAATGGCCATTCCGGAAGATGAGTATGAAAATTTTTGAAAATTGGAAAATGCATTTGCATAGTTGCATTGCATCCGAGAGGGTTTAAAGTGAATTAGATTAAAAGAATGAAGAGTTTTAAAGGTTTTAAAGGTTTTAAATAAAGTATTACTCATATTTGTACAGTTAATAATATATAAAGAAATATTTTATCTACTTTAAAAACACCACTTTAAAAAAATTATAAAAGTTATTACTGTTTATACGGAAGTCATTTTAAAGCTAAAACATATTTATTACTATATGTAATATTTGTATTTTCAATTTCTGTCTATTATAATAATTGTTGACTCTCAATCTATTATTGTGTTCATAATTAACTGAAGTAATTTTTAGAGTTCATTATTTAAATACGGTTTGCCTAATTATGTTTGAAAAGCTTCTCGAGCATACAGGTTTTCCCATGAAACTTACAAATATTTAAACAACTTCTATGGATGTAACCTTAATTATTCCATCAACTCATTAAGAAATGGACAAAAAATGAAGACGTTTTTGTTTAAGCAAAATGGGTAAAATAAACATATTCAGAGAATGTTTGTAATTATGATTATTTTATACGTTGTAATCCAATGAGAAGAACAAAAATATGTTGAAAAGTGTGTAAATTTATTATTATGCATTTTGACTATTTAAAATAAATAATTGAATGACTTCTGAAATACTATTGAAACTTTTACTGTTGACATAAAAAATATAATAATGGTTATTTCATAGCAGTTGAACAAAGTTCGTAGTTTTGGGATTTGAAATATATATACTTAATTTTAATATATATATATATATATATATATATATATATATT
>NW_020539726.1:40551713-40564932 GCF_003426905.1 Ctenocephalides felis | reverse complement strand
TACGTTTTCAGGCGCACGGATCAACCGATTTGAATGGTTCAAAAAACATTCGATTCCTATCGATAGGGAAAGAGCTGATTAGTTTTTGGCAAAAGCAGATCTAGCCGTTCCGAAGATACGGGGCAAAAAGTGCCGAAAACGGTAACTCAGTTTTTAAGAGAACGGAGCGTCCGATTTAAATAATTCAAAAAACATTTCACTTGTATTGACAAGATGAAGAATCGATAATTTTCATGAAGGTAGGTCTAGCGGTTTCGGAGATATGGAGGAAAAAGTAAAAAAAATGAGCCATTTGGCGGTCAAAAATGATCATTAGACATATGCACATCATATTATCAGATATTTTATAGAGATTTTAACAATAAGTATAAATTTTGTAAACATTCCTATGGGTTCCGTACCAATGCTTATGCGTTAGACAGCGACGCGGCGTTACGCGCCTATGCGGTTAAAGCAGTACGATTGCTTGAAAAGAAAGTTCAGATCTTCCACAATATGTCAAAATAAAAAAAATTTTTTTTCAAAAAAAAAAATTAAAAAAAATTTTTTTTAAAACATTTTTTTTCAAAAAAGTAATTTTTTGCCCAATTATAGTTTCTCAAAAATCTTATTTTTTCAAAGTAAATTTTTTCTAAAAATGTCAATCGTTTTTATAAAAATAATTTTTGGTACGGGAAGTTCCAGCAATTTGCCTTAAGGCACGATGCCTAATTGCCTTAAGACAGATTCCATTTACAGCTAGTTTTTTTCAGTTTGGGGACACTTAAGAAAAATTAGAATAATATCCCAATTTTATATAAGTTACGATTGATTAAAATACCTCATATATAACTTTACCTTTCGGTTTGAACTGATCTTCACTATCACCATGGCCAAGTCTACCATAACGTCCTTTACCCCCGGTCAAGGGACGTCCTGCAGCAGTAATGCTGCAGAATGAGCACCTCCACAAGCAATATCCATGATACGAATACCAGCCAAAGATTCTATCAGCTTGGGGACGATCATACCCCTGGAGGACAAAGAATTAAAAATTTAGTAATCTAAAATTATATAAAACCCATATTATTTTTATATACAAAAAATTTTTTATTTTACTTTCTGTTCCCGTGTCCA
The DNA here is from genome assembly GCF_003426905.1 of Ctenocephalides felis. NCBI lineage: Eukaryota > Metazoa > Arthropoda > Insecta > Siphonaptera > Pulicidae > Ctenocephalides > Ctenocephalides felis. The sequence continues at coordinate 40,563,816 of NW_020539726.1, read as the reverse complement.
AGTTTCCATCCTCTCCTTCGCCCCACGAATAAACTTCACCTTCGGATGTCAAAGCCAGGCAATGTTTACCACCAGAGTTGACTGCCACTTTTTTAATGAAAACATGCTGAATGGATTCCAAAAGAGTTGGCACTGATACTGAATCCGAGGAACCGATGCCTAGACGACCACCAGCCCCATAGCCTTCAAAGAAAAAACCTCTGATTATTCATTTATTTTATATATTTAAATATATAGCCCACAGATTTCTCCAAGAAGACTCAAAAATACACAATTTTTACATAATGAATAACAATTAAAATATATACAAATTACAGGATATAGTAGTAACATAAAATGCTTAAGATAAAATTACATATAATGCAGAATGTAACATATATTTATAAACAGAATAAGATAAAAATGAGGATATTTGAAAAGAAATAAAAAAGGTTAACTTGTGCAGATGGAGATTATTTGATTAGGTGAAGTGTTGTGAATATCTATTTCATTATTAATTAAGTTAAAGTTAGAGGACATAAGTAAAATTGGCGAATTTAAGAGAGAATTAGATTTAGGGGTAGGATAATTGAAAAATAATTGTGAACGCGTAGATAGCCTAGGAACATTAAAGGATAGTCGATTAATAATAAGAGGACAGTCTATAGAATTATTGCAAAGTTTAAATAAGAACATAATTGTACAGCTATATCGACGTGAGGCAAGGGAAGGAATACCAAATTCTTTTTTAGTAAAGTGTTGTGGTCAAAGCCACGTTCAGGGTAAATTTTATATGTTTTATAATGAAGATATTTCAGAAATTTTCGCTGAACCTTCTCTATCGCATCAGAGTTGTTGATATGATGAGGATACCAAATAATCGAACCGTATTCTCATTTTGAACGTACAATAGAATAGTACTGCAAAGAAGTGCATTGATAGACTTAAATTGTTTACATTTCTTAGTATCAAAACCTAAGATTGATGTGCTCCATTACAAATATCAGTTACATGATCTGTGAAAAACAAACCAGTATCAAATAGAACACCTAAATCTGAAATTTTATTACATCTTCAATGCTGGTGTTAGAAATTTTATAATCAAAAAGTATTTGGAACCGCTTATGTGTAAAACAAGAATCTTGCACCTTTGATATATTAGATGTAATTTGTTATAGATACACCAAGATTGGAAAAGGTCAAGTTGAGACTGTAATAATAAGCAGTCATCAATAGAATTTATTTTAGATATAGTTTTCAGATCATCTGCAAATAATAAATGTGGCAGTTAATAGTATCAGAAATGTCATTAATAAAAATAATAAATAGTAGTGGACCAAGAATGGATCCCTGAGGAACACCTGAACTGATATTTTCAATGTTGCTCAAGAATCCATTAGATAAACAAACTGTTTGCGATTATGAAGATAACTCTGAAAAAGTGAATAAGTAAGAATTAAGACCAATCTTAGATAATTAGTAGTAGAAGAATGTATGATCAATTTTGTCAAAAGCTTACTGAAATCAGTGTAAATAACGTCAACTTGTCTATTATGTCAAGATTCTCAGCTATATATTGTTTAATACAAATTAAATTTGTTATCGTAGAACGGGCAGGCATGATTTGTTGATTAATATAAATTAAGTTCTACAGAAGGAAGGAGTTAGTTCTCTATAAATAATTTTTTCAAATACCTTAGCAAAGTTTGATAATAATGATATCGGCCTGTAATAGTAATGTTTATGATATGAATTAGAAAGAAAATATCTGCTGTTATCTTCTGGACTTCAGACTAAGGATAATAAATTTCAATTGTGTGTCAAGATGTATTTGTAATTTATTTTAGTAAACAATAGTAAAATTGTACGCATGTTTGTCTTTATATATATATTAATTCTATAAACTTAAACATTTGAATTGAATTTCTTTAAAGAAATAAGATAAAAGAAATCTTAGGAGTCTTCTTGTTCACCAAGAAATGGAGCAATAAGCAGGCTTATAGTATTATTTCAAGTGTGATTTTTTTTAGAACTTCTTTGTACAGTTTTACATAAGTAGATAAATACCTGTTGCATAAACTTTTCCATCAGCAGTGACTGCGATTAGAGATTGCTCGCCTCCAACAAGTTGGACTGGACGTAAACTGGATAAGGCTTCGCAAGTTGCTGGTGTTAAAACCTAACATAAATAATATATTTATGATATATATATATATATATATATATATATATATATATATATACAGTGCCGGTCCTGCCTTGCATGCGATGCATGTAAAAAATGCAGGCGCAAGCCTTAGGGGGCGCCAAAACGAGTTTCGGAAACTAAATTTATAATATAATATTTATATTTTTTTATATAAAATCTAGAATTATTTATTTAAAATCTAGAATACTTAATAAATTATAATAAATAATTTAACTTAACTAGGGATACGGAGACACAAAAAGTATATTTATTTTGCAATGTGATATCAGTAGAAACAATTAACCGATTAATAATTCTGCAAATTAGTAAATAACAGCTCTGTTTATTGCTTAATCTACTTATTCAATTTTTTCTTTGTTTTAAGTTACCGTGGAATCTAAAAGAAATTATCTAGTTTTAATCCCATTATTGACGAAAAATTGCGAGCTGATTTAGTTGAATCGGAACTTGTTAAAAATTATAAACAAATTATAAAAAATGTAGAGTCAGTGCTTAGAAAATGACTTGTTTATTCCGAGAAATTGAATTGTAACTTTTGTTTTGGTTGCAAATGTTTCTCATCTGATGAACTTTGAATGTTCAGACGTGCGTGGTTAGGGTTATGGAAATGGAGCAAATACGAAAAATGAAAGCAAAATTTACTTTGTAACAAAAATCTTAAGGCTTGTTTTATACCTAGTGGTGTCCATACTCTGAATTTAATAATTATTAACTATACAGAAATAATACATATCAAATATAATAAGTTTTTTTTTCAATATTGTTCAAGAAATGTGTAATTTCTTTGCATTTTTTTACTGATTTTTGAACAATACTTCCAAAATACGTTAAAAATTTAACTTTAAAACAACATGCTGATACTCTGAATATGACGGCTCTTACGATATCAATAAGTTGAAGTTTATGACGCAATTTTGGATATTGTAAATGATGAAAAATTAAATTAAATTAAAATTTAAAAAATCCAACATGAAATACGAGTGTTATGTTTGAAAATTAAATGCTAGTTTTTTTTTAAATACTAATATTGCACATACGTTAAAAATAATTGAAAATTTCAAAATATTTGATTATAATCAACCCCCGAATCGCCTCGATTTTCTAAATAAATTTAAAATCAATATATTTTATACGTTTTTAGATTATATCTAATTTTTTGTTCACTAAATCCAGAATAATTAAAAATTAATTTATTTATTTCACTTAATTTTTTTGTTAAATTAAAGTTATAGAACTTAAGAAATGCATTTCAGAAATAGTATTTATTATTTTGATATAAAGATCTTTATATCAAAATAATAAATACTATTTGACAACCTAATATTTTATACCCTTCTAGATTATATCAAATTTTTTGTGCACTAAATCCAGAATAATTAAAAATTATTTTTTAAAAAATATTTGAATATTTATATAATTTTAATGATAAACTGTTAAAACGGTGAAAATTAATAGGGGGAGGGCGCTAAAAAAGTTGCATGCGGGCGCTAAGGACCCCAGACCGGCCCTGTATATATATATATATATATATATATATTATATATATATACATATATACATATATATATAACATATATATAGATATATATATATTATATACATATATACTATATATATATATATATGTATATATTATTACTTGGCTCCTTCAACTCCTCCCAATTGACCCCTTTGATTATGGCCCCAGCCGTAAATAGTACCAGCACCACTCCAAGACAACGTCCAATCATCAGGTCGCCTAAAATTAGCAAAATCATATAAAAATAGAAGTTCCAATTAGAATTAATTGAGTTTGTTTACCTATTTAGCCATTGTAATAGTTGTTCATCATGTTGAGGTTTAAACAGCTTATGATCTTCATGAGACAAAAGAGTGTCTTCGTCTGCAAATTCCATTGAGGGATACATTGATGCTAGACTGTGTCTTACGTCCATGCAAAAGGCTGCAGGTAATGGTGTTCTGTGAAAAAAATTATTGACATGAAATGAAACATCGTGGATAACTAGAAATATTGATTATTGTACAAAATTTGGTCAATAAAAAATTTTGAAGAGTTATCTTCCTATTTTTATGCAATTTTATGCCTAATATCAATTTTTTACTAATAATATAGTTTTGCAATTTTTGCTTAAATATTAAATAAAAAATATTAACCTGTGTATGAGTGAATTAGCAACTCTGGCAGCCGAACAATATCTTCTAAACCAAGTCCACTTGTATCCATTATCGACCAGGACTTTATCGAGCTCTATGCCACAAGCCAAACCAATAAGAACCTGAAAAACAAATTAAAATTATATGCAAATTATATTTTTATAAATTCTAGAAAAACCCACAATAGCAAGTAAGAATTCACAATAATCTAACTTAAAGTGATAAATATTGTAGCAACATTCGAAACACAGGAGGTCGTCCATAAGCGACACTCCTACACACAGGTCGTCAAGCAAAAAAATTAAGTAATCCAACATTTATCAATATTTATCTTATATATAAAAATAGAGCTCTCGATAAAATGATCCGCTAAAACTCGAAAACGGCTAAATCAGTAGGTTGTCGGAAAAGTGAGATATTATTTCAAAATCGCGTAGAAACTTTATATTTTTAATTTGAACATTTTTGTAGAAGCGTAATTTGAATAAAACAATGGACGGTGGCTAATACGTCAATGTCAAACGTTTTTGACAGATGACGTTCAATTACGATTAATAGGATGTTTTACGTGAATATTATTAATTATGATTAAATTGTAGTAAATAGTTTTGTTTGTAGTTTTATTTATATACAAAAACGATAGTAAACGTTTTGACGTAAACAAATTGACGGCTTAAAATATATTTTAAAATATAAAGTGTTGTAATACAGTTATGAAATTATAGTATGTTATTTCTTAATATGTGTACTGAATTATAAAATATAAAATCAAATATGTTTCTAACAGAAAAAACTAAAAATTGCAATGCACACTTGCATACTCTATTTTTATTAGTTGCAAAATGACGGTTAAATATGATATGAGAAGTACTTTTGAAAAATGTTTTAAAAATATACAATATTATACTAGAGCTTTAAAATTTTAGTATGTTATTACCTAATATATGTACTCTATTATAAAAATATAAAATCAAATATGTTTCTAACAAAAAAAGCTATAAATGTCCAATTTTGTAAACAAATGCACTCATGCATATCTAGTTTCCAATAGCTGCAAGTCCACGGTTTGATGAGTATTTTGAAAAATATTTAGAAATATAAAACGTTATACTAAAGATACAAAATTATAGTATGTTATTTCTTAATATGTGTACTAAATTATAAAAATATAAAATCACACATGTTTCTTACAAAAACAGCTATAAATTTGCAATTCAGTAAAATCATGTAATAGGCCGCAAGTGTTACTACAAACTCAACAATATCAACTTTTTTGAAATGTTAATATGAAAATGCACTTTTTGGCGTTGTAGAACTCTTTTTTAGCAAATCACGGTTCTCTGAAACATCTCATTTGTATAATTATATACTCATTGTTATTTATAAAATATTTTGTAGGTTATATTATTTTTTATTTATTATTTCAATTCAGAACCTATATTTGGTATTGATCAACGGGACATTTTGCCGATTGATATTTTCCCAGTTATAATTTCCCAGAATTTATAGAAAAATAGATAGTAATATATGAAGGTCAGGGTTAAAAAGGTCCACCACCGATGTGTCAAAAACCAGTAAAGTTAAGCATTGTTTAACAACAATATTTGAAAGTAGAGGGAAAAAGATGTATAACCAACTATGACCTTGATTCTCTTGACTTTGCTATCGGGAAATAAACGGTAATCTTTGAAAATCCATAATAAAAGTATTTTCTTCCGTTGGTAGTTTTTTAGCATTAGTTAAAAATGTAATTATTTTATTTATACCTTGAAAATTAAAATAAGACATTAAATTTGTTTGCCACCTGGCCGTTCCAAGTTACTCCGCTTATAGGATAAAAAGGTCTAGATAACAAATCTGTGAAAGACATCAAAAAAGCACATTTCTACAATGATGAAGTAGCTGGCAGTTTTACTGAACGTAGTAAAATAATTGTTCGTTTGAAATGTGTTATTTGTTGTGATATAATTGGTTTGATTTTTATAAATGATTGATATTTGCTCAAAGTCAAATTGGACTTTTGTGCCTCGCTCTGCACTACATATATACTTTTTATTAAATTTCCTTTGATTCATCGAATGTTACTTGAAACTTTTCAAAAAGCAGGTCAAACAGTAAATACTTAATTCATTTTCTATCTTTCTTCGCAGATATTTGAAATTTTTTTATAAGCTCAGTAGTATTATTTACAATTATACACAAAATCCAGAATCCAAAAAGAATCTGAAAAACTTGAAACGTAATCAATAAGTCGAAAGACCAAAAAAGACTTGGATTGGATTAAACCATGTTTTCTATAGAAAGTGTATAAAACTTCCAGTTTGATTGTATTGACAAAATATAGACAAACTAATGGGGTTTATTGTTTTTATAATACTTCATTGTACATGGTCTGTTCAAAAAGTTTTCGTAATTTTCGTTTTTTCAAGAAAATATTTATTTATTCGTCTACATTAATGTGGTCCCCTTCAAAGTAGTCCCCCCCAGATATAATACCTTATGCCAGCGTTTTTTCCAATTTTCGAAGCACCCTGATGTTCACTTTTTGATATGTCCTTGAGCACTCTCAGCGATTTTCTTCAATCGAGGAAAACCGCCGTCCTTTCATGGGTCTCTTCAACTTTGGGAATAGGAAAAAGTCACACGGAGCCATATCTGGTGAATTTTTGCACTTTGCAACACTTTATTTCATTTTTTACGCAAAATTTAATACAAATTCTTTGACTTTTCAATTCTTCCATTGTAAAATCGCCGAGCTCAGAAAAACACGTCGAACCTTTAGCGACTACCACAGACAAAGTAAACAGTGAATATAGCTGAAAATTTCATCATACTTTAGGGGCATGTATACCAACACAATAAAAAAAATTTTTGACAATCAGACACTCCAGACCCGCGAAATTTAATTATTAGTAATTCCGGGTACTTTTTGAACAGACCTCGTATATAGCATAGCATTCAAACAACACATCCTTATACACTTAAAGTATGAATATATTTGATTCTCCAGAAATTGTTTAGAATAAACCTTACTTAGCAAAACAACGTTTGCCGGGTCGCTAGTACACAATAAATTTGAATACATAATATATATATATATATATATATATATATATATATATATATATATATTTATATATATATATATTTTGTAGAGTTTCGAACAAGAATCCAAAAATAATACAAAATAAAAAACAAGAAAAGTTTTTAAAAAAACAATTTCTTTATTTAATTATTTGTTTATTGTCGACGTTTCGGAACTAGGTACGTTCCATCTTCAGGAGATGGAACGTACCTAGTTCCGAAACGTCGACAATAAACAAATAATTAAATAAAGAAATTGTTTTTTTAAAACTTTTCTTGTTTTTTATTTTGTATTATTTTTGGATTCTTGTTCGAAACTCTACAAAATATACACAATCCAAGACTCTACCATTCAATATATATATATATATATATATATATTTATATATATATATATATATATATATATATATATATATATGTCATATGTCTTTTATCCATACCTGGAAGAATTCCGAATGCATCAGATGCACTCCTCCCCTGACTAAGGGCTCCTCGTACTCAAATTGTCTCCTCAATAGTTCAGGAAGCACCCTCATCAAAGGCGGCAGAGGATCCTGCGGAGGCGGCGGCGGAGGTCTGCCGCCCTGCTGAGTCGATTGAGACTCCTGCGCCTTGTGCAGGGCCTGCAGATGAAGCGGCAGTGGCACCAGCACCCTGTGCAGGACTCTCATTGCCCATATGCGCTGAGCAGACGCTAAGGGGATAATAGATAGAATGAAATCGATATGTTTATTTAAAATAAATGTTTAAATAAATTCAGAAATTGTTGTGTTACATCTCTGTGAGTGTTTACTCCATTGTCCGTTGGTTTGAGTATTCGATTCCTACAATTTTTATACCTCCTTTAAATTAATAAATCAAGTACTCTTGAACAAGAAATTCTAACTAGTTGGTATTGGTATTTTGCCTTGAGGTAAGTTACATGAACTTCCCGATATGTGTAAATAATCGACTTAATCAATAAAAAATATATTAATTTATGAGTGATTAAAAGTATTCTGAGTGGATTTATTACACATCATTGCAAACAAGCGAACGAACACGTTAACTCGTTCGTGCGTTAATTATTGATTTTCTAAAACCAAATTTTAAAAAATCAATAATTTTAATCAATCAACAATTATAATTGAACCAGTTTCCGTAGGACTTTAATAGTTTACTATGTTCAAGACCAAGTCACTATCGTTATACCAACTGAATCATCTAATTTTATTTTTAACAAACGTCAAAAAAACTCAGTGGCGGATCCAGGGGGGGGGGTCACGGGGGTCATGACCCCCCCCTGAGCCTGTTTTAGGACTTAGATAAAACATTAATTCAACTATAAAATTACTTCATAATGATTTTATTTATGTATTTTGTTACCAAACACATTTTATAACTTGAATATTTACCTGATTGTAGACGAATGGCGGAGTCAAAAACCCTAAAATTTAAGGATTTTCTAATCGTATTGCGAATATATATGTTATTACAGTTTAGAAAAAAAAAATTCATTCAAAAATCAAAAAATAAAACTGATTGTGAGTGGCCCTTACGCATGAACTTTCAGTAATTCTAACATCTGTAAATAGACGACTTACTCAATATATGAACTAGTCGTGTATGGCATTGTGCCTTAAGGCAAATTGCTGGAACTTCTCGTACCGTAACGAAATGTTCGACGAATATTAAATGTTTTCAAATAGATTATTTTAAATATTGTAACAATGTCTAATATTTATAAGAATTATATAAACTGAATTGCAAAGTTAAAACTATTTATTTGAAGTATATAAGTTTTAAACTTTAGTCAGAATTAAAATTAAAATCTGAATTAATTTCGATATACAAAAAAAGTATTTTTTTTGAAAAGCAATTATTTTGTCAAAACAAGCAAAAAGTTCTTTGAATCATTCAAATCGCTCAGTTCTCTCAAAAACTGCCATTTTTTGCATTTATTTCAATATCAAAAAAAAAATCATTTTAGATTTTTTGCTCATTATTATAACTACCCTACGGGAAGTTATTAATGACTGATTTATAAAAGTATACCTAATCGCTGTAAACCATTATAAAGTGAGAAACTAATGCAAACTATTTTTTTTTCAAATATAGTAGTTATTTTACTTCCCGAAGGAGAAGTTTATGTTTTCATTAAAAAATTCTGAATCAAATGAGTCCAAATTTGGAAAAAGTAAGTGTGTGTGTATGTGAACAGATTTTTTGCCGTAAATTAACGATTTCTCAGAAACGGCTAGACCGATTTCAAAAATTTAAAAGCCATTCGATGTATCTCGTGCGACGATCGGCCAAGCCGTTTTTTTGTAAATTGCAGAAAAGTGAAAAATTTTTCGTCTACGTTTTAGCCCGCAATTATGAATCGATTTTGAAAATTCAAAAACCGTTCAAAAGATATTGGTTGGGAATCGCGCTGATTAGTTTTTGGAGAAGATCGGCCGAGCCGTTTTCTTGTAATAAAGTGTTAAAAATTTTTTTTTGGCTATTTTTATTATTATTTTTTTGACGGTAGATACCATAGTCTTTTAGACCATACTAAAATTTACGGCCCTACGACAATTGGTTCAACTTTGAAAATTCGTCAAAGTTTGCAAAAATTAGTATCGTTTTTTGGCATTTGTCAAAATTAGACCTTTCATCGACGATTGCTCAAAAACGCCTGAACCGATTTCAGAAATTTAAAAACAATTTGATGTGTCTCAATGAGGACTATCGCTTGTCACTTTTGTGATCGGCCGAGCCGTTTCTTTAAATTTGAAAAAAGTGTTAAACTTTTGTGATTTAAAAAAAATTAAAACTGTTTGTAAGATATAAGTTGATTGATACTGATTAGTTTTAGGTGAAAATCTACCGAGCCGTTTTTCTTGTAATTTACTGTTGAAAAAAATTAAGACAATGTTTATGGAACTTCTTTTGGCGATATATACCATGGTCTTATATACCTTACTGAATTAATAAGGCCTTACGACAAGTAGTTTAATTTTAAAAATTCATAAAAGTTTGGAGAAAATGAGTAGTTTTCTTGACGTTTGTTAAAATTAAAATTAAACGATTCACTTGGTATACGATAGAGTACTTAGTCTTAATAACGTAATACATCATTAAAGTCCTACGGAAACTGGTTCAATTAAAAAATTATTGCTTTTTGAAAATTTGCTTCTAGAAAATACTCCGATTAACGTGTTCGTTCGTTTTCAATTATGTGTAATAAATCCACTCGGAATACTTCTAATCACTCATGAATTAATTTATTTTTTATTACATATCGGGAAGTTCATGTAACTTGCCTCAAGGCAAAATACCAAACCAACTAGTTGAAAAATGGTTTGAATATTACACATTTATGGAAAACGAATACATACGAAATACGAAGCCGAATACATTTTTTATAAGCGCGGCCAAATAATCCAAACTTTAATTATCATAAGTAAACTACTTGTCGCAGGCCTTAATATAGTTTAGTACGTTTATTAGAACAGATACTCTATCGCCATGCAAAGTTTCACTTAAATCTTCGCCAAAAACCATTATTTCCAAATCAATCGAATAGTTTAAGCAGAACGGTTAAGAATTTTTGACAAAAACATGGACGATATTTTTGCACCTTTCTCTGCCAATAGTAAAGAACGGATCGACCAATTGTCTCAAAAAACTAATCAACGCAAGCGCTTATCCAGTTTCATTTTATAGTTTTTTAATTTTAACATCGGTTCAGACGAGAAACGTCGAGAAAAGGTCAATTTTGACTCACATCAAAGACCGCAGATTATTTTTAAAAAAAATACACATATATAAGGTTAGACGGACTCCATTTTAACTTTGAGCAATTTAATACATTACAATTTCCAGCTAATCATCACTGTAAAAATGGTTTTTTGCTGTTAAAAAATTTGTCACTTGGTCTTTTTTTACCCCATAGGCGGGGTAAAATCGGACGACGAAAGGACAAACAATCCAATTCCCTATTTTTAATTTTAAAGGGATTTAACGAATATAGCTAATTATTCAACCAATGAAAATATGAATTTTATAATACATTTTTTAAAGCGATAACTCTGTATATAACTTTGATTTGATATTGTGTTCAAAATATTCACCAGCAGTGTGGAATAAATATTTATTTAATTTATCTCTTGTAAAAAATGCTTTTTTTAAACGTCGTAAGAATCAGGGTGATGGCTGGTTGTACATTTTTCCCTCTCTACTTTCAATAGTGTTGTTATGAAATCCTTAACTTTACTTGTTTTTGAGATATCGGTGGTGGACCTTTTTACCAGCAAATCTCTAAACTCCGTTCTATTTTATATATATATATTATAATATATATATATATATTAAATTTGTTACATACTCATTGAGGACTATAAAATTTATGACCCCCCCCTGACGCCGAAGCTGGATCCGCCACTGAAAAAACTACTCATTTTCAAACTTTTAACCACTTAACGGCACGCACGAACACTGCTCGCCGCCCTAGTTGTCGTATCCTAGCGGGCTAACCGAGCGCTGCTCGCCAAAGTTAATGTTTATGTTTTATTTCATGCGATAAAGGCTTACAATGGCCCGTTGTTGAAATATGTTTAGTTAGATATGATAAGTACATATCAATTAATAATTGTATATACAATAAATCAATCTTTAACGACTTTTGAGAATAGAAATAAACATGTAAAA
>NW_020539726.1:40533238-40551613 GCF_003426905.1 Ctenocephalides felis | reverse complement strand
ATACATCACATCAATAACAATTGGTAGCTCGACTCTTATCTTATCTTATCTGTCGTAACGCACTTTCCGTTGCATTTGTACGGATTTACACCCTAGTCGCGACTAAAGAAGTTTTACTTCAAAAAATTAAAGAAGAAATACTTTATTTGAAAATTTATTCTATAATCCATACATTTCGGCTATAGTCCCAGCTTTCATATAGTAGAACTAAAGTAAAGATAGAATCACATTAAAAACTTAACCCCCTTAACTTACGATTTAGATTCGAAAATGTCGGCCCAAAATTGTTCAAGCTGGCGCGGCTTTTGTGACTAATTTCCCTCATAGTGTACGGTTTATCACAAAAATAAAAATAATTTTGTGTTTTTATAGTTTCGTATGAATAAATATTTTGTAATACTTGCGTTCACCATACCGGCCCAAGCCCAAAATGCGCAATATTTGCTTTGGCCCAAATATCGTACGCGGGCTATGCGCGTAATATTCACTTTGGCCTAGCAATCTCACGCAGGCTCGTCATTTTAAGTTTAGGGGTTAAGAAGAGAATTTTCCAAAAGACAAGTAATAAGAATCATAATTACAAGTTTATGAAGAGGGAGTAATAAACAAACAAAAGTGTGACAAATATAAATATCTTGTTTATTACCAAACAATATGAAAATGATTCAAAATATTAACACCTACAATACATTTCACATATGTAAGAATCTTGGTAAAAAATATTTTTTAAAATCTTCTTTTCATTATATCTCTAACATCTTAGAGATCATATATGATGCACACTTACTCTTTTGTAAAAATGGTTATTTGTTTATTTATTTATTCATTTGGATATGTCAGTAAAATCATCACAAATTGTTAGAAATACAAAATTTTAAATATTTTACATATTTTAGTTTTAACTTCTCGTAGGGCAAGTTATTGTAATCGTCAAAAAATCGAAAATGAAAATTTTTGCATATCTTCACGTTTCAGAGGTTTCTGAACATTTTGGCATACCTTAGAAAAAATGCATGGTGTGTGTGTGTGTTTGTGTGGATAGAATTTTTCGTCCACGTTTTCTTGCGCACCGCTCAACCGATGTGAATGATTCAAAAAACATTTTAGTTGTGAAGAAACGATTAGTTAAGAAAGGCATTTTTTCCAAAAAATCATTTTTTTGTTAATTTCCAAATTTATTGTATGTGTTTGTGTACGGATACAATTTTTCGTCCACGTTTTCGGGCGCACCGCTCAACAGATTTGAATGATTAAAAAAAACATTTTAGTGGTGAAGTAACGAGGAAGACAATTTTTTTCCCTAAAAATACATTTTTTTTAAATTTCCAAATTTTTTTTCATTATCAAAAATGATTCGGATTTTAATTTTAATACCAGCTAAAATTCTAAAACTCTCTTATATACTTCAAATGATTAATTTTAACTTTGCAATTCAGTTTATATAAAATTCTTATAGAAATATGAGATAAGGTCCTGTAATTATAACTTCGCTTGATCAATTCAATTTTCATGTAAACATATATCGTATAAACGTCGTCGTCCAATTTATAAGCTCTTATATTTTATCTATAAAATACGAATAATGAAAGTTACAGTATTTATAATAATCTATTTGAAATCATTTAATTTTACTTGAAAATTTCATTATGGTACGGGAAGTTCCAGCAATTTGCCTTAACATGATACCATGCACAACTAGTTTAAATTTAATTTTAGTTCTACTAATTGAAAGCTATGGCGGATTATGACAGTTTTGAGTATTACATTTTAGTGGTTGAAACACGTGGTGCCGTCGATGAGTCAAATAAAAATGATTTTGTACAATATAAATATTGTTCAGTGTGAAAATTATGTTTAATTAAACTATTGTGCATCTAAAATGACATTATAACAAAAATACTTACAAGTGTTTTAAAAAAATGTTGTATTTAAATCTCTATCTGCGTGTGTCAGTTACACCAATTTATAGGTTATGTATCTTTTAATTTTGACACATCAGGTTTTATACCAGATGTGTATTGCAAAGGTGTGATTGGGGTGTGATATGTTTATTATATAGTTGTGTATCGTAATCGGGTTAATGTGAGTGATTTAACAAATTGCAAGCGCCAAAGTGTCATTTGTGAAATAAAATGACACGAAACAAAAGTCATCATTTCGGCGAACTGGATCCTTCGAATTCGCCGAGGCGCGCGCATCTCATTACCCAATTTTGCACCAGGACAAAAGACGATCCATCTGACAAAATCGAACTCGCACGTACGCAAAAAAGTCTCGACATCGTTCGATAAACGAAAGGAACAAAATCTAATTTTCTCGTCGTTAATACATTATCAGAAATCAAAATGGATGAGGAAAATTTCAAGGCCGATCCCTATGCTTTTATGCCCTACACTGATCACCTGCGCCCGAAGGAGACAGGACCGGCGGCCCCAAACATGACAGAACAGAACTTTCCGTCATTGGCAGGAGGCTCCGGTGCAAAGGGCCCCCAGATACAACAAGTTAATAATTGGAATAGAGGCGCCGCCAATAGAAATAATAATAGGAATGGACGCAGACGTAGGCGAGGCGGATGGGACTCTCAGCAAGGACAACAGGTTTAGAAATTGTTTTGACAAAATAACTCTTGTTTGGGGCGGTTGTCACCAGGGTTCGATGGACATATTGCGATGAATAGTGCGATTTTTATTTCATAATTCGAGAATTTTGACAGGTGCATAGAACGTGCTAGAAGTACAACTACTTGACATTTTATTATCAAACCGAATCAAAATATATTTATAGAGCATTCTTGTTACCTATACATGTTGTATTGGTTCACTATTTGTACAACAGGGGTATTTTTAGGTAAAATAGTATATGAGGAAAATTTTAAAAATATTTTTCTAACATTTTAAAATTTTTTAACGTATCTAATTTTGATTCTTGCTAAATTCTATCATACTTGATTTCAATAACAAGAACAATTTACAAGCAGAACCTCAGATACACTTATCTGCAAAATTGATGAAACGTCGCATGGTGATAGAGATAATAATCAAAATCACACTCTTAAAATATTATAGGCCTATGAGAAGTAGTTAGTTATAAAAACTAGAAAATTAGACTTCGCCCTATTTATACGCGTTTTTGAAGTACAACTACTAAACATTTTATTATCAAACCGAACCAAAATTTATTTATAGAGCATTCTTGTTACCTATACATTTAGTATTGGTTTACCAATTGTACAACAGGTGCATTTTTAAGTGTAATAGTATATGGGGAAAATTTTAAAATTATTTTTCTTACATTTTTAATTTTTTTTACAAAATCTAATTTTGGTTCTTGCTAAATTAAATCATACTTGATTTAAATAACAAGAACAATTTACAAGGAGAACCTCAGATTTACTTATCTGCAAAATTGATGAAACGTCGCATGGTGATAGAGATGATAATCAAAATCATACTCTTAAAATATTATAGGCCTATGGGAAGTAGTTAATTATAAAAACTAGAAAATTAGACTTCGCGCTATTTATACGCGTTTTTGAAGTACAACTACTAAACATTTTATTATCAAACCGAATCAAAATATATTTATAGAGCATTCTTGTTACCTATACATGTTGTATTAGTTTACCAATTGTACAATATGATCATTTTTAAGTGGAGTAGTATATGGGGAAAATTTTTGAAAATATTTTTCTTACATTTTTAATTTTTTTAAAAAATATCTAATTTTGGTTCTTGCTAAATTAAATCATATTTGATTTAAATAACAAGAACAATTTACAAGGAGAACCTCTGATATACACTTATCTGCAAAATTGATGAAACGTCGCATGGTGATAGAGATGCTAATCAAAATCATACTCTTAAAATATTATAGGCCTATGGGAAGTAGTTAATTAAAAAACTAGAAAACTAGGCTGTGCGCTATAGTAGTGTTTTTGCTTCTAATCCTTTGCCTTCATCAATTACAAAGTGCAAGTTTGAATTAAACTTTACCACTAAAATTGAACGAGTAAGCTGAATCTCTATTTTGAAGCAAGATGAGTAAATCCAAAATATATTTGGTTGCTTTCATTCAACTTATTTCAAAAAACAAGCAAACAAGTTCAAGCGAAAGGAGATTGAGGGAAAGTGTAGAAATATTATAAATAAAAATAATAAAATAAAATAATAAAAAAGAAAAAGAGATAGGGATAGGTGAATAGAGAAAGAATAGAGATAGAGTATGGAAAAGTGTAGAGAGATAAATAAAAATAATTAAATGAAATAAGACAGAATAAAAGGCATAGAGACAGGTAAATATAAAAAGACATGGAGCTAGACAAATAGAAATTAGAGCATAGAAAAGTGTAGGGAGATAAATAAAAATGTTAAAATAGAAAGGGATAGAAATCCGTAAATAGAAAGCGAGAGTAGACAAGTGTAAAAAAGATAAATGAAAATAATAAAATAAAATTATAAAAAAAGAAAAAGGGTTAGAGGTTATATTTAAAAAAAGAATTAGAGATAACTTCCTATCAGTAGGAATCGAATGATTTTTTAATAATTCGAATTGGTTTAAGCGGTACTCTCGAAATCGTCGACAAAAATTTATATCCGCACACATACACACACATTTATTTTTTCTTATCAAAATGTTCAGAAAGCTTTGAAACGTGAAGATATTCAAAAAATTTCATTTTAATACCAGCTAAAATTCCAAAACTCTTATATATACTTCAAATGTATAATTTTAACTTTGCAATTCAGTTTATATATAATTCTTAGAAATATGAGATAAAGTCATGTAATTTTTACTCCTCTTGTAGAAAACTAATAAAAATAATAAAATAAAATAAAATAAGAAGACAGATAAAGGAATAGTGACAGGTAGATAAAAAAGATATACATAATCAAATAGAAAGGGAGCATAGAAAAATGTAGAAAGTTAGATGAAAATAATAAAATATTATATTTAAAAAAAGAGCTAGAGTTAACTAGGTAGATAAAGGGATAGAGTATCTGTAAATAGTAATCGAGAGTAGACAAGTGTAAAAAAATAAATAAAAATAATAAAATAAAATTAAAAAAAAGAAAAAGGGTTAGAGACAGACAGATATTAAAAAAGATAGATTTAACCATATAGAAAGAGAGAAATAATTCAAAAGAATTTTGAAATAATACAAAAGAATTGGATAACTAAAGGGATAGATATAGACAATTCAAAGGGAGCGTGGAAAGGTGTAGAAAATTAATAAAAATAATAAAATATGATGAAAAAGAAAAGGGATAGAGATACGTTGATAAAAAGGGATATGTATATTAGGGTGGTCCTTAAAATGGACTTTTTAGAATTTTATTGTATTATTTTATTGAAAATATTGAATTATTTTATTACAAAAAACAGGATAGGGACAGGTTGACATAAAAATAGATATAGTCAAATGAAAAGAGAAATATAGTAAAGTGTAAAATAGTAAATAACAAGAATAACATAAAATAATAAAATAGAAAAGTGGAAAGAGATAAATAGATAGTGAGGGATAGAGATAGACAAATAGAAAGAGGGCGTATCGAAAAGTAGTAGAAAATTAATAAAAATAATAAAATAAAGTAAAATAAGAAGACAGAAAAAAGAATAGTGACAGGTTGACATAAAAACAGATAGAGATAGACTGAAAGTGTATGAAAATAAATAAATATGAAATAAAAAATAAGAAAAAAGGATGAAGATAGATAGAAACAGAGATGGAGATAAATGAAGAAAGACGAAGATAGACAAATAGAAAGAGAGAGAGAGTATAGAAGAGTGCAGAATGTTAGATAAAAAATAATCGACAAGAGAGGGATGGGGATAGACAAGTAGAAAGTGAGTATAGAAAGATAAATAAAAATAATAAAAAAGGCAAAAGATTTAAAAATTGACAAATACATAGAAAGTGTCTAGTAAAGTGTAGCAAAATAAATAAAAACAATAAAATAAAATAGTAAAAATGTAAAAAGGAAACAGATAAGGCGATATATAAAGACGAATAGAAAAAGTGGGTATATAAGAGTGTAGATAGTTAGATAACAATAGTAAAATAAAATCAAAAATGAAAAGGCATATTCATAGGTAGATAAAGAGAGGTATAGAGATAGACAAATAGAAAGAGAGATATAGAAATAGACCGGCAAGTTTTTTCAGTTTGATTCACCTTAGACACTTTTACATAAACCATTTTTAGTGAATTGATATGTTCCAGAACTTTTGATGCATAAAATACAATAGAGGCGAGACACCATAATAAAAAACATATTTAGAAATTTGACAGGAGAAACAATTAAATGTGAGATTTTTAACCCGTTGCCTTAACTACTATACCAAGCCGACGTCGTATCGATAAGAAACACTGCACGTTTTTTTATTATTGTTTTTAATTAAACCACTTCTCACAGGCCTATAATATTTTACTAAATTCTTTTCGACTAACTATCATTATGCAAAGTATCATCAAAATTCAAGAAGAGTAAACCTGAGGTTCTCCTTGTTGGTGAAACTAGTTTTTCAAAATAATTTTGCAATGGAACCAAAAGTACTCCGAAAAATTTTTTACGCTCGATCAAACATGTACCGAATGCAAATCAAGTTTTACTTCAAACATGCGTAATATGCTCTTTTACAATATTAATACGATGCAAAATTACTTTGTGACTCTTTGTATCCGATTTTAATAACGACTTTGATTCAAATTATCCATCGAACCTTTTACGCCGCCTTCAATAGCACCAACGTCAACTTTGGAGGTAATTATTAAAATTGTCCTGCAGGGCGGCCAGGAGCGTGTTCGCCAAATTATTCAGCCAGCACCAGTAGCTGCGGAATTATCAGATGATGATAACCAAGAGTTGCGAACATCTGGCCTGATGGATTATGCAAATTCCCTGAGACAAGATGCTGAAAGAATCGCCAGGGAAGAGGCTGAAGAAGAAGCTCGTAGGCTAGGCAAAGTGCAAGATGAAGTACAAGTTAGTGGCGAATGTGCAGGGACTTCTTTTGTAAACAACTGCAATGGAAGCGGCGATGCGTCCAACCGCAAAACCAACAACAATTTTTGAACCAAAAGAATTGTTGTTGATATATCATGAATAAACTTCGAAAAACTGCATTGTGATATCGACATTAACCTAAATATATACTCGCAGCTATACTTGATTGTAAAAGATTTCCTTATACAATCTTATACCTATACAAAATTTCTGTGAATAAATAATATTACTAGTATGTACTCGTACATGTGTGTTTGTCTAAAATTCAGTTAACAATTCTGGTGGTAACTAAAGAGACAATTTCATATACAACCTGTTGAAACTAGAGTAAGGTCACTAATTTTCTTCAGGCTTTACCATTACATCGGTATTGCAAAATTTTAATTGAAATTTGTGTCGACAATGATAAAATAATGGGGACATTATCAAAGTGTTTATTGCGAACCAATGGATGAATGACCTTGAGGTAATTGACTCAAGGACGGAATTTATGAAGTGCTAATATATACATATATATATATATATATATATATATATATATATAATAATAATATATATAATATTTCTACTAGGGATTATACAAAAACCGATATTTTGGAAAAAGGCTGTAGTATTTTTTTAGTTTCGAATTGACATTTTTTTGCTTGAATATTCTATAATTAGAACAGAACAGCAAATTTAGATTAAAACTGTGGTGTGCTTTAATCGTAATCGTGCCTTAAGGCAAATTGCTGGAACTTTCCGTACCACATTGACATATTCGAGAAATTTTAAACGTTTTCAAATATATTATTACAAATACTGTAACTTTCATTATTTTTATATTCTATCTTGTTATATCTGAGCAAATCAAATGTAAACTGGTTGGTATTGGTATTTTGCCTTGAGGCAAGCCACATGAACTTCCCGAAATGTGTAAATAATCGACTTAATCAATAAAAAATAAATTCATTTACGAGTGATTGAAAGTATTCCGAGTGCATTTATTACACATAATTGAAAGCGAATTGAACGCGTTAACTCAAAGTTAACATTTTTATAATTGAACCAGTTTCAGTAGGACTTAAGGTATTCTATCGTTATACCAAGTAAATCGTCTAATTTTAATTTTAACAAACCTAAAAAAAACTACTAATTTTCTTAAACTTTGATGAGTTTTTAAAAATTGTTATGTTTAATAATGAAAGGCTAATTTTTTTTTGCTCTCTATGATTTGCTCAATAGAATAAATCGCATAAAATGCTCAAAATAAATTAGTAAAATGTTTCAAAGCCAAATATTAATTAATGATATAAAATTATTATCATAAACTGTTAAAAGAGGTAAAATAATAGGGGGAGGGAATAAATTAACAGGTAAAATAATGTATATTAAATTATTACTAAGAAAAATGTTGTTTAGATTATATTATTACTTAAAACCGGTTAAACAATGATACGAGATTGTAAAAATTATAGGCAACATTATTGAAGCAATTATTTTGGGTGGAAAAATCCAAGGTAATATTGTACTTTTATTGCAGATACTATATATTAATTTTTTCTGAATTTGTTATACCTTTTAAAAAACTTCAATATCCAATTTAGTGTGGGAATTGAGACTCATTATTTTATTTAAAGCAATTCTACACATAACATCGCTTATATTGATGTATATGACGCATTTCGGTGTGAAGAGTCATTTAAAAAACAATAATTATTATTTTTAGGTAAACGGTAAATATTAGTATAGGATATTAAAAAAATGTAGACGTGGGTACAGGACAACGTCTGTCGGGTCATCTAGTATATATATATATATATATATATATATATATATATATATATATATATATATATATATATATAAATATAAATCATGTTTTTCTGCTACTCATATGACAGTTGGGTACAATGTACCTAAAATGGCGGCGCATAAAATTAAATGCAGTAATAACAAAATGGCGAAACATGAACGTGAAGTTTGCGCTGAATGTTTGATAAAGTAACCGTTAATTTTTGAAATATATTTATTAATATATATATATATATATATATATATATATATATATATATTACCTTATCTCTGTTGATAAGTGCACTCTATTTGCATCGATAGCAATTGAATAATATCGAAACTAATGAAAAAAATCAGAATGTGGCGTGATATGTTCCGAGAATCATTTACACTTTCATGACGAATGACAACATGGCACTCTATCAATATTGACATGGCATAAAAATAGAATGCTGATTAGAATTATCAATAAAACGGGTAAATAACTCCTGGGTTAAAGATTTATGGATATATAAATATATATATATATATATATATATATATATATATATATATATGATGGTTTGCGCAAATTCGTTAATAAAATTGCATCAAAATTTTGCGACACGTGCAGAACAAATAAGCGCGTGACTCTACTTAAATTGTTTTGCAGAAACAATGTTGCACGACACTCGAAAAAGACAATAAACAAACAATATATATATAGTATTTTACAGTTTTCCAATTATATAATCTTTGTTACTG
Organism: Ctenocephalides felis; assembly: GCF_003426905.1. Lineage (NCBI taxonomy): Eukaryota > Metazoa > Arthropoda > Insecta > Siphonaptera > Pulicidae > Ctenocephalides > Ctenocephalides felis. The sequence continues at coordinate 40,542,086 of NW_020539726.1, read as the reverse complement.
TAAAAAAATAAATTATGTCAACAATTATAAAATTCTACAATACTCTAAAGAATTTGCTTTAAAAAATAATTAATAAGAAATTCTTCAGTAGAATTATTATAATATATTCAAAGTGATGCGAAAAATTCAAACAATTTTTTTTAATAAATATGCAGTTATTGATGTAGATAATTTTAAATATTTTCGAGATATTTTCGTTCATTTACAATTTTATATCGTAATTGTGTAGTAATACAGGAATTCCAACGTCGTAAGATTTATCAAGAATTGTTTTCAAATTTGATGTGATAACATTGAGTCATTTATGTGGAATTGTTTATACAGAAAATTATTATATGCATGAGAAATATTCGTAAGGAGACATATGTATATATTTATATTGAAAAAGAAATCCATTATTTTTTCCATGATTCATGCTAGTTGAAAAGTTTACATATTTCAGTAAAAAAATATTTTGCATTTGAAAAGCCAGTTTCGTCATAAAATCGTGGTGCAATGGTTGAGAACGCAAACTAGCAGAAATGTATTCGATCGTCGGTCAGCTCGATATCAAGCAGTATGATATCAAATGTTCACTAAAGGTTATAGATCACGAATATGAAATAAAAGTCATCTTTCGACACAACTCATAATACATGTAGTTTTGATCGATTTAAAGGAAAAGAAACGAGAAGCATGAAATTTAACCAAAATCTATCCTACCTTTGAACCATTGTTGAATTTATTATTTTCTTAAAACCTGAATTTTATTTATACATTTTAATTATATTATCTGTATATACCAAAAATATATTATAAACAATTATTATTATTTACTGAAACTTTCATAAAAGTGCTTGTTGTAACTGAACGTATTTATTTTCAGATATATATATATATATATATATATATATATATATATATACATACATATAAATGTATGTATGTATGTATGTATATATGTATGTATAAATTAGAAATTTGCATAGAATTAGCCATTAGCTGTCGTCGATGATTCATTCGTTCAAAACTTTCAGTTGTTCGTCATTTCATTCTGTATTACAGGAATGCGTTTGTATAAATTAACATTTCATATGCAAATCGTGAAATAACATTTGATTTTGAATATCACGATGTATCACCAAGGGGGAGAGTGCGGAGTCTAAAAATCCTTAAAAACTCGCTCACGTGATTAATGGGCGCTACCTAATCATAATAATTATTTTACCACTCACCGCAATCCCTGCAAAACTGGTGGCGTCCGTAAAAGGCGTCGTGACCTCACTCGACAGTCCGCTCGTCAACTGTCTGTCGTCACTGGTCGACATTCGAATTATGACGTCACTTCCGTCATCATCGTCAGCCGTCGCCGTCGCCGTCACTCGCGAATATTCGGTGTAACGTTGGGATTCGTTCGAATCCGACGCGGAGAGACGACGGTGGGAGAAAACTGAAAAAAGGATAAGTAAAATCAGTGGCGTACCTAGAACTTTTGCCGCCCTGGGCGATCTCCAGATTGCCGCCCTTTATTCCATTATCAGTTAATGAAATAGTAGTTTTTAATTAATTAATACGCATGAACCAGTGGTGCATGGCATCGTGCCTTAAGGCAAATTGCTAGAACTTCCCATACCGAAACATAAAATTTTTAAAAAAGATTTAAATTTTTTTCGAAAAAAAAAAATATTTTTGAGAATTTTGTTAAAAAATTAACATTTTTGAATTTTTTTTATATTTTGAATTTTTTTGAAAATTTAAAACTTTTTTTTTTCAAATCAATCGCGCAAGAAATGTAAATTAAGTTTGTTTTTATTATTAAAAACTCCAGAAAATATCAGATAATTTGACGTGCATACGAGGTGTGTTCAAAAAGTACCCGGAATTACTAATAATTAAATTTCCCGGGTCTGGAGTGTCTGATTGTCAAAATTTTTTATTGTGTTGGTATACATGCCCCTAAAGTATGATGAAATTTTCAGCTATATTCACTGTTTACTTTGTCTGTGGTAGTCGCTAAGGTTCGACGTGTTTTTCTGAGCTCGGCGATTTTTACAATGGAAGAATTGAAAAGTCAAAGAATTTGTATTAAATTTTGCGTAAAAAATGTAATAAAGTGTTGCAAAGTGCAAAAATTCACCAGATATGGCTCCGTGTGACTTTTTCCTATTCCCAAAGTTGAAGAGACCCATGAAAGGACGGCGGTTTTCCTCGATTGAAGAAATAAAGGCCGAATCGCTGAGAGTGCTCAAGGACATATCAAAAAGTGAATATCAAGGGTGCTTCGAAAATTGGAAAAAAACGCTGGCATAAGTGTATTATATCTGGGGGGACTACTTTGAAGGGGACCACATTAATGTAGACGAATAAATAAATATTTTTTTGAAAAAACGAAAATTCCGGGTACTTTTTGAACAGACCTCGTATGTCTAATTAACTTCCCGTAGGGTAAGTTATTGTAATAAGCCGAAAATCGAAATTGAAAATTCTTATATTTCTCGACGTTTTGAAGGTTTCTGAACATTTTGGCATACTTCAGAAAAAATGGATGTGTCCAAAATATCTCAAAATAAATGATTTAAGATAGAATGATTTACGATGATTTAATATGGTTCGAAATAAATCAACTTTTATTGATTATTATCGATTATTTTTAATTACTCGAATTTTGAATTGCGGTACGGGAAGTTCTAGCAATTTGCCTTAAGGCACGATGCCATAATTGCCTTAAGACAAAATTCCACTCACAGTTTTTTTTTTTTTGAAAAAAAAAATGTTTTCTTTATTTAACTGCATAGAGACAAAATATAAAGCGCGTAAGCGCCGCGTCGCTCTTTAACGGATAAATATTGGTACGGAACCCATAGAAATGTAAACAAAATTTATACTTATTGTTAAAATCTCTATAAAATATCTGATAATTTGATGTGCATAAGTCTAATGGTCATTTTTGACCGCCAAATGGCATTTTTTTTACTTTTTTCACTAGATCTCCGAAACCGCTAGACCTACCTTCATGAAAATTTTATCGATTCTTTATCTTGTCAATACAAGTAAAATGTTTTTTGAATTTTCAAAATCGGACGCTCCGTTCTTTTAAAAACTGAGTTACCGTTTTCGGCACTTTTTGTCCCGTATCTTTGGAACGGCTAGACCTGCCTTCGCCAAAAACTAATCAGCACGTATCCTTATCAATAGGAATCGAATGTTTTTTGAATTATTCAAATCGGTTGATCCGTGTTCCCGAAATCGTCGACGAAAATTTGTATCCGCACACACGCACAAACGTGCACACATACATACATACACACACACACACACATACATCCATTTTTTCTAAGGTATGCCAAAATGTTCAGAAACCTCTGAAACGTAAAGATATATAAAAATTTTCATTTTCTATTTTTTTGCGATTACTATAACTTGCCCTACGGGAAGTTAATGATTGTTGGTATGAATGATAGTATGGGTAAATGACAATGCCCATTATCCCTTACCTGTTTCATTTTCGCTCGTCGCAGGTGCAGTGTTCTGCCTCCTCGGCCTCGGCCTCTTTCTGGAACTTCTACCGACGGCGCCGACCGCCGACGTCGCGTTCGTGACGATGGCGGTCGCGGAGGACGTAGCGAAGACATCGACCATCGATAATTCCGAAGAGTTCGATGTCAGAGTGGAGGACGCCGTGGCTTCGGCTGTCGTCGCAGTGGCGGCGTTGGTGGCGGCGGCGGCGGTCGAACTCGGAGCGACCGCTCGCCCCTCTTGCTCGCGTTCGTCAATTGTGATGGATTTTACTGGAAAGAAAATGGTAATAGAATTAAATAATAAAGAATCTGATATTATTGTTGATGATTAATGTGTTAAATCAAGAGAGCAACATTAGTGCTCAAATTAACTTATAAATATATGTTCACGCCAAAATAGACGTGACAACGTCGCATTAATTTTAGCAGCGAAAGAATTGCATCTTACAACGATGCATGGATATTTGCAACTCAAAATCGGCAACTAGCTGTAAGTGGAATTCTGTCTTAAGGCAATTAAGGCATCGTGCCTTAAGGCAAATTGCTGGAACTTCCCTTTTAAAAAAAATTTACTTCGAAAAAATAAGATTTTTGACAAACAATTAGACAAAAAATTACTTTTTTTTTGAAAAAAAAAAATTTTTAATTTTTTTTTTAATTTTTTTTTTTGAAAAAAAAAATGTTTTCTTTATTTTGACATATTTTGAAAGATCTAAATTTTGTCAAAGCAATCGTACTGCTTTAACTGCATGCATAAAGACGAAATATCAAACCGCGTAAGCGCCGCGTCGCCGTCTAACGCTTAAACATTGGTACGGAACCCATAGGAATGTAAACCAAATTATACTTATTGATAAAATCTCTATAAAATATCTGATAATTTGATGTGCATATGTCTAATGATCATTTTTTGACCGCCAATGGCATTTTTTTTTACTTTTTTCATTAGATCTCCGAAACCGCTAGACCTGCCTTCATGAAAATTTGATCGGTTCTTCACCTTGTCAACACAAGTAAAATGTTTTTTGAATTATTAAATCGGACGCTCCGTTCTCTTAAAAACTGAGTTACCGTTTTCGGCACTTTTTGCCCCGTATCTTCGGAACGGCTAGACCTGCCTTCGCCAAAAAACTAATCAGCACGTCTCCTTATCAATACGAATCGAATGTTTTTTGAATTATTCAAATCGGTTGATCGGTATTCCCGAAATCGTCGACGAAAATTTGTATCCGCACATACATACACACACGCACACACACACACACACATCCATTTTATCTGAGGTATGCCAAAGTGTTCAAAAACCTTCAAAAGGTAGAGAAATGCAAAAATTTTCATTTTCGATTTTTTTGCGGTTACTATAACTTGCCCTACGGGAAGTTAATAAAATGGCCCTCTACCAGGTACCTGAAGGCACATAGGCATAGTCTAGATCCAGTCGCGAAACTATCAACATAGTCTAGACCCGGTCGCGAAACTATAAACATCAAAACTCAAATGCTATACAAATACTCAAATGCTATACAAATACTCAAATGCTATACAAACTCAAATATTACTACCATATAAACGTGTAAATTATATTCTACAAATAAATTAGTGTAAATCTATTTGTTATTAATCAATATTTACATTTTAAAACGGTTGATAGAGCCACAAATTCTATCTGGTCCTTGAGCTATACATTTCAACAAAAAACAATATGTATATATATTTTAGATTTTTGAAACTCGAGCTATAAGATAGCAATATTTTTTGCAGTATTACATTGAAAATATTTTTATTTTATTATTTGGGGATAGATAGACAGAGTAAAAGAGGAATGAAAAATGAAACACAGATACACGAAAAAAAGAAAACTATCCTGACAAGTAAACCGACATATAAAATATAGAATGGAAAGAAGAACTCTGAACATAGCATCAACTTAAACAAACAAATTAAAAATAAACATAAAAAGGATACAAAACAACTCTGGTGGTAAAAAGAACTCTACTGGCGAGCAAATTGGATTGAAAAGGGACTCTACGTACTTTATTATACAACAGTAACAAATTCATTTTGATTATAAAAATGAAGTGTTTTTTAGTTGAACTTCTCTAAGTAAATGAAAGTGAATCTGCAAATTATCCGTTTCATGGAAGTGATCATTGGTAAACCACATTTTTTGTTTTTTGGTCTGACGTTAACACAAACAAAGCGGATGGTTTTCCAACTTGTGAACAGGCAACGTATAACTGCCCATATGAAAAACAATGATTTTCTAAATAATCTATTTGAAAATTATCCCGCTAACACTAAGCGATTGGCCTTGCGACTTGTTATTGCGAACGCAAGGCGAACTGGAAATTGCAATCGTTTGAAGTCAAACGAAGACCAGTCGGAATCATTGGTATGTCACCAATCGCCAGCATTTTTGATTTTTTAATGGTGAAATTCAGTGCGTGTACATCATTATTCTTTGCGGCATGAATTGCTCGTTGACTTAACCAACATAATTCTGATAATTCTCACTAATGCCATTACTCAAATTTTAAATGACGGTGTTTGAAGTTCGAGCAATTTGCGTTAGGGCACGATGCCATGCACTACTAATTTTCTTAGCTATAAACCTTGCGGAGCCCGAGACCTTTCCAACGAATGCAAAATTGTCGAAATCGGTTCGTGCGTTCTGGAGTTATTTCGTCAGGAAGGAAAACCCGACTTATTTTTATATATATAGAAGATTACATAAACTTGTTGTGTAAAGTTGAAATTATTTGTTTAAAGTATATTAGAACTATAGCCAGAATTAAAAATAAAATCTGAATTATTCTCGATACACAAAAAAAAATTTTTTTTGAAAGAAAAAAAATTGAAAAAAAAGTTGAAACAAATAATTTTGTTCAAAATCTATTATTTTGTTAAGACAAGCTGAAAGTTCTTTGAATCGTTCAAATCCGACGCTTAGTTCTCTCAAAAACTGCCATCGCTTGTACATTTAGCTCTGTATCTTCGAAATGGCTGGGCCTGCCTTTGCCAAAAACTAATAAACCACTTCTCCCAATCATAACTAATTGAATGTTTTTTAGATCATTCAAATCGGATGCTCTGTTCTCTCAAAAACTTGATTTCTATTTACTCCACTCTTTGCTCTTTATCTCCGTAACTGCTGGACCTGCCTTTGTCAAAAACTAATGAGCACATCTCCCTATCAATAGAAATCGATTGCTTTCTGAATTTTTCAAATCGGTTTATCCATACGCCCGAAATCGTAGACGAAAAATTGTCTCCACACATACACACACACACATCCATTTTTTTGAGGTATACCAAAATGTTCAGAAACCTCTGAAACGTAAAAATATGCAAAAATTTTCATTTTCGATTTTTGGCCCATTTCTATAACTTACCTTAAATGAAGTTAAAAAAGACTCTACTAACGAGCAAACTGTAATAAAAGTCAAAGTAAACAGGGACTCTACTAACGAGCAAACTGAAATAATAGACATCGATTAATTATTCCAATTATGATTTTTTATATTGGAGAAACTAGCCAAAACATGAGTAAACGCCTTCATCAACATAAAAATAACGCAAAAATTACCAAACAATTCAAGACCATGTTAACCGAGCATATTAAAAATTTAAACCATATTATAGATTTTTTCAACCCTAAAATTTTACATTTTGAAGAGAACGTAATTAAAAAAGATTCGCTGAGGGGTTGTTTTTACAATTACATAACGACAGAGTCATAAACAAACGTTTTGACAACACGGCCCTGAACGAAACAAACACGTGGTTTCTTAATAGCGCGTCAAACTTTCTTAAAAAATGATAAGATCCCATCGCTTTTTAAATTTCCCGTGAAATTTGAACCCGTGCTAAAAACTGATTCAAGAAAAAATGTGACATTTCTATCTCAAACTCCGAACAGTAAATACATAGTTTCGACAATGTATGATATAACTTGTTAAGTTATCATGTTTATTTGTGTGTTTCACCATTTGTGATGTTAAAAAATATATATTTTATGAATGTGCACATACTCATACCATGGATTAATAATGGTTTCATATGTTATATTAGGATACAAAATTGTAAGTATTTTATTATTATTATTATTGTTTTTCTATAAAATTTCTTACATATTACTTATTAAGTTTTGAAGGCTAGATGCTAGCCGAAACGTATGAATTTTAAATAAACAAATTTCTAAAAACTCTCATAATATTTTTATCGATGTAACACTCGACTTTTAAACTCAAATAAAATATATTATATCAAGACTATCTAAAAAAAATTATATATTGTTTTTCCTTACCTCTATAACTCAACTCTAGTTCGCTTGTCACTTAGAAGGCCTTTTTCCAAAATCGCTTTAATATTTACAATTCTGTTTTAAATTTCCAAATTTTTTTGATAACAGCTAAAATCACATTGAATTATTTTTGGCACAATTTTTAAAGCAGATCACAATGAGACATTTGGCAACAGGTGGGCGGTAGATTGGTGGCACTCTGGAAAAAAGAAAAAAAATAGATATTAATTTATAGTCATAATTGATATTAAAACATATGTGAAAATTATATTTGCATTTGCTGCATAACAACATAAATGTTATGGCAAGCCATGTTATGAAGAACTTTCCATACTAAATATTATCAAAAGCCATGCAAGTACTGTGCAGTCAGGCGTATTTCTCAGGTTGTCAGATAGAAAACATAACCTAGAAACCGCACAAATGTCAACAGATAACAGGGTCTTTCTGACTCGGCATCATAACATACGAGTGACGTTGCAGTTTATGTGTAAAACGCCTGAATGCACAGCAATTACATGACATTCTTATAGTATTCAGTATGATTCAGTACCATAATGTATGCAAGTAGAAGCGTAACATGGCCTTGCCATAACATTTGTTTGTCATGCGGCAGAATCGGTCCCTTAATATATATTTTTTTTGAAAATATAAAATACGTCCGCACGGATAAGTTTTGATATAAGATATCTTAGTTAATATAAGTAAGACAAATTAATTCATTATGTAAGGTACTTTTTTAAATTTGACCCAATGCTATCACCCTAAGAAAAGTCAATTAGGTACATATAATTTTTATCATTTACTTGATTTTTTTCTTAGGATTGAAACTTCACAAAATAAACCTTATATAAAAACTAATAGACAAATAAAATAGCTTAATTGTCTTGTCTAATATAAAGTAGTGAAGATATATTTTATATATTAATAAATTATGTGTGCAATTATTAGTAACTTAAAAAAATTCATTTTATGCAAAATTTCAAAAAAAAATCTTGTGGAGCGACCATAACGCTCCACCGTAAATTTCAGTGTATTGTTGATTTAT
>NW_020539726.1:40476073-40532238 GCF_003426905.1 Ctenocephalides felis | reverse complement strand
ACAATTAAATGTGAAATTTTTAACCCGTGCCTTAACTATATACCAACCCGACGTCGTATTGATAGAAATCACTGCACATTTCTTCAATATTATTTATAATTAAACCACTTCTCACAGGCCTATAATATTTACGAGATTCATTTCGACTATCAACTCTATCACTATGCAAAGTATCATCAAAATCCAAGAAGAGTAAGACTGAGGTTCTTCTTGTGGTGAAAACTAGTTCTTCAAAATAGTTTGCAAGGAAACCAAAAGTATTCCGAAATTTTTCAGGTCGATCCAAACACGTACCGAATGCAAATCAAGTTTTACTTCAAACATGCGTAATATGCACTTTTCCAATAAATATCGATACGATTCAAAATTATTTTGTGACTACTATGCCCGATTTTAATAACGACTTTGATTCAAATTATCCATCGAACCCTTTAAGCCGCCTCCATTAGCATCAACATCAACTTTGGAGGTAATTATTAAAATTGTCCTGCAGGGCGGCCAGGAGCGTGTTCGCCAAATTATTCAGCCAGCACCAGTAGCTGCTGAATTATCAGATGATGATAACCAAGAGTTGCGAACATCTGGCCTGATGGATTATGCAAATTCCCTGAGACAAGATGCTGAAAGAATTGCCAGGGAAGAGGCTGAAGAAGAAGCTCGTAGGCTAGGAAAAGGGCAAGATGAAGGACAAGTTAGTGGCGAATGTGCAGGGTCGTCTAGTATAAACAACTTCAACGGAAGCGGCGATGCGTCCAACCGCAAAACCAACAACAATTTTTGAAACAAAAGAATTGTTGTTGATATATCATGAATAAACTTCGAAAAAACTGCATTGTGATATCGACATCAACCTAAATATATACTCGTAGCTATACTTAATTGTAAAAGATTTCCTTATACAATCTTATACTTATACAAAATTTCTGTGAATAAATAATATTACTAGTACTCGTACATATATCTTTATCTAAAATCGTTAACAATTCTTGTGGCACCTAAAGAGACAATTTCATATACAACCTGTTGAAACTGGAGTAAGGTCACTAATTTTCTTCAGGCTTTACCATTACATTGGTATTGCAAAATTTTAATTGAAATTTGTGTCGACTATGATAAAATAATGGGGACATTATCAAAGTGTTTGTTGCGAATTAATAAATAAACGACCTTGAGGTAATTGACTCAAGGACGGTAATTATGAAGTGCAAAAACCAATATTTTGGTAAAAACCGGTTATAAAATAGTAATTTTTCCGAAAAAACGGTTTTAAACAGTTTTGAATTGAAATGTTTTTTTGCTTGAATATTCTATAATTAGAACAGAACAGCAAATTTAGTTTAAAACTAGTGGTATATGGCATCGTGCCTTAAGGCAAATTGCTGAAACTTCCCGTACCGTAATGAAATATTCGAGAAATTTTAAACGTTTTCAAATATATTATTATAAATACTGTAACTTTCATTATTTTTATATACTATCTTGTTATATCTGAGCAAATCAAATGTAAACTAGTTAGTATTGGTATTTTGCCTTGAGGCAAGCCACATGAACTTCCCGAAATGTGTAAATAATCGACTTAATCAATAAAAAAGAAATTCATTTACGAGTGATTGAAAGTATTCCGAGTGCATTTATTACACATAATTGAAAGCGAATTGAACGCGTTAACTCAAAGTTAACATTTTTATAATTAAACCAGTTTCAGTAGGACTTAAGGTATTCTATCGTTATACCAAGTAAATCGTCTAATTTTAATTTTAACAGACCTAAATAAAAACTACTAATTTTCTTAAACTTTGATGAGTTTTTAAAAATTGTTATGTAAAATAATGAAAGGCTAATTTTTTTGCTCTCTATGATTTAATCAATAGAATAATACACATAAAAAGCCCAAAATAAATAAGTAAAATGTTTCAAAAGCCAAATATTAATTAAAGCTAATAATTTTAATAATAAACTGTTAAAACAGGTAAAATAATAGGGGAAGGTATACGGTATATATTAACAGGTAAAATAATGTATATTCAGTTATTACTAAGAAAAATGCAATTTAGACATTATAAATACTAAAAACCAGTTAAAATATGATACAAGATTATTAAAATTATAGGCAACATTATTGGAGCAATTATTTTGAGTGAAAAAATCCAAGGTAATGTCGCACTAATACTATATATTAATGTTTTTCTGAATTTGTTATACCGTTTAAAAAACTTCAATATCCAATTTAGTGTGGGAATTGAGGCTCATTATTTTATTTAAAGCAATTCTACACATAACATCGCTTATATTGATGTATATGACGCATTTTGGTGTGAAGAGTAATTTAATAAACAATAATTATTTTTTTAGGTAAACGGTAAATATTAGTATAGGATATTAAAAAATTGTAGACGTGGGTACAGGACAATGTCTGTCGGGTCATCTAGTATATATATATATATATATATATATATATATATAATATAAATCATGTTTTTCTGCTACTCATATGACAGTTGGGTAAAATGTACCTAAAATGGCGGCGCATAAAATTAAATGCAGTAATAACAAAATGGCGAAACATGAACGTGAAGTTTGCGCTGAATATTTGATAAAGTAACCGTTGATTTTTGAAATATTTTATGATTAATTATATATATATATATATATATATATATTACCTTATCTCCGTTGATAAGTGCACTCGATTTGCATCGATAGCAATTGAATAATATCGAAATTAATGAAAAAAATCTGAATGTGGCGTGATATGTTCCGAGAATCGTTTACACTTTCATGACGAATGACAACATGGCACTCTATCAATATTGACATGGCATAAAAATAGAATGCTGATTAGAATTATCAATAAAACGGGTAAATAACTCCTGGGTTAAAGATTTATGGATATATAAAATATATATTATATATATATATATATATAATATATATATATATGATGGTTTGCGCAAATTCGTTAATAAAATTGCATCAAAATTTTGCGACACGTGCAGAACAAATAAGCGCGTGACTCTATTTAAATTGTTTTGCAGAAACAATGTTGCAGACACTCGAAAAAGACAATAAACAAACACTTTAGATAGTAATTTACAGTTTGCTAATTATATAATCTTTGTTACTGTAAAAAAAAAAAATTATGCCAACAATTATAAAATTCTACAATACTCTAAAGAATTTGCTTTAAAACATAATTGGTAAGAAATTCTTCAGTAGAATTATTATAATATATTCAAAGTGATGTGAAAAATTCAAAGAATTTTTTTAATAAATTTGCAGTTATTGATGTAGATAATTTTAAATATTTTCGAGATATTTTCGCTCATTTACAATTTTATATCGTAATTGTGTAGTAATGTAGGAATTCCAACGTCGTAAGATTTATCAAGAATTGTTTTCAAATTTGATGTGATAACATTGAGTCATTTATGTGGAATTGTTTATACAGAAATTTATTATATGCACGAGAAATATTCGTAAGGAGATATATGTATATATTTATATTGAAAAAGAAATCCATTATTTTTTCCATGATTCATGCTAGTTGAAAAGGTTACATATTGCAGTAAAAAAATATTTTGCATTTGAAAAGCCAGTTTCGTCATAAAATCGTGGTGAAATGGTTGAGAGCGCAAACTAGTAGAAATGTATTCGATCGTCGTTCAGCTCGATATCAAGTAGTATGACAAAAAATGTTCACTAAAGGTTATAGATCACGAATATCAAATAAAAGTCATCTTTCGACACAACTCATAATACATGTAGTTTTGATCGATTTAAAGGAAAAGAAACGAAAAGCATAATTTAACCAAAATCTATCCTATGTTCGAACTATTGTTGAATCATAGTTATAAATACTTATTATTTTCTTAAAACCTGAATTTTATTTATACATTTTAATTATATACCAAAATATATACCAAAGTATATACCAAAAATATATTTTAAACAATTATTATTATTTACTGAAACTTTTATACAAGTATATATATATATATACATAAATAGATTATATATATGTATAAATTAGAAATTTGCATAGAATTAGCCATTAGCTGTCGTCGATGATTCATTCGTTCAAAACTTTCAGTTGTTCGTCATTTCATTTTGTATTATAGGAATGCGTTTGTATAAATTAACATTTCGTATGCAAATCGTGAAATAACAAAACAATCATGCATAAAATTATATATATATATATATATATATATATATATATATATATGTGTGTGTGTGTATATATTAGAGTGGTCCTTAATATGGATATTTTTGATTTTTTTTACGCCCAAGTGCTCGAATGCTTCTAAAATATTGAAGTGCTTCCAAAAAAAATGTCTACCTGTTTTAGCTCTTAATATTAACATTTAGATAGTCCGTAATTCAATTTTCAAACATTCAATTTTTTGTGTTAACATATTTCGTTAAGTAAATTCTTGCGCCATCTGTGATAGCAGACTTGTAATTTTGATGGCAATTTTTGAACTTCCCGTAGGGTAGTTATAGTAATGGGCCGAAAATCGAAAATGAAAATTTTTGCATTTCTCGACGTTTTGAAGGTTTCTGAACATTTTTAAGGGGCATACCTTAGAAACTAAATGGATGTGTGTATGTGTGTTTTGTATGTCCGCACTTTTTCGTCCACGTTTTCGAGCGCACGGATCAACCGATTTGAATGGTTCAAAAATCATTCGATCCCAATTGATAGGGAGATGTGCTGATTAGTTTTTGGCGAAGGCAGGTTCAGCCATTTTGAAGAAACAGAGCTAAATGTGCAAAAATGGCAGTTTTTGAGTGAACTTAGCGTCCGATTTGAATGATCTAAAAACCTTTCGGCTTGTATTGACAAAACAATTGCTTTTGAGGATAAATGGAAAATTATTACATCTTTTTTTATTTTCCATAAAATATCTTTGTAATTTTGGATTAAAAATTCAAAAAATTCAAAAAATTACCCAGGCTAAGCACAGTCTAAGCGCCACTATAGTGCAAATATTTACCCAAGTGTGTTTAGACTGTGCACTTTTCCAATTTTGTGAGAAGAAAACTATTGAAAATATGAAAATGCCGCCAAGCTAAGCACAGTATAAGTGAAAATGTCGCACAGAATTATTTGCAAATGCGTTTAGACTATGACTATACGGGAGCATTTTTTCAATTTTGTGTAAATTAGACAACTATTTTTTTTTTGAAATTGAATTCGAAATGAAATGACGATTGTTAATGTTCTGGAGATAAATTGATTTATTTATGATTTACATTTGATTTATTCACTCAGCTATAACAAGATAGCAAAAATAATGAAAGTTACAGTATTTGTAATAATATATTTGAAAACGTTTCAAATTTCTCGAATATTTCATTACGGTACAGGAAGTTCTAGCAATTTGCCTTAAGGCACGATGCTATACACCACTAGTTTCATATAAAATAGTACTAAAAACTGTCTATAATCTATGTGGTTGCTGTGAAGTCAGGCATTTTGAATAGAAAACACAGCAAATACATAGCATAAATTTTGACAGTTTTTAGTACCAGTTTGTATGAAAAACGGTACGTAACATAGCCTTGCCATAACATAATGAACATTTTTCGTTATTTATTGCAACAAGTAACTTTCTCTCACACCTCGACTCTTATGCCACTTACGCCTAGGCCTAGTTTTTTTAATAACCCTCTGCACCTTAGCTTTTAGACACAATTGTTTCTAATTCTTAGTTTCTTCATCAATTCAATCTTTTATCAATTTTATATCATTTTTCTATCTGTACACAGTACTCTACCAGGATTCGACCCGAGTACCTCCGTATCCACTCTTTAGGGAGCGTCCATTAATCACGTGAGGTTTTTAGAGGTAGGGGGGGTTTGACAAAATATCACAAAATATCACGGGGGGAGGGAGGGGTATAGTAAGATATCACGTGCAATTATTTTTTAAACGATTTTTTTTTAAATTCAAAAATTTAAAAAAAATATTCAAAAATTATACAGTTTTTTCACGTAACTAAAAATACCCGTGATGTTTGGTGGGGGAGGGGGGGTCTAAAAATCATAAAAACTTGCTCACGTGATTAATGAACGCCCTCTCATAATAATTATTTTACCACTCACCGCAATCCCTGCAAAACTGGTGGCGTCCGTAAAAGGCGTCGTGACCTCACTCGACAGTCCGCTTGTCATCTGCCTGTCGTCACTGGTCGACATTCGACTTATGACGTCACTTCCGTCATCGTCGTCTATTGTCGCCGTCGCCGTCACTCTCGAATATTCGGTGTATCGAGGGGGGTCAATCGAATCCGACACAGAAAGACGACGGTGGGAAAACACTGAAAAAATGGTAAGTAAAATGATACATAGAATTATATAAATGTTGGTATGAATGATAGTATGGATAGATGATGATAATGCCAACTTACTTTCATTATGTTAATCATAATAACACTAGTGGGGTGTATGGCATCGTGCCTTAAGGTAAATTGCTGAAACTTTCCGTACCGTAACGATACGTTGGAGGAATATTAAATGTTTTCAAATATATTATTACAAATACTGTCGTAACTTTCATTATTTTTGCTATCTTATTGTTATATCTGAGCAAATCAAATGTAAACCATAAACCATAAATCAATTTATCTCCAGAACATTAACAATCGTCATTTCATTTCGAATTCAATTTCAGAAAAAAATAGTTGCCCACTAATTTACACAAAATTGAAAAAGTGCTCCCGTATAGTCACAGTCTAAGCGCATTTGCAAATAATTCTGTGCGACATTTTCACTTACACTGTACTTAACTTGGCGGCATTTTCACAGTTTTCAATAGTTTTCACAAAATTGGAAAAGTGTTCCCTTCATAGATAGTCTAAACGCACTTGGGTAAACATTTGTACCAGAGTGGCGCTTAGACTGTACTTAGCCTGGGTAATTTTTTGAATTTTTAATCCAAACTAGCTGTAAGTGGAATTCTGTCTTAAGGCAATTAGGGCATCGTGCCTTAAGACAAATTGCTGGAACTTCCCGTACCGCAATTCAAAATTCGAGTAATTAAAAATGATCAATAATAAGAATCAATAAAAGTTGATCAATAATTTGAAACTTTTAATAGAATTTCGAACCATATTAAATCATTCCATTTTAAATCATTTATTTTGAAATATTTTGGAAATTCTGAACTTTTTTTCAAAGCAATCGTACTGCTTTAACTGCATAGAGACGAAATATCAAAGCGCGTAAGCGCCGCGTCGCCGTCTAACGCGTAAACATTGGTACGGAACCCATAGGAATGTAAACAAAATTTATACTAATTGTTAAAATCTCTATAAAATATCTGATAATTTGATGTGCATATGTCTAATGTTCATTTTTGACCGCGAAATGGCTCATTTTTTTTTTTACTTTTTTCTCCATTTCTCCAAAGTCGTTGGACCTGTCTTTCCAAAAAATTGAACAGATCTTCATTTAGTCAATACAAATAAAATGTTTTTTGAATCATTAAAATCGGACGCTCCGTTCTCTTAAAAACTGAGTTACCGTTTTCGGCACTTTTTGCCCCGTATCTTCGGAACGGCTAGACCTGTCTTCGCCAAAAACTAATCAGCACGTCTCCTTATCAATACGAATCGAATGTTTTTTGAATTATTCAAGTCGGTTGATCCGTGTTCCCGAAATCGTCGACGAAAATTTGTATCCGCACATACATACACGCACACGCACACACACACACACATACATCCATTTTTTCTAAGGTATGCCAAAATATTCAGAAACCTCTGAAACGTAAAGATATATAAAATTTTTCATTTTCGATTTTTTTGCGATTACTATAACTTATCCTACGGAAAGTTAAAAAATTACAAAAATATTTTATGGAAAATAAAAAAAGACAGCTGGACCTGCCTTTGCTAAAAACTAATCAGCACATCTCCTTATCAATAGGAATCGAATGTTTCTTAAACCATTCAAATCGGTTGATCCGTGCGCCCGTAAACGTGGACGAAAAAATGCGGACATACAAAACACACACACACATTCATTTAGTTTCTGAGGTATGTCAGTAAAATGTTCAGAAACCTTCAAAACGTCGAGAAATGTAAAAATTTTCAATTCCGATTTTCGGCCCATTACAATAACTTACCCTACGGGGAGTTAATAAATTATGTTAACCATAATGAAATAAATTATGCGAATAAGTAAAATGAGCGCGAATAAGTAAAGTTGGCGCTGTTGCATTGTAAGAATGTTGGTATGAATCATAGTATGGGTAGATGATATAAGATTACTAGAAGGATTATAATGCCAACTTACATTCAATATGTTAACCGTAATGAAATAAATTATGAAAGTAAGTATAATGAATAAATGGCGCTGTTGCATTGTATGAATGTTTGTATGAATGATAGTATGGATACATGATATAAGATTACTGGATAGATGATAATGCCAACTTACTTTCATTATGTTAACCGCAATGAAATAAAACATGCGAATGAACAAAATGAATAGTTGTCGCTGTCGTATTGTAAGAATGTTGGTATGAATGATAGTATGGATACATGATATAAAATTACTGGATAGATGATAATGCCAACTTACTTTCATTATGTTAACCGCAATGAAATAAAACATGCGAATGAATAAAATGAATAGTTGTCGCTGTCGTATTGTAAGAATGTTGGTATGAATGATAGTATGGATACATGATGTAAGATTACTAGATGGATGATAATGCCAACTTACATTCATTATGTTAACCGTAATGAAATAAATTATGCAAATAAATAAAATGAATAGATGGCGCTGTTGTATTGTAAGAATGTTGGTATGAATGATAGTATGGGTAAATGACAATGCCCATTATCCTTTACCTCCTGTTTCATTTTCGCTCGTCGCAGGTGCAGTGTTCTGCCTCCTCGGCCTCGGCCTCTTTCTCGAATTTCTACCGGCGGCGCCGACTGCCGACGTCGCGTTCGTGACGATGGCTGCCGCGGAGGACGTAGCGAAGACATCGACCATCGACACTTCCGAAGAGGTCGATGTCAGAGTTGAGGACGCCGTGGCTTCGGCTTTTGTCGCGGTCGCGGTCGTGGCGTTGTCAGTGGTGGCAGCGGCGGTCGAACTCGGAGCGACCGCTCGCCCCTCTTGCTCGCGTTCGTCAATTGTGATGGATTTTACTAAAGAGAAATGATAATTAGTTGAAAGTGGCATTGTGGCTTGAAGCAAGTTGCATGAACTTTCCGAAATGTGTAATATGTAATTTGCTTAATCCATCAAAAATGAGATTTGGATATTTAGATAAAATTTTCGACTGTAATAAAGTTTTCGCTTTCTCTTCAATGTAAGCATTGCGATTTCCTATTGATATCTCTCAAACAAATTTATAATATCTGTAATTATATTTATTGTGGCGGACGTAGCTCAGAGGTAGCATGTCCGACTCACAATGCCGGAGATCGTTGGTACGACTCCTGGCGCTTCCAAATGTAACAATAATGAAAAATGTGTAATAATAGAATGTATGAGAATTTCAATTGTAATTAAAAGTTGATTAAGAATTGTTAATTTGTAGAATACAAGAAAAGATAGAAGTAAATAGGAAAAAAGAAGTTTAGAAGATGAGAAGAACATATTGAGAAACAAGAAGAAGAATGAAAATTGAATGGAAGATTAAGATATAAGAAGAGATAGTATATATATGATGAATGTATAAGAAATATATATGTAAGAATTGTATAGAATATGATGATGAATAAAATGAATAATGTATGTTGATAAAAAAATGCTGTAAAGCGGAGGCCAATAAAATTAAAAAAAAATAAATAAATACGTAAAACAAAAAGGTCAATTATTATTAATATATATTAATTATAGTGCACAAAGTCATGTGCTTGTTTTATTAACTTCCCGAAGGAGAAGTTTATGTTTTCATCAAAAAATCCGATTCGCTAGTTTTATATTTTCTCGACGTTTCAAGCCATTCTGAATCGAATGAGACCAACATTTGGAAAAAGTATGTGTGTGTGTATGTGTGTGCGTGTATGTGAACAAATTTTTTGCCATAAATCGACGTTTCCTCAAAAACGCTTAGACCGATTTCAAAATTTTAAAAGCCATTCGATGTATCTCGATGAGAACTAGCGTTCCTGAGTTTTAACGATAATCGACCGAGTCGTTTCTCTGTAAATCGCAGAAAAGTGAAAAAAATTTCGTCCACATTTTAGCCCGCAATTCTGAATCAATTTTGAAAATTCAAAAACCGTTCGAAAGGTATTGGTTGGGAATCGTGCTGATTAGTTTTTGGTAAAGATCCGCCGTGCCGTTTTCTTGTAATAACGTTTTTTAAAAAAAATTTCAATGATTTTTATTATTAATTTTTTTGACGGTAGAGACCATAGTCTTGTAGATCATACTAAAATATTACTGCCCTACGACAACTCGTTTAACTTTAAAAATTCGTCAAAGTTTGCAAAAATTGGTATCGTTTTTTTGGCATTTGTCAAAATTAGACTTTTCATCGACGTTTTCTCAAAAACGCCTGAACCGATTTCAGAAATTTAAAAGCCATTTGATGTATCTCAATGAGGACTGTAATTTGTCAGTTTTGTGAGACGATCTGCCGAGCCGTTTTTTTGTAATTTGAAAAAGAGTGTTAAACTTTTCGTCCACATTTAAGCTCAAACTACCTACCGAATCGATTTTAAAAAATCAAAAACTGTTCGAAAGATATTAGTTAGGAATGATACTGATTAGTTTTAGGTGAAAATCTACCGAGCCGTTTTCTTGTAATAAACTGTTGAAAAAAAAATTAAGCCGATTTTTATGGAACTTTTTTGGCGAAATATATCATGGTCTTATAGAACTTACTGAAATATTACGGCCTTACAACAAGTAGTTTAATTTTAAAAATTCATCAAAGTTTGAGAAAGTGAGTAGTTATGTTGACGTTTGTTCAAATTAAAATTAGACTAATTATTTGGTATAACGGTAGAATACTTGGTTTTATTGAACATACTAAACAATTAAAGTCCTACAAAAAACTGGCTCAATTATAATAATTATTGATTTTTGAAAATTTGCTGTTAAAAAATACTCCGACCAGGTTGACGTGTTGGATTTTCAATAATGTGTAATAAATTCTCTTCGAATACTTTTAACTACTCATAAATTAATTTATATTTTATTGATTAAGATTAAATTTTTTACACATATCGGAAAGTTCATGTAACTTGCCTCAAGGCAAAATACCAATACCAACTAGTTTAGATAAAATTTTCGACTGTAATAAAGTTTTCGCTTTAAGCTTTTGCTTTTTCAATTTAAGCATTGCGATTTCCTATTGATATCTCTCAAACAAATTTATAATATCTGTAGTTAACATATATTAATTATAGTGCACAGAGACATGTGCTTGTTTTATTTAATTTATACCATTACTAGCTCTAGTATTGACTTTTACTTTACTAATATTTTAGCACGATGTTAGTGGTATTTCAGTTGTAGCAAAGACGGAATAAAGTAAAAAAAGCAAGTTATAATCATTCAAGTTAGAATCCAATAAAACACAAAAAGAATCCATTAAGAATCTAGTATAATTTCTAATAAATCTAATAACATTCTAGTAAAAAGCGAGAACCTGGAAAGAAATCACGATCTTATGAAATCTAGTAAGAATCTTATAAGAATCGTAAGGTCACGTAGGCGATTTTTTTTGAATTTTGGACCACCCTACCCCTTAGTAGCGATATTCAAAATTACAAGATTTTTGGGCGAAAACATAAATGTCTCCTTCGGGAAGTTAAAAAGTAGAATTATGACAATTTTAATATTTTCCTTTACCTCTATAACTCAACTCTAGTTCGCTTGTCACTTAGAAGGCCTTTTTCCAAAATCGCTTTAATATTTACACTTATTTTTCAAATTTCCAAATTTTTCTGATAACAGCTAAAATCACATTGAATTATATTTGGCACAATTTTTAAAGCAGATCACAATAAGACATTTGGCAACAGATGGGCGGTAGATTGGTGGCACTCTGGAAAAAAAGAAAAATATGAATTAGACATTGATTATAATAAAATACATATTAAAAACTTGCTGTATTATTTTGCAATAAATTTAGGGAGCCTGAACAATTAAAGTGAATTTCTTATTTAAATGATTTTATATTTTAAAAATTATTTTTTATTTATTTTATATTTTAAAATTAATTAGAAGCAAGTTGTAAGTTAAAAGAAGAATTTTCAACGCATTATTATTCTAATAATAATATTAATTTTTATTTAATTTACTACTCAATAGCAACAGGATAATTTATACAAATTCTACCAAATAATAATCGATTTCATAAAATGATGAATTTCTTATATCTTCTTAATATTATAACGAAAAACAATTTTTTATGTGCCTTATGTTCTAATAAAGTGGAATCAGATATTTTGTAAAATATTGAACATAATATATTTTATGAGCTACTTAAACAAATGTTCAGATTTTGCAACAATTTTTACAATTTAAATAAAAAAATCCGGTAAAGAAATTTTATACTCCTACAAAGATGTTTTTTCAATTGTAATAATTTATATATTTATAAAAAATGTATAAGATTTTTATTATTTATGATATATAAAATATATTTTTACAAAATATAAAACTAACTTATAACAAATATTTAATAGTAATATTTAACTATTTTTTTATAATAAATATAAATATAAAATATAATAATAAATATATTACTTTTGACAGCTCTTTTTGTTTGGTGCATAATTCCTGTAAATTTTTTGTTTCATCTGATTTTAAAAAATAAATGGATTTAAAAATGAAATATTTGATTTTAAAATTTTGAATTCAAATATAAAAGTAATATTTAGTAATACAACAAAGTATCAACTTAAAAAATTTTGACATTAGAAAATTTGAAGGGTTTTTTAAACTAAGCGTAAGTGGCAAGTTGCATGAACTTTCTGATACATAAATCAATGGGATAAGAATTGAGCTATTTAGATGAATATTTTAACTAAAAACTATAATTAAATGAAATGTCAAATTTATAATTTATAATATAAGGAATTGAATTGATTGGTAAGAACATAGATAAGGAAATAAATAGTTCAATTGATGGATATTTCGGAATAATAAAATCAATAGACGTTCTCAGTTTTTTTAAATCTAAATTTCTGAATATTTAGAATTTTTAAAATTAAGTAATTAAAATTGCTCGGAATAGAAAGTACTCGGGCTTTTAGCTTAATTGTTATTTTAGCTTATTAAGTTTAGCTTAATTGTTTTTAACAAAAATTGATATTAACCAGTATCAACATGTATCTAATAATTTTTAATATTTTATTTTTTAATTTAATAAATGTTTTTTATTTAAAAATGTATTACTTTTATTTATTCGAAAACTTTCCTTTCACTATCATAAAAATATTTTCATTCTTATATGTGAAAATGATGCATGAATAACGAATAATTATTTTCAAAATTATTTAATCAAGATAAACTATTATTTTTTAGTTCAACTAAGTAAAATTAAAATAATTTTGTTTACTATCTATGAAATTGAACAATAAATAAATTCAGTGCTTCAAATCGCACTAAATTTGCGGATAAATTTTTGTTATTACAGAATATTCGAGCAAACATTTATTTTCTACATTCGAAAACTGGATAAAACCGGTTTTCTGGTAAATTTGAAATTCAAAATCCGGTTTTCTGAAATGTCGGTTTTTGTATAAATCCTAGTTTATACCGATTTTTATCTTTATATGTAAAAATGACTTAGAAGAGCATACACGGTGTATGTCCTGAAAGCGGTCAATTATTCCAAACATTAATATTTTTTCATAATTCTCATAAGCCTATAATATTTTAGGTGATATAGTAAATCTTGAACTAGTGGTGCTGGCATTGTGCCTTAAAATTGCATACATATCAAAAGTTTAAAAAAGCTTTAAAATAGTTTGAACATTTTGAAGAAAAAATAGAGTTTGAACATTTTTAAAAAAAATGATTTTTTTCATATTTTGAATTTTCGCAAAAATTTTTTTTCAAAGCAATCGCGAAGCTGTTTTACAGACAAACTCGAATTGAATTTTCGAAATCGCTCCGAAATGAGTTCTTCATTTTGTTAATACAAATCAAATGTTTTTGAATCATTCAAATCGGACGCTCCGTTCTCTCAAAAACTGGGTTACCATTTTTGGTACTCTTTGCTCCATATCTCCACAACGGCTGGAGCTGCCTTTGCATGTCTTCTCATCAATACAAATCGAATGTTTTTTAACTACTGTGCAATACACACACACAAACACATACATCCATTCTTCAGAAATATAGGAATTTTTCTAAGGTATGCCAAAATGTTTAGAAACTTTTAAAACGCGAAAACTTGACTTGACTTGACTTACTTACTTTAAATCAATTTTAACAAAACAAAGGCTTAAAATAACAATAATAATTATTTATCATGATTTGTTTATGTATAAATAAAGCTCCCGAATTACTACATTTGTTTTTTTTTTATCTTAATTTAAGTTTTTTTTGTTAATAACAATAATTCCAATGTCATTACACCGCAAAAACTATTTTTGCACAAGGACAAAAATAAACAACAAACAAATAATTTTTTGCTCGACTTGTCATGGAAATATGCATTAAAATAATTATAATGACTTCGTGAGTCATTGAGAAAAACCTAAACAAATTGCAAGTGGCATTTTGCCTTAAGGCAAGTTAATAATTCAGATTCACTTATTTGGGTCAAATGTTCAAGGGCTAAAAATTAAAAAGTAAAAATTGATATCATGTAACAATTTTGAATAATGTTCATTAGTAATATATGGTAACACTCGCGATGCACACATTTATTAGTGTCGACGACCATTATACACATTTATATAATGATAAATTATAAATTATATATTTACAATAGCATGAGAAATATACATAATATTTAAAAAACAATAATGTAATTAGAGCCAAACTTCAAATATGACGTGATCGGTTTGTCATTGTAATAAGCATTTAGGACTTGAACCTTCATTAGAGGAATAAAGTAATGCTGATTTATAAATTTTATAATATTCGTTCACACAGTAGATTATGTTAAACAACGCCTAAACAAATATTTTTTTCGGAACTTCACTCATCATGTAATAATTGCGTTTGAAAAACTTCATGTAATTAAAATCAACATACATTTTACTTTTTTACGTATTTTTTTACTTTTTTGCTGGCGATATAATCTCATTCTTTGAACAGCTGTAATATCTGTTTTGCCTAAAATTTTTTTTCCATTTTAATAACTTCAAAGATTTATAGAAACTACGAATAATATAGAAATAATTTCTAATCAATAAACTTACGTTTAGTACACGTCCCAAATGTTTAATTTGTTTTATTATTTTCAAGGAACAAGGTAAAATATTCTTCTGATTCAGGCACTTTTCATTGAATCAAGATTTGTACTACGATGTAACTTTAAAATGTTTATTTATCTGTGCCGATTTCCTTGTTGATATCGGTACGCATACAACGACAGATCTCTATTCACCCGACACGACTACTAATCACAATCGACCCGTATAGAAATGATATCATCGAGAGCGAATGACGAATCATTGGCACTCGACTCTTATCTTATTTTATCTGCCGTAACGCACTTCCATTGCATTTGTACGGATTTACACCCTAGTCGCGCCTAAAAAAGTTTAACTTCAAAAAAACCACATACTTTTTCTAAATTCGGTCTCAAACGATTCAGAATGACCTGATGTGTCATTCAAACGAAAACACCTCTTTGTCAAGTTAAATATTTATTAAAAAAAACACAATACAACTATTCAATCTCTCTAATCCATCCCCTCTCCCCAATCAATATCGTCGTCGTCTTCTTCGTATTCTATCGCATCGACAATGTTACTTCGGGAACCTTTCTTACGATTGGTATAGTCGCATTTATTGCATGTCATATTCTCGGGCTTCGGATAAGGGCAGCAATCGGTCATATCTTGGCTGCCTTCGTCCTCCTCCTCATCCAGCTCCTCGCCCTCCTTGTAGGGTAAAATCACCCTCGCCTTCAGCATCACCACACCGGTAGGGTTGATCCGAACCTTGGGAGGAAAATGTTGGCAAGGGAAAAACTTTAAATGATGGTCTTAAGACGATTTATTGTAGGGGGTACTTTAGCAGAAAATATAGGTGGTTGAAAGCAGAGACACATGGTAAGTGAGCGTCCATTAATCACGTGAGGTTTTAGGGGAGGAGGGGTTGGCAAAAAATTTCGAAATGTCACGTGGGGGAGGGAGGGTATAGTAAGATATCACGTTCATTAATTTTTTAACTGATTTCTTTAAAAAACTCCTAAAAACTCGCTCAAATGATTAATGGACGCCTCCTAAAGGAGCGCGATGGTAAATAAGTTTTAGAAGTAAAAAGCAATAAATAAAGAAGCGAAAGAAGACGTGAAAATAAAATAGGATGTAGTAATATTATGTTTTGTTTTTCAGTTTGTCAGTAGAGTCCCTAGTTACGGGATCCATCCCACTGACATTGCTTACATCTAATTACACAAACCACCTTGCTGATAGAGCATATTTTTATCTATAAAAGATCCGAGATCTCTATGCTCGACGAGGATCATTATACATAATTTATACCAGTACATATACCAGTTCAGTTATTTAATTATTATTCAATTATAAATTTGAAATATTTATATAATTAATGTAATTTTAAGAAATAAAGTTTTTCTTGTTTTTCTCAAATAACGAGAATAAAACTCCCTTGTTACTTTGCTCTTTTCGCAGTTCATTTCTCAGTCTTTTTCCTAATTAATTTTCGAAATACGCAATTTGCTCGTCAGTAGCGTCATTTTCTTACCCTATGTCTGAAATACACATTTTGCTCGTTAGTAGAGTCCTTTTCCGAATCTATTTCCGACATACGCCATTTGCTTGTCAGTAGAGTCCTTTTCCTGATTTTTTTTTGAAACACACAGTTTGCTCTACAGTAGAATTCCTTCTGCTTTTGACCTTTCGTTATTTCAATTCGTTCGTCAGTAGAGTCCTTTTTCTATTTATTCTGAAATGCACAGTTTGCCGTTAGTAAGTCCCATTATTTATTTTTAAAATACGCAATTTAGTCACCAGTAAAGTTCCTCGTTATTTTGTCTCTTGTTTCAGTTTGTTCGACAGTAGAGTCCCCTTTTATATTTCATGACATCAGTTTTATGGTCAATAGAACCCTGTTTTCATTTTTTTTTTATAGAATACGCAATTTGCTCGACAGTAGCGTCCATTTTTCCTTTTTCTCTTGTTTAAGTTTACTCGTCAGTAGAGTCTATTTTCTAATTAATTTTAATAAATTGTTGCTTTGCCTTTTTTTTGGCCTTTTCTAATTTTAGTTTGCTCGTCTGTAAGGTCTTCTTTTGTCTTATATTTTAATTTGCTCGTCAGTAGAGTCCTTTTAAGTTTTGTATTTCAAATTTCTCGTCAGTAGAGTCCTCTTTTATTTTATATTTTAGTTTGATCCACAGTAGAGTTCTATTTTACTCTGTATTTTGTTTTTGTTTACTAGTCAGTAGAGTCCTTTTTGGCCTTTTCTAATTTGCTCGTAAGTAGAGTCCCTTTTTACTTTATCTTGTATTTTAATTTGCTCGCCTGTAGAGTCCTTTTTAAGCCGTGTATTTTAGTTTGCTCGTCAGTAGAGTTCCTTCTATATTTTGTTTTTCAGTTTGCTGGACAGTAGAGTCCTTTTTAAGCCGTGTATTTCAGTTTGCACGACAGTAGTTTTCTCTAATCCATGCCTGACCTACAGTTTTCTCGTCAGTACAATCTCTTTTCTATTTAATTTCTAAAACAGGCTGTTTGCTCGTAGGTAGAGTCCCTTTTCGTGTTGTATTTTAGTTGGCTCATCAGTCGAGTCCTTTTTCTACCAATACACAGTTTGCTTGTTAGTAAGGTCTATTTTTACTTTGTCTTTTATTTTAGTTTGCTCGTCAGTAGAGTTCCTTTTTAATTTGTGCCTTGTTTCAATTTGCTCCTCAGTAGAGTCTGTTTTTACTTTATGTCTGAAATACAATTTGCTCGTCAGTTACGTTTTGTATTTTAGTTTGCTCGTCAGTGGAACATTTCTTTGTCTTGTATTTCAATTTACTTGTCAGTAGAGTCCTTTTTGAATTCTATGTCTCAAATCCAGAAATTGCTAAACAGTAGAAAGTTTTATTTTTATTTTGCTCGTCAGTAGAGTTATTTTAACATCTTAGTATATATATGAATTTGCTCGAAAATAGAGTCTGTTTTCTATTTTATTTCTAAAATACAGTTTGCTCGATAGTAGAGTCGTTTTTTCTATTCTATGTCTGAAATACACTGTTTGCTCGTCAGTAGAGTTCCTTCTCACATTATCTCGTGCATTAGTTTGATCGTCAGTAGAGTCCCTTTTTTATTTTGTCTTGTATTTTCGTTTGCTCGTCAGTAAAATCTCTTTTTTTTTATCTCGTGCTGCAATTTGGTCATCAGTAGAGTCTTATATTTCACTTTGCTCGTCAGTAAAATTTCATTTCATATAATAATTTACTATGCTCGTCAGTTGAGTCCTTTTTCATAACAGGCCAATGTTACGCAAGGCCATGTTACGCTCTAACTTCCATACATTATGCTACTGAATCATACTGAATGCTGTCAAAATGTAACGTATTTGCTGTGCATTCAGGCGTTTTGCACATAAACTGCAACGTCACTCGTATGTTATGAAGCTGGGTCAGAAAGACCCTGTTATCTGACATCTTCTTCACGAAAGTTCTTCATAACATGGCCTTGCCATAACATTTTGTGCGGCAGAATCGGTCCATCTATGTCTAAATATACAGTTTGCTTAATAGTAAAATTACTTTTAATTTTGCCTAATATTTCAGTTTGTTCGTCAGTGGAGTCCTATTTCTATGAAAAGAAACAGCAAAAAAAGAGAAATAGAATAAATAAGTAAAACAGAAGGACGATGGTGAAACCCGCGCGCCACTTTGGTCTGCTTTCAACACTAACACTATAAGATTGCCACTTTAGCAAAGACAATAACCTAGTGCTTGCTTAGCCATGATGCAAACCGTGAATGAACACAAGAATATTAGTTAACAATTATTTTAACTTTTATATAATAGTTATAAAAATTATATTTTTTTGTTCTACCTTGATCACCGAATTACAAGGCACGACCTCGGCATGAACGTTGCCCGTCCAAAGGTCCTTCATACGATACCCGTGGGGCGAATAAAGGCCAAGGGCCTTCAGGCTTGCCGTCATTTGCGAGGGGGTTCCGTCGAATCTATATACACATACACACACACAATTGGCACAACCAAAAACACTATTAATCACCAACAAATCAACTGGTGGTCTAATCTACCTTCTATTAAAAAAGACAATGGCGAGACTTTTATAACGATCCCAGACTGGCAAAATAGGTCTCGTCCAAACTTCTAGACCTCGTTTTTCGTACAATCTTCTACCTTGAATACCCAACTTGTCCTGGTCAACGGCTATTACACCCTGCACAGAATCGGCATAACATTAAGCATATTCATATTAGGGAATGCAATACTGATGGAAAATTTCAATACCGGTATTTCGGTAATTTTTCATTTTAAAACCGGAATACTGGTAAATTACCGGTATTTTTATTATCTTAAACAAACGTAAACAAAATTGAAAATTACTAGTACAAATACAAGTAATTATATATACAACTACAAGTATATTCAACTAAACAATAAAAACAATAAAAAAAACAATAAGTTGATTTTTTTAAATAATATCTAAACAAAATTATATCCAATTTAATTAATTCATTATCACTACCGAGTATATTGAGTACGTTTCACCAAAAACAAACGTATGAGTAAGAAAGACCAAAAACTCATAAAAGATAATATTACAATATTATAATAAACTGTATTGTCTATATCCGATGTGTTAAATTAGCATAATCTCCAATATTAAAAAAAAATATTTTCTTCACTAATTTATGATCGGATACTTTGTCAAGATAAATTGTTATTTCAAACAATGTGATGCTTCTATAGTATTTTTAAACTTCAAACCGTTTTCGAAAAATACTATTTTATAATTGTAATAAGAAACAAAAATATTTAGTAATTATCATAATTATTATGTATAAAGTTAGAAAAAAATAAACAATAAACATACTCTGTGAGGCACTATGGCTATTTTATAAACAATGACTCAGTTTGCATCGAAAAGTTGAATAAATTACATATAGCAGTGATAAACAGTGTTGTATTTTGAAAATAATTTTATAAGTTATTTTAGTAGTATTTTTAGCCTTTTTCTTTGCTATATAGTCTTTTTTTTAATATTTAAAACGACCGAGCGCTTTTAAATATGGCAAACGACTGGTGAGTTTTGTGAATTAAGCAGTAGTGAAGATGAGTTTCAAATAGACATTCATACAGACAAATTTCACGAAATTACTATTCGCACCGAATATAGTGATGAATGTGATGATGATATTATCCAACCAACAAAAAAAAAAGAAGTTAGACAAATTAAATGAAGAGCGGAAAGACATTAGCGAATGTGCCGATTCTCCTTCAAGAATCGAGTTTAACATACATCAAGAAACACCCCGACTACAAATACCAAGCATATAAGACATCCAATAGATTATTTTACTTTATATTTTACAAATAAATTATTAGACAATATAATAGAAAAAATAAACCATTATGGCAATACAAAAATGAACAAATATACTGACTAATCAGTGGCATATTCTGGAAGACGTGGAACAACATTTTATTGTAAAACATGTCAAAATCAACCAGCTATGCATTTTGGAAATTGTTTTGAACGTCACCATTCTTTGTAAAATGATCAAAAATAAATTAATATTATAAATGTATGTCCTTCAATGACCACAAATTTTTATCGAACAAATTGCATAACATACACTCAAGTTTACAGCCGGTCAATGGCGTCGGAAGCAAATTTTTGATGGGTGGACTCGTTTTTTTTTTTTATAGATAGGCAGCCAGTGGTCTCGTTTTTTTTAGAAATATCAGCCCATATAATTTTTTTAAATTGATGGGTGGGCTCAGCCCACACAGCCCACACGGGTCCGACGCCACTGCAGCCGGTGAATTGTCCCGTAAGTGTTAAGTTTAATGTCGAGTTGAGATAATATTTGACATTTGTTTATTTTATAGAATCACTTGAAGATATAGCTGTTTATGCGATTATGGAATTTAAAGATAAATTTGTTCGAAGAAATTTAAACTTTTGGGGTATTATGTATCAAATAGCGCTTATGTGAAAATACCGAAAATACCGGTATTTTTGGGGTAAATACTGGTAAAAATACCGCCAAAAAATCGGGCGGTTTACCGGTAATTCGGTATACCGGTATAACCGGTATTGCATTCCCTAATCCATATGCTATCTTATTTTTAAGATTCTTTTATTATTTTGCCTTGTTCATGGCAATTTCCTTGTTCTGCTCCGTCATGGTTCTCAAATCGGCTGAGAGCAACAGTGGCGCCGCCATGATGGCCCACACCGACATCTGCGCCTTGGCCTGGTCCGGGCTAAGGCCATATCCGCCGACCAGAAGCATATCAGGATCATTCCAATGGCCAGGACCTGCCCTTGGGGCTACATCATCCTGGACGGATGCATAATAATCTGGTAATAGTAGATAATGGGAATAGTATTTTGGACAAGTGGAGAAGGTTGATTGGTAAAAGTAGTTGTTCTAATACAACCTATGATATCGACGACCGACTGCCACGAATCCTGGATGTCCAAATATCCTCGCCACATGTTACAAGTTTCGGCAGCCAATTCGTAATTGGGAGACATATTGACGTCCTGCTGATACGAGGGCCAGCTGCAAGAGTAGACAATCGGATGGCCAGTTTCGTTTAGGGCCTGGCCGAATTTCATGTACTCGGGCGGAAGACATTCCGGAGGCCAATGGCATCTGAGAATTTTTCAATAATTTGTCCACAAACATGAAGAACAAACTTTCAAGAAAAGACGTTTAGACGGCAATAGGTAGCACTATTAAAATTAAAGTATTGACAATTGGCCCTACTATTACTATCGTCGTCTAAATCAATTACACAGGTCAACAAAGAAAATGGTGCAAACGATTTT
Organism: Ctenocephalides felis; assembly: GCF_003426905.1. Classification (NCBI taxonomy): domain Eukaryota; kingdom Metazoa; phylum Arthropoda; class Insecta; order Siphonaptera; family Pulicidae; genus Ctenocephalides; species Ctenocephalides felis. Next base: position 40,510,072 of record NW_020539726.1, on the reverse strand, counting down.
AATGCTGTTTTTAAGTATATTTGGGCGCTGATTTCAAAAATGACATTGATTTTTTCTATGAGCTTTAGTTTTCAAGATATGATATATGATATATTAGGTGCGCAACTAAGTGTTCGCTGTTCTTTCGATGAAAATGTAACTTTATTATAAAAAATTGCATCAATTGAGTTTGACACAGTTCTCCAGTGATGGTTTCGCTCAGTTCTAACAGCTCATAAAAAATAACAGCGACCTGGTCCCACCATATGTAGAGCATAACCTTTGCAGTGAATATTCGGCCGAACCGATATTTTCTCCTCTTTGGATTGCTGTAATGTATTCATGTTTCATCACCTGACACGATGTGATGAAAAACCTCTTCTTTTCTCGCCGCTGGAGCAGTTGTTCACAGGCGAAAAAACGACGCTCGACGTCTCTTGGCTTCAACTCACAAGAAACCGAAGTTTCTTGCTTCTAAATCATCCTCAACGTATGCAATAGCTTGGAAATGGCTTGATAGGTAACTTTTAATTCCGAAACAAGATCTTGAGTTTGGCACGAATCCTTTTCGAACAAGGCCTTCAATTTAGCGTTTTTGAAGGTTTTGCCCTTCCTTCACGAGGGTGGTCGTCAACATCAAAATTACCATTTTTGAAGCGACAAAACCCTTCACGGCATGTTGTTTCGGTCATAGCAACATTTCCGTAGCTCTCGATGCACTTGAGCTGCCGTTTTTTTGAATGGAAAACGAAAATCAACACTCCCCGCAAATGACGATTGTTTGGCATAAAATTGGGCATATTCACTCAACCAGAAGTATATAATGCAAAAACGAAATCAATTATGTGTCGCAGCAGCTTGTTTACTACTCCAAGACGTTTTGGATTTGTCAAAATCGACCAACCCTTACTGCTAGAGCCATATACTGACAAACAGCGAGAACTTAGTTGCGCACCTAATATAAGGAACGAAAGTACAAAATAGTAATACAACTTTAATGAGATATGCCTACTCGTACATACAAACTTACAAGACCCGTTCGGCCTTAGTTGGGACATTAGTTGACGCTGTAAAAAGTTCTTTTCCGTGACGACCTAGAATGGACCTGGTTTCGGCAACTTTTTCAAGTTCCAAACTAGAGCTGATACACAAAATGGTTTGCAGATTTTAAATGAGAGCAAAAAATACTATAAGAATCAGCTCTAACATTTGATGCACCAAACAAAAAAAAAATTTTGTTGGCCTGTGATATTTACGTGTCCACTACAATTCATCACCAAAATTCCTTTACCCGTCCATTTTGAGAAAATCGATTCCCCAATCCGCAAACGTGAAAGCATCCGTCTCGTAGTGTCCGGCGCTACCAGGATATCCGGCGCACGTGTAGTTCCCAATATCGGCGTAAAGGCCGAAAAGCAGGCCCAACGAATGAACTTTATCGACCAGGCAAGGGATCCCATGAGGAAAACGCTCCTTGCTCGGAATCAGGACCTTATCCTCGAATTTATGGCAGAAGACGCGCTCGATGGCCGACCAGCAGTCGTCCACGATAACATAATTATATCTGAAGGACGAGGGGAAAAGGATATGAAACTAGGTCTATATAGGGCTTCCAATACCGTACTAAAATCTGAATACCGGTATTCGATATTTGAAATTTGTAATAACGGAATCCCGGTATTAATACCAGTATTATTAATGAAAAATTTACTAGTCAAATTTTTATTTACCGCAGTTGTTATGTTGATATATTAACATTATTATTGTTCTAAAATGAGTCTACATATTAATTATTTTATTACATAGGTGTAGATTGATACAAATAAAACTTGCAAGTAAACAATTATATATTAACTTCTATGTTACATTTTACACATAATAGGCTCGTATATAATTATATATTTAAGGGAAAAAATCAATTATTAACTTACATTTTTTTATTAAGTTCCCGTAGGGTAAGTTAATGTAATGGGCCAAAAATCGAAATTGAAAATTTTTACATTTCTCGACGTTTTGAAGGTTTCTGAACGTTTTGGCATACCTCGGAAAAAATGTATGTGTGTGTGTATGTATGTATGAATACAAATTTCCAGTCACGTTTTGGGCGCAAGAATCAACCGATTTGAATGGTTCAAAAAACATTCGATTCCTATGCAGGCAAAGGCAGGTCCAGCAGTTACGGAGATAAAAGGCAAAAAATGCAGAAAATAGAAATCGAGTTTTTGAAAGAACGGAGCATCCGATTTGAATGATCCAAAAAACATTCAATTGGTAATGATTGGGAGAAGTGATTATTAGCCAAAGAATTTTTTATCATATTTTTTTTTTTTGTATATCGAAAATAATTCAGATTTTATTTTTGATTTTGTCTATACTTCTAATATACTTAAAACAAATAATTTCAACTTTGCAATTCAGTTTATATAATTCTTATAAATATTAAACTATGTTACAGTATTTATTTATAATAATCTATTTGAAAGCATTTAATATTCCTCGAACATTTCGTTAAGGTATGGGAAGTTCCAGCAATTTGCCTTAAGGCACGATGCCATTCACCCCACTAATTTATATATTATATTTGAAGAGACGTCAATAATAAATTTACTAATTAATATTTTTTTCCAAAATCAATTATTTTGTTAAGACAAGCAGAAAGTTCTTTGAATCATTTAAATCGGACGCTTACTTCACTCAAAAACTGCCATTTTTTACATATTTAGCTCCGTATCTTCGAAATGGCTGGGCCTTCCTTTGCCAATAACTGATAAACACTTCTCCCAATCATTACTAATTGAATGTTTTTAGATCATTCAAATCGGATACTCTGTTCTCTCAAAAACTCGATTTCTATTTTCTGCACTCTTTGCTCCGAAACGGCTGGACCTGCCTTTGCCAAAAACAGCTCTTTTCCCTATCAATAGAAATCGAGAGTTTTTTTAACCATTCAAATCGGTTGATCCGTGCGCCCGAAAACGTGACTGGAAATTTGTATCCATACATACATACACACACACACACACACACACATTTTTTCTGAGGTATGCCAAAATGTTCAGAAACCTTCAAAACGTATAGAAATGTAAGAATTTTCAATTTCGATTTTCGGCCCACGGAATAACTTACGCCACGGAAAGTTAACAATCGCTTTATATTGCCGATGTGTCATACTCGGCTGATTTGAGTCGGTAATGCACATACACAGTGTAAAACTTGTGTATGTGTATTGCGTAAGTTTAATTTTTAACAAAAAAAACTGGTAATAAGCGGTATTTTTAGTATCAATACAGGTATTGAATACCGGACAAAAATCGTCCGGGATCACGGTATTCGGGATCACGAAATCTCGGTATTGTAAGCCCTAGGTGTAAGTTACGATATTTATTATCTTCTTCTTTACCCGACTTGCGAGTATCCTTCGCTGGACAACAAGTCGGCCATTTTCATAATCAGGTTCTCGTCCAGGCATTGGTCAGGAAAGTCCCGGCAATCAGTGACGCACCTGAACCTCTCCCAGGATATCCAGCCCATTGGCGGCGTGAGGGCGAGGCCGTTGTCCAGGCAAAGGCAAGGAAGGACGACATTGAGCAGAAGCAGGAGCCATTTGGTCGAGATTAGGAATTTATCCATAACAAAATACAAAACTGTCACTCGATGACATTTGGAACATTTTGTTGAAGTTTGATACTAAACGCTCTGTGTCTACTATGGTTATGTATATATGTTTGTCTTTGTTTTATGTAAAACATGTGATTGTTAATAATATTTGTAATGCATGAAGAATATATAATCAGTCAGTCTATTTTTATCCTTCTGCGTGAACGGTTATATTATTATTCACATAAACTTTTAACATAAATTCTACACATTTTTTGTTTGGTAGTTCGTGACGGGGGTATTATTTTAGACACTGTACTGGGATAATTAACTACTTTTTGTATTTACCATTTCAGGTGAAACCTATTTAGGCGCGACTAGTGTGTAAATCCGTACAAATGCAACGGAAGTGCGTTACGGCAGATAAGATAAGATAAGAGTCGAGTGCCAATGATTCGCCATTCGCTCTCGATAATATCATTTCTATATACGGGTCGATTGCGATTATTCGTCGTATCGAGTGAATAAAGATCTGTCGTTGTATGCGTATCGTCATCAACGTTTATGCGTACCGATATCAACGAGGAATCGGCATAGATAAATAAATTTAAAGTTACATCGTAGTACAAATCTTGACTTAATGAAAAATGCCCTGAATCAGAAGAATATTTTGCCCTGTTCCTTGAAAATAATAAAACAAATTAAACATTTGTGCCTTGACTAAACGTAAGTTTATTGATTAAAATTATTTCTATATTATTCGTAGTTTCTATAATCTTTCAAGTTTATTAAAATGGAAAATATTTTTTAGACAAACAGATATTAAAGCTGTTCAAAGAATGAGATTATATCACCGGCGAAAATAAAAAAAATACCATCAGTCAATGAATGTATGTTAATTTCATTACATGAAGTTCCTCAAACACAATTATTACATGAAGTGAAGTGAAGTTGCAAAAACAATATTTGTTCAGGCGTTTTTTAACATAATCCACTGTGTGAACGAATATTATAGAATTTATTAATCAGCAATTACTTCATTTCTCTAATGAAGGTTCACTTCTAAAGGCTAATTACAATGACACTTGATACATGCTTTGTACATAATTTTGTAACATGTTATCTCTTCCGTCTGATGTATATTTCTCGGTCGTAAGTTATTTTTGTTTAGTCTATTCATCTAGTAGTTGACACTATTAAAAATATTTCGGTCAACAGTCCATTGAGTGTGGGATGTTGCGCAACATTCAAACATCAGATAATTGCATCGACCGACAAATAAAAACTGTGTTGTTATGCAACAATTGTAATAATTTGGAACGACTGTCAATTTTATTTCATATACATATATACAAAGATGTTCTGAGCAAAGTCCGATATAAGTACCAAAAACGTCTTTGTCTCATGTCTCTTCTTAGGAGGTCTACAGAACGCACCTTAGGTACTAGAAACGTGTAACTCTGACAAATTGTACATCAATACTTGGTATTATCAGGCATGATTATAAAAATTAGATTTTATTTGAAAACATTTTAGATAAAAGGATTTTCTGAGCAAAATCCGATTCAAGTACCAAAACGTCTTTGTCTCATGTCTTTCTTTAAGGAGCTCTACAGGACGCACTTTTGGTACAGAAACTTGTAAATTTAATATACTATACTTCAATACTTATATTATCAGTGAAAATTGCGAAAAAAAAGTTTTGTTGAAAACATTTGAGATAAAAATGATTTTCCGAATAAAGTACCAATAAAACCAATAAACCTAACATATAAGAAATGATATGTCTTATATTTTTGTTTAAGAATCTCTCTCTCTCTTTCTTTCTCTATCTGTCCCTCTCTCTTTCTCTCTGTCAGTCTCTCTATATCTTTGTCTTTCTCTCTCAGTCTCTATCTCTTTGTCTCTCAGTCTCTATCTCTTTGTCTCTCAGCCTCTATCTCTTTGTCTCTCAGCCTCTATCTCTTTGCCTCTCAGTCTCTATCTCTTTATCTCTCAGTCTCTATCCCTTTGTCTCTCAGCCTCTATCTCTTTGTCTCTCAGTCTCTATCTCTTTGTCGCTCAGTCTCGATCTCTTTGCCTCTCAGTCTCTATCTCTTTATCTCTCAGCCTCTATCCCTTTGTCTCTCAGCCTCTATCTCTTTGTCTCTCAGTCTCTATCTCTTTGTCGCTCAGTCTCAATCTCTTTGCCTCTCAGTCTCTATCTCTTTATCTCTCAGCCTCTATCTCTTTGTCTCTCAGTCTCTATCTCTTTGCCTCTCAGTCTCTATCTCTTTATCTCTCAGTCTCTATCCCTTTGTCTCTCAGCCTCTATCTCTTTGTCTCTCAGTCTCTATCTCTTTGTCGCTCAGTCTCAATCTCTTTGCCTCTCAGTCTCTATCTCTTTATCTCTCAGCCTCTATCCCTTTGTCTCTCAGCCTCTATCTCTTTGTCTCTCAGTCTCTATCTCTTTGTCGCTCAGTCTCCTCTCTCTTTATCTCTCAGCCTCTATCTCTTTGTCTCTCATTCTCTATCTCTTTGCCCTCAGTCCCTCTATCTCTTTATCTCTCAGTCTCTATCCCTTTGTCTCTCAGCCTCTATCTCTTTGTCTCTCAGTCTCTATCTCTTTGTCTCTCAGCCTCTATCTCTTTGTCTCTCAGTTTCTTTCTCTGTCAGTCTCTCTATCTCTTTCTCTCTCTCTCTCCTCTCTCTCTTACTTTCTCCGTCCTATCTCTTTCTCCTGTCTGTCTTTCTATATCTTTCCCTATCTGTCTGTCTCTCTTTCTCTCTCTCTCTGTCGGTCGCTTTCTCTCTCTCTACTATGTTACTTTCTCATATTATTTTTCAATACATAAACAAATAATAAAATTGAACAAAACTTAAACCATAGAGTTTAATTATTATAATTTTATGAGTCTGAATAGAGTATGAAGTCTTTCTCTCTCTCTCCGTTCTATCTCTTTCTCTGTCTGTCTCTCTCTCTGTGCCTCTCTTTCTTGCCCTATATCTGTCTCTCTCTGTCCCTCTATCTCTTTCTCTGTCTGTCTCTCTTTCTCTCTCTGTCTCAATCTTTCACTATCTCTTTCTCTCTCTGTCTCACTCTTTCACTGTTTCTTTCTCTCTCTCTGTCTCACTTTTTCACTCTCTCTTTCTTACTCTTTCTCTTTTTTTCTCGTTCTATCTCTCTTTCTCGTTCTATATCTCTCTCTACTTTTTTATATTTATATATTATTTTTCAATACATAAACAAATAAATAATAAAATTGAAAAAAAATAAAACCAAAAAGTTTAATTATTATAAATTTTATGAGTCTGAATAGAATTTGAAACACTCTTTCGGAATTTTTTTATTTTTCCAAAATATTTAATTTTAGATCTTATAACAGTGGTCTCTGACTTTTTATATTTACGCCCCCTTAATTTTTTTTTTCTAACAGGTTAATTTCTAAAGAAATAATAAACTAAAAATATAAATTATTTAAGGGGATACAAAATATTATGTTAAAATGTATATAACAAAATAAACATTCATTTATATCAATTCGACTTTTTTAGGTTTTTATTCGAGAATAGTATTTTGGAAACCGTTGCACACCCCTTTTCCAACAGTCTCGCGTCACATAGGTTGGAAAGCACTGATTTAAAATCAAAATAGTCTAATATATAATCAATTTAATATATATACGAGGTGTGTTCAAAAAGTACCCGGAATTTTTAAATTTCGCGGGTCTGGAGTGTCTGATTGTCAAAATTTTTTTTTTATTGTGTTGGTATACATGCCCCTAAAGTATGATGAAATTTTCAGCTATATTCACTGTTTACTTTGTCTGTGGTAGTCGCTAAGGTTCGACGTGTTTTTCTGAGCTCGGCGATTTTTACAATGGAAGAATTGAAAAAGTCAAAGAATTTGTATTAAATTTTGCGTAAAAAATTAAATAAAGTGTTGCAAAGTGTGTGAAATGTTACAAAAAGCCTATGGTGAGTCTGCTATGAAAAAAACAAGTGTTTACGAGTGGTATAACGTTTCCAAGATGGCCGCGAAGACGTTGAAGATGACGAAACGCTCCGTCGACCCAGCACGTCAACAAACGATGAAAATGTGAAAGAAGTGGAAAAAATGGTTATGAATGATCGCCGAATCACAATTAGAGAAGTTGCTGATGAAGTTGGCATATCAATTGTCTCATGTCATAACATTTTTTCAAATGTTTTGGGCATGAAACGAGTGGCAGCAAAATTCATTCCAAAATTCCTCACTCGTCGTTGCTTGTTCGTAATTTTTTGGCCAAAAACAATACCGTAGTCATGCCCCAACCTCCATATTCACCAGATATGGCTCCGTGTGACTTTTTCCTATTCCCAAAGTTGAAGAGACCCATGAAAGGACGGCGGTTTTCCTCGATTGAAGAAAATCGCCGAGAGTGCTCAAGGACATATCAAAAAGTGAATATCAAGGGTGCTTCGAAAATTGGAAAAAACGCTGGCATAAGTGTATTATATCTGGGGGGGACTACTTTGAAGGGGACCACATTAATGTAGACGAATAAATAAATATTTTTTTGAAAAAACGAAAATTCCGGGTACTTTTTGAACAGACCTCGTATATATATATATATATATATATATATATATATATATATATATATATATATAATTTATAATATCAAATAGCATAATATAAAAATTTAAAAAATATATATAAAAATAATTATATATTCGTTTGTCGAAAATAATAGAGCCTTTAGAAAATTGTTAAATATTATATAAAAATAATATGACTGAAATTCCATATTGTGTCTAAAATTACTGACTCAAGAAAAATGTTATTAAAATTTACGGATGCTATTTAAATTAGTTATTATTATGTATATAACATACAATAATTAACCTGTATATTATGTATATGTTTTATTCCAAATTATAATTTTGAGCACCATTTTTAAGAAAAATTATAACTTAGCCTTGTGCACACATGAGTGCCCATAATTAATTACGATGACTAAACAAATCGCAAACAATTACATACATATCATACATCAAAACACGCACATTTCAACGCTGATTCATTTAATAAACAACTCCCGACATTTCATAATTACAATAAACCAAAACATCATTCCTAAAATTCCTTTAACGTAACATAACCTAACAAATTTAGCACCGGTTGCATAAAATATATAATAAATAATAGACTTACCTTAATACTGCATTAAATATCACACAACACTAATTTAAACTAACTAAAAACCACACAATCACCATTGAAACACTATGAAATAAGTTAATTAAATAAATATATTACTTTTTGCGACAACTCCATTTGACGTATGTCTTTCTAGGCGAACATAGACGAAGTGTTACACGTAGATGTCACGCTTCGACTAATTTTTGCTATTGTGTAAAAGATAATAATTTTTATAAAAAAATTAATGAGATGTTTAGGAAAAAATGTGTAATTTAAGGTTATCGCTTTTTGTTGCAAAAAAGCGGTCAAAGTACGTTTTTTTTGCAAAATTTATGAAAGATTTTGTAAGCAGATTTTACGCCTGGTGTGAAGTTGCTGACTTAACGCGCGAGCTTGATCGGTGCATCAAAATGGCGGGATTTTTGAAAATAAATATTTAAAAACTCTAGTTGTAAAAGTTTTACAAAAAATAATGAAATGTTTAAGAAAAAAATGTTTTATTTAAGGTTATCGCTTTTTGTTGCAAAAATATGGTCAAAGCACTTTTTTTTGCAAAATTTGTGAAAGATTTTCTGAACAGATTTTACGCCTGGTGTGAAGTTGCTAACGTAACACGTGTGTTTGATGAATCAAAATGGCGCGATTTTTGAAAATAAATATTTAAAAACTTTGATTGTAAATTGTATTTTGCCTTAAGTGGTAAATAATTAATAAAAATTTAGATTTATATATTTAAATACAATTTTCAACTTTATATTTCGTAAATGAAATTTTTGCTTACACTAAAAACCAATCAATGCGATTTTCAATTGATCTTGCAAACAATTCTCTATTAAGGGGGCTCTACAGGACACACCGACTTTAGAAGAGTCTCCTAAATTGGATATGTTGCACTTCAATATATCTATAAAAATAACAAATTATTTATTATTATTGTTATTAAAATTTGATGCAATAATGATTTTCTTAACAAATTGAACACACCCCATACTTTACAAATAATATATAAGAGTCCTTAGCTTCTGTTTAGGGGGCTCTATAGGATACACAGACATTAGAAGAGTCTTCTAATTTGCATATGTTGACCTTTGATGTATCTATAAGAACAACAAATTATTAAATCCATAATTTTGCCATTAAAATTTGATGCAATAATGATTTTCTTAACAAAAATTGAACATACCTTACAAATAATATAAAAGTGTCTCAAGCTTCTTATAGGGGGCTCTATAAAAGACACCAATGTTGGAAGAGTCTCCTAATTTTTATATGTTGCATTTCAATATATCTATAAAAACAACAAACTATTAAATTATTACAATAATAATTTTCTTAAATTGGTTTTGCCGCACAGGTAGTTTCAAGTTTCTGTTTGTGGGGCTCTACGAGGGGCTCTGAAGATAGACTAGTCTCACAATTGGGACATATAGTACTTCAATGTATCTATAAAAACAACAAATTATCAAATTTATATTTTGGTATTAAAATTTGGAAGCAATAACATTTTGCTTAAGAAATTGAACAAGCTTCACAAAATATGTATAAATGTCTCGAGCTTCTGTTTAGGGGGCTCTATAAAAGACTCGGCTGACAGAAGAGTCTCATGTTGCTCTAGAATATATCTATTATAACAACATGCAAATAATTAAATTAATAATTTTGTTATCACAATTTGAGACAATAACAATTTTCTTAACAAATTGCAGGTGTCTCAAGCTTTTCGAGCTCTTTAGGGGGCTCTAACAAGACTCCTTTGAGAGTCAAAATTTGGACATTGGGTACATGAATATATGTATTGTATTAACAAATAGTTAAATTAATAATTTTGTTATTGAAACTTCGAGGCAATAACGTTTTATTGAATAAAGTACCAATAAAAATAAAATGTGTCTCGAGTTCCTGTTTAGAAGGCTCTACAAAGACTTCTTTTATAGAAGAGTATCAAAAACTGAACATGTTACACTTAAATATTTGTATTGTATTACCAAATTATTAAATTTGTAATTTGTTATTGAAATTCGAGACAATAACGTTTTATTGAACAGAGTACCCACAAAAATTAAATGTGTCTCGAACTTCTGGTTAGGAGGCTCTAAAAGAAACTTTTGGTAGTAGAGCCTCCAAATTTGGACATGGTACACTTGAATATATGTCAGGAGCGTAACTACCGCCGTATCAGCCGTATCAAAAATACGGGGCCCGCGAGCCAAGGGGGCCCCCAACGAGCGCAAGCAGAAAGCAAAACTACAATTTTTCAAAAAATTTAATAATTTTCTTTTTTTATCGAGAGGTATTGAAAGTCAACTTGTAAGCCAACGCTTTAAGAGAATTTATTTCTGCTGCAATATTTCTGCAAACAATCAAATCAATTAGTAAAGCTTTTCCACATTAGATAAGTTGACAAATCTATAAAACTAATTCAGATTATACATTAAAATTTGTAATTTTTAAATTTATATTTATATCGTTTTTTATTTGTAGCTGTTACTACTTGAATTGTCTGCATGACGCGTCAGTTTAATAGTTAGATTTTGATAAATATGATCACCAAAATCATTTTCAGATTTCTTTCTTCACTGTTTAAAAGTTTCTGTTCTGAAGCTTTACAACACGCCAGTAGTGGCTTACAAAAAACTAGTATTTTATTAGTATATTATTAATTTTTTGAATAGACTGTGCGAATTAACATATGAAACTTTAATATAATTTATAATATTGAAATAGTTTGTTGAAGAAGTACAAATAATTTGCAAAAAAGATGAATTGCAATAACTATCTTTTTGCTGTTTATATATATATAGATTTCACAAACCAAATAAAGATTTCAAAACCTTTGCGACATTTGCCTTTTTGGATTCGGGAATTAATAAACGTTTCCGGAAAACTGTCGACTGAATTACTGTAAAGAAATATTGTAAAATATATCATATGATCATGACCAATTGATAGTTCTAGAAATAGGTTTGAATACAGAAATCTAAGAAATGTATTTCATTAAGGTACAATGATGGATGCAATAGGCTCGCATCCAGTTTTTCCGACGAAATAACAGTATGCATTTTTTCTTGGCCCTTAATTACAATTTACAGTAGAAATCGCCACTGCTAATTTTTTTTTTAAAAATTAAAACTAATTAAAAATTACCTAAATACCTAAACCAGACTTGTATGTTCCTAGAGACGGAAACTTTATAAATTTCAAAGATCACGAAAAATTTCAAAAAAAGGTAAGGAGTGTGAAAATATATCTGGAATTATTTGTGAAAAATTCACAAAATTAGAAAAAATTAGATAGATAAATAATTAGAATGATAAGTAAATATTCTTTTAATATTATGTATTTCTATATTTTGTGAAAAAATAATCTTCTTGAGGGGGCCCCCAAACAAATTTTGATACGGGGCCCCGCCAAAGCACGCTACGCCTCTGATATATGTATTATATTAACAAATTATTAAATTAATACTTTTGGTATTGAAATTCGAGACAATAACGTTTTATTGAACAAAGTACTTATAAAAATAAAATGTGTCTCAAACTTCTGTTTAGAAGGCTCTACAAGAGACTCTTTTGGCACAAGAGTCTCAAAATTTGGACACAATGCACTTGAATATATGTATTGTATTAACAAATAGTTAAATTAATAATTTTGTTAATGAATTTCGAGACAACAACGATTTTTTGAACAAAGTACCCATAAAAATGAAATGTGTCTCAAACTTGTGTTTAGAAGGCTCTGCAAAAGACTCCTTTGGTAGAAAAGTCTCAAAATTTAGACATTGTGCGCCTGTATATATCTATAAAAGCAACAAATAATCAAATTAATAATAATAAAAACAAAATTTAATATATTAACGTTTTTCTGAGCAAAATTGTACCTTGCAAATCGTGTAAATAGTCTCGAACTTCTACTTACACGGTGCACCATTGTGAAAATTATTTTAAAATATTCACCAAAAAAAAACCTTAACATTACATGTATCCTTTTCAATTTACAGTAAAAATTCAGTCATTCATTTGTCAACTACAAAAAAAAATCACAAAACCGCAAATAACTTTTTTTTGCAAAAAAAACATTTTTAAAAATCTTTTGAATTTAATTTCTAATAATATAATACCATTTTTAATTTTGTTTTGACGCGATTTGAATTTGTTTTTGACAGAACGAAATTTCAATTTTTATTAATAGGATTTTTTAACTCGAATTATAAAAATTGTATAATTAATGTTAATGTTTTAGTTTCTCTTAAGTAGAAAGAATTTTGTGCAAAATTGAAATTTTTAATTTAGGCAAGATGATCGATGTTAATGGATGAATGTAAGTAAAAGAAATAGTAATAATGATATATATATATATATATATATATATATAATATATATACTATAACAAAAAGTATATGAATAGTTTAACCACTTCAAATTATGCTACAACCCTTAGACAATAGTATTTTAAAGTAAAAATAATAGCATATTTTGTTTCAATTCCGCATTAAAAAAATTACAATAAAAAAATTGACTTCATAATTGAAAAAATGTGTTACGATTGCACAACCCTTAATAAAAATTAATTGTTTTTTAAAGTAACATCATTCATTCATTTTCATATACTCAACAAAATCTTAACTGAAATTATGTCAAAGGTCAAATTAAAACAAAAAGAAAATTTATTCCATAATTTAAAAAATAGGGGTGGATAACCCTTGATAAAACTAAATAGTATTTCGAAGTATAAAAGTATGCATTTTTCAATTTCAAATTAAAGAAAATTAAAATAGAAAAAATTGGTTCCAAAATTTATAAAAAATGTTAGGGGTGAACAACCCTTGATAAAAATAAATAATATTCTGAAGTAAAAAGAGTTGTATATATTTTGTTAATTTCGCATTGAAAAAATTAAACCAAAAAAAGTTGACCCCAAAATTAAAAAAAGTATAAGGATTGGACAACCCTTAATAAAAATAAATTGTTTTTCAAATTAACCTCCATAACAGTCGCTAATTTAAAAAAATATTGGTGGACAACCCTTGATAAAACAAAATAACTTTTCAAAGTAAAGAGACTTCTATGTATTTTTCAATTTCAAGTTATAAAAAATTTAAATAAAATGTTAGGGGTGGACAACCCTTAATAAAAAAATGTACTTTAAAGTAAAAGCCTTGTATACGTTTTGTCAATTCCACATTAAAAAAATTAAAATAAAAAAAATGACCCCAAAATTCAAAAAGTATTAGGATTGTACAACCCCCAATAAAAATAAACAGCACATAATTTAAAAAAATAGGGCTGGACAACCATTGTTATAACAAAATAGTTTTTCGAAGTAAAGAGACTTCTATATATTTTTCAATTTCAAGTTATAAAAAATTTAAATAAAATGTTAGGGGTGGACAACCCTTGATAAAAAAATAGTATTTAAAGCAAAAAGAGTTGTATGTATTTTGTCAATTTCGCATTGAAAAAATTAAACCAAAAAAAGTTGACCCCAAAATAAAAAGAAGTATTAGGATTGTACAACCCTTAATAAAAATAAATTGTATTTTAAAGTAAAATTTAAGGTTTTTCTTTAAGCTCAAAGATCTGAACTAAAATTATATCAAACCCTTAATAATAATAAATTGTATTTTATAGTAAAATTCAAGCTTTTTCTTTAAGCTCAAAAATCAGAACTAAAATTATATCAAAATATTCAACGGGATAAAAAATGATGGAATTGCTAAAATAACTAACTATAAAAAAATAGGGGTTGGTGATAAAAAAGTAAAAATTTAGGGTTGTATACAATTTTTAATGCCACATTATAAAAACATAAAAACAAAAAATCCCGTACAAAATTTTCAAAAAAAAACATAAGGGTAAACAACCCTTATCACTTAGAGATATGAAAAATACATAGTAGCCGATTCTTAGACCTACTGAATACAAATATAAGATTTGGCAAGAATCGGTAAACAATGTACATGCAATTTTGGACTTGTTGCGTTATTTATTGAACTGAATTATATATTTTCATCTGCCAAACGTATACTGTTGACTATATCTTATATTATTTTAATATCTGGCACAGATCTCATCTGCTTTTCGGCAATAATAATGTAAACATTACATTTCTCTTGTGTATTATATTCTAATATTATCTAGCCTCATAATTTCAGCTAAGTTCAAATTTCAAGTGAATTGACATTTCTAGCAGATGACGGTTCAAATGTTTGAATGTAAAACAATAATAAGCGATTTTGTAATTTTTGCCATTTATTTCTACAATCTAACTATATTTCTATAATTCAAAAAATCCTAAAAAAAATCCCTTAACAAACTTCAGAAAGATTTATCAAAATCCGAATAACCGTTCAGGAGGAATCTCTCGACTTACACCCGTACAGAACAATTTTATATATCTTATATTTAAAAATGGATCGCAAAATGTGTTGGTAAGCGCATAATTCAACAACGCCTGGACCAATTTGGCCAATTATTTTTTTAAAATGTTCGATCAAGTCCAAGGATGGTTGTTACGGCGAGAAAAAAACGAATAATTGCCGGGAAAACCCTAAAAACAGCCCTTTTCTTTTTCACATACAAACGTTTTCTAACTGAAATCAATAGTAGAATCAATTTGAGCTTTATTGCTATCATATAAAGTTCCTATTAAATTACAAGCACTAACTGTATACTGCTCCTAAACTATTATTCGGATTTTGATAAATCTTTCTGAAGTTTGTTAAGAAAATTTTCTAGGATGTATGTGATTATAAAGTACTGGGATGTATGTGCAATATTGTAGAAATAAATGAAAAAAAAGCAAAAAACGACATGCTATTGTTTGCATTGAAAACAAATGAAAACTGTCATGTGCCAAAAATTTCAATTTACTTATGAACCTAGACAATATTAGAATATGTATATTAAATTCAAGTTATGATTGAGAAAAATGAAATGTTTACATTACTATTGCCAAAAAGCAGCTGAGAGAGATGTGCCAGAAATTAAAATAATATAAAATAGTGTATATGTATGGCAGATTGAATGATACACATATGAACAGAATTTGACAAATTAATTCACTTAAAATATGAAATTAAGTATTAATCAGGGCCGGTCAATGGAAAGTAAAGATGAATACATACAATTCGGCCCTCACGATATCGATTAGGAGAAGTTTAAGATGCAATTTTGGATATCTCAAATAATAAAAAATTAAATGACTTTAATCCAACATGAAGTACCAGTACTAATGTTATGGTTATGGTTATGTTATAGAGTTTAAAAGACTTCAATTTACAATACAGTGTGGGAATTGAGACTCAACATTTTATTTAAAGCAGTTCTACATATAACATCGCTCATATATATAAATGTATATGCATTTTGGCGTGAAGAGTAATTTAAAAAACAATAATTATTATTTTTAGGTAAACGGTAAATATTAGTATATTATATTAAAAAATTGTAGACATGGGTACAGGACAACGTCTGTCGGGTCATCTAGTATAAAATAACCTTATTATTAATACCTTACCCTTTTATTAGTGTTCAATCCTGTACACCTTCGTCTCTATCTGATTGACCAAAAATGGAAGAGTACTCTCGAGAGCCCTGTCCGTGGCGCATTGTAGATGACTGCGGCGGCGCCTTTGCAATGGGTTGCATTGGCGGGGGCCTCTTTCAATCTATAAGAGGCTTCCGGAACGCCCCGTCGGGATTCGGCAGACGACTGGCGGCCAGCGTTGGGGCCATCAAGTCGAGGTCTCCCATAATAGCTGGTGAGATAAAGGATAGATAATATATATATATATATATATATATATATATATATATACGTATATATTAACAAAGTGTAGTAATCGAGCATAACATCAATAAAAAACGTGAATTTCTTTCAAAAATTTATTTTAAATCCATACGTTTCGGCTATAATCCTAGCTAGTCTTCATTCAGTGGAAACTAAAAATAAAATTAAAAACTAAAACAATTGAATTGGAGTGAAAAGAAACATTATAAAGAGTAAATAGAACTTACAATTAGTTAATCTTAGTGTTGAATTGGAAGATTTTAATAATCCGTGGTATCAAGATTTGCTAATGCACTACACTATGTATTATAAACATTAAACTTGTAATTACACAATATTTTCACAAAATACTAATTTAAAAAATCACAATTAGATAGTGTGTTGTTCGTAGACTAGTTGAAGATATAATGGAGAAAAGAATTTTTTAAAAAATATTTTTTACCAAGATTCTACACATGTGTGGAACGAATTGCGAATCCTTTGCGAGTCGTTTTTATTGGTTTTGTGAGAAATTTGGAAATACTATCTGAATAAAAGAGATTTGTGTTGCACAGCGTGTTAAGTTCATTCCGTTTATTTATTGTTTTATTGCTGTAAATAGTTAAAGAAGTTCCTTCTATAATTCTTCGTTTGAATAAATTTTGTTCGAATTGTAGTACAGTCGGGTTAGAAAAGTCCATATTGTGTTTTAAAGTATAATTATGCTCCGCGATCATAGTTTTGAATTGTCTCGGATTTTTTGAATTGTTTTTATGTTATTGTAAACGTTTAATTAAGTTCTGGCTTGTTTCTCCTATATAAATTAAATTACAATCTAGACAATTTATTTGATAGACGAGATTTCTAAGTCGTTCGATATTAAAAGGGGTTTTTGCTTTGGTAAAAATAGCACTAGTCGTTGCGCTAAAATTGTTTACAAGTCGGAGTCCAGATTTATAAAAAAAGTTTTTTCCAAGCAACATACAATTCTTTAATGTATGGCAAACATATTACACCAAAAAGAGTTTTTGGGTCAGGTAAATCGTTATATACTGTGGAATTGTCCATTTTATTCAAGAGGTATGTTTGTCTGTTACTGGTTACGGAGTTTATAAGTTTTAGGGGATAAGAGTTATCTGTTAGAATTTTTGTAATTAAATTGATGTTGTTGTCCCAAAATGTTTTGTCCGATAGAAGTATTACGTGGTCTCCAGAGTTAGTTGGTTTTTGGTACCAATTTGTTATTAGTTTGTTATCAGTAGTACGTATAAGTTTTGTGAATATAATGTGTAATTTCAAGTTAGTGTTTATAATACATAGTGTAGTGAATTACCATATCCTAATACCATGAATTATTAAAATTTTCCTATTTAACACTAAGATCAACTAATTGTAAGTACTATTTACTATTTTATTTTTTCTTTTCACTCCAATTCAATTGTTTTAGTTTTTAATTTTATTTTTAGTTTCCACTGAATGAAGTCTAGGATTATAGCCGAAACGTATGGATTTAAAATAAATTTTTGAAAGAAATTCATGTTTTTTATTGATGTTATGTCCGATTACTAGAATTTGTTAATACATATGTCAACATCAAATTCAGAATCATACAATATATATATTTGTGTATATATATATATATATATATATATAATATAATATAATTTTTTCCTCTAGGTAATTTTGCAATATGGGGCGGAATGTTCAGCACAATAGACTGCGCCCTGGTGTGCATCCGCAAAAAGGAGGATCCGTGGAATTCGATCGCCTCTGGAGCCCTAACTGGGGGCGTTTTGGCTGCCAGAAACGGTTTAGCAGCTATGGCCGGGAGCGCCGTTATCGGAGGAGCTATTCTGGCTTTAATAGAAGGTAGAGATAATTGATATAATGAATATTATGGCGGTCCTTAATATGGATGTTTTCGAATTTTGTTGCTCCCAGGGACTCAAATGCTTCTAAATTATTGAAAACAAAATTTCTGAAAGTTTTAGCTCTTGGTATTAACATTTAGATAGTCCGCATTCCGATCAAAGTTTCTTGGTTCTTCTTCCTAAGTAAACACTTATTTTATAAAATATATCAAATTTTTGTTGTAATTTGTTGTATTCTCAAAATTTTGATTCACTTGTCGCTAACATATAAAATTCTAAACAACAAATGAAATTTTGCCCACTTTATGAATTTTAAGAAACTTTGGTTGGAGTGAAAAAATTCGAAAATATCCATATTAAGGACCACCCTTATATATATATATATATTTATATATATATATATATATTTATATATATATATATATAAATGGTAGAATCTTGGATTTGTGTATATTTTGTAGAGTTTCGATCAAGAATCCAAAAGTAATAAAAAAACAAGAAAACTTTTTAATAAACAATTTCTTTATTTAATTATTTGTTTATTGTCGACGTTTCGGAACTAGGTACGTTCCATCTTCAAGACATCTGTCAAGAAACATGATCTTGATGAGATTTCAGCAAACACTATGTTTAAGAAAAGAAAATGGATTTTTCTTAAATAATAAATTAATTGAAAAACTAATAATGTACAGAAATGTGATAATATGATCAAAATGAAAATGATAAAAAATAAATGAGTGGATTATCTAACAGGATATTAAAAATGATAACATTTTTAAAAGTTATAGAAAATTTTAGAAAAGGTTAATGACAAAATTGAATTAATTACCTGTATGTATGAATATATCTTAGCACTTTTTCACTAAAACAAAATTTTAACAAAAAATCAATTTATGAGTTGTTTTTTCAGCCGAATAGTTAAATTTTGTAACTCGAAATTACTAAAAGTTTTGTATTTTTTAAAATTATTATTTGAAAAACACAAACAATATTACTCTCTCGATATTACGAGATCGGCAGTTTGAAACGAAGTGTTTTTTATTACTTTTGGATTCTTGTTCGAAACTCTACAATATATATATATATATATATATATATATAATATTGTTATATTTTTAGGAGTATCAATATTACTTACAAGATTCTCAGCCGAACAGTTCAAGCCCCCAAATCCACTTGGCGAGGAAGGATTTGGAACCATGAATTATTAAATCTGACTCGGATAGAACTCAATGATAATATATATTTCAATAAACTTATGTGGTTATCATTATTCAAATGAGTATACATATAATTTCATTGATATTTACCTACGAATTTCATCTTCCGATTCAGAAAAAATATCTATCAATATCTATTTCAGTATTTTTTCTTGCACTATCCAATCATCAAAGTACTCTCACATTAGAATCACTATTAACATTTGTTGTTGGAAAATTGCAAATTCGAATTTGTACAATATTTATTAATTCACTTTATTAATTAGTCGCAAATGTTATTATCGAAGTTTTAATATTTTAATATTTGTATTCATTGTAAGAATGTATTTTAGATTTGCTAAATGATGACGTACATCAGTACAGTATATAAGCGAGTTTTAGAACTTTACCCAGAATTAAAATTAAAATCCGAAATATTTTCGATATACAAAAAAAATGATATATATTTTTTTCAAAATCAATTGTTTTGTCAACACAAGCAGAAAGTTTTTTGAATCGTTCAAATCGAATGCTTAGTTCTCTCAAAAAATGCCATTTTTCAAATCAGTTAATCCGTGCGCCCGAAAACGTGGACGAAAAATTGTATCCATTCATACACACATACACACACACATACATCCATTTTTTCTGAAGTATGCCAAAATGTTTAGAAACTTCTAAAACGTTAATATATGCAAACATTGTTAACTTCCCGTAGGGTTAATCATAGTAATCGCAAAAAAATCGAAAATGAAAATTTTTATATATCTTCACGTTTCAAAGGTTTCTGAACATTTTGGCATACCTTGGAAAAATGAATGTATTTATGCGTGTGTGTGTGCATTTGCGTGTTCGGATACAATTTTTCGTCGACGATTTCGGGAACACCGATCAACCGATTCGAATGGTTCAAAAAACAATTGATTCGTATTGGTAAGAAGAGGTGCTGATCAGTTTTGGCAAAAGCAGGTCGAGCCGTTTCGGGGTGCAGGGCAAAAAGTGGCAAAAACGGCAACTCGGTTTTTAAGAGAACGAAGCGTCCGATTTGAATGATTCAAAAACATTTTATTTGTATTGACAAGATGAAGAACTTATTAAATTTTTGCAGTAAAAAAAGTAAATACAGTAAAAAAAAATTTAAAAAATGCCATTTAGCGGGCAATAATGATATGCGCATCAAATTATCAAATATTTTATGGAAATTTTAATAATAAGTTTGAATTTTCTTTACATTTGCTTTGAAAAAAGTTATAAACTTCCAAAATATTTCAAAATAAAAAAAGATCTTTTTTTTTTAAAAAGTCTTTCTTCAAATGTAATTTTTTTCAAAAATTTAAAATTTCTCAAAAATCTATTTTTTTTTTCAAGTTTTAAAAAAAAATAGTCTAAAAAAAATCTGTACGGGAAGTTCCAGCAATTTGCCTTAAGGCACTAGTTTTTATAATTTATTAAATAAGTTTGATATTAAATATATTAATATTAATTTTTTGGTTCAATGTATTAATTATTCATCATATTAAAAACTTTTTTTAATAAAGAGATTTTTTTATAGTGATTTTTGTTTAGGACGGTTTTTCCATATAAAAGTGAATTTTTCGAGTTACACAAACGCGGGATATATATATTTATATATATATATATATATATATATTTATTTAATAGATAAGTAAGTCCTGGATTTTTTCAATATATTGATTGTTTCTTTTCCAAACAGTAAATCCAATAATATAAAACAATTTGTTTTTTGAAGATATTTAATAACGACGTTTCGGAACTAGATACGTTCCATCATCAGGTTTATTCTATCAAAGACAATGTTTTTTAAAACTATTGATTAACATTAATTAATGATGGTTATTACAGATTATTTAGAAAAATTATAAAGGAATGGATTATGTACCAGTGTAAAGAGTAATAAAAATTAACTAAAAAAGGTTTTATAAAAAATTGAGAAGCAAAAATTATTTACCTGTAATAATTTATATATCCATATCACTAATATTTTTTGTTATAACACTCGTTTTTTCGAGAATATTTGTAAATGTTTTTGACTTTGTAAAAAACATTGTCTTTGACAAAATATAAACCTGATGATGGAACGTATCTAGTTCCGAAACGTCGTTATTAAACATCTTCAAAAAACAAATTGCTTTTTATTATTGGATTTATTGTTCGGAAAACAAACAACAATCATATATATATATATATATATATATATATATATATATATGTATGTATATATATATATATATATATATATTTATTTATTTATTTATATGTAAGTATTCTAGTTATAGAGTATCATCTATCATCAATAAAAGTCTTGATTACGTAAAAATATAATATATTTAAAAAAAATTCATCACCTTACTAGCGTTATTAACAATTCATGGAATCTTAAAGTCAAAATTAACAATGGTCATTTATATCACTCGTTATTCGATAATACTTGCATTGTAACAATTATTAGGAGATTTTTGTACATGTATAACTTAAAAGAAATGTCTTAAATGTAAATTGAAATTTTACCATGGTGCATATATATATATATATATATATATATAAATTAATATTAATAAATAACTCACCACAGTAAAACTTCAACAAACGTCTTAAATATCTAATCGCTATCATTTTCCTCAGATCCAGACGTCTCCATAGCCTCCTCCTCCTCCTCTTCCATCTCTTCGTCTTCATCACCATCAGACTCGGCTTTACTTTTAGGTTTCTCCTCACTTTTCGGCTTCTTATCATCTTTAGATTTTGTATCATCTTTCGATGATTTCTCTTCTTTCTTTATTTTATCTTTATCTTTAGCATCATCTTCACTAGACGAAGAGTCATCGCTGATGTATTCTTTACTCTTGTAGTCTCCTGATGATTTTGTAGGTGAGGATGTTTTCTTACTGCTGCTGGAACTGCTGGATTTCTTTTTGGGTGATTTTTTGTCACCTGAGCCTCCTCCTGATGCTTTGTAGTCTGACATGGCTTTGTTGTAGTCGGTTTTCATTTTTGCTGCTTTATCCTCCCAAACCTGGGGAAAAAAATTTTGTATGAACATAGATAGAAATATTTATAATCATAATTACTGTAGTCAATGGAGCGCGTTGGGTCTGAATTTTTTAACTTCCCGTAAGGTAAGTTATTGTAATGGGCCGAAAATCGGAATTGAAAATTCTTACATTTCTCGACATTTTGAAGGTTTCTGAATATTTTGGCATACCTCAGAAAAAATGGATGTGTGTGTGTGTGTGTGTATGTATGTATGGATACAAATTTCCAGTCACGTTTTCGGGCGCACGGATCAACCGATTTGAATGGTTCACAAAACATTCGATTCTTATTGATAGGGAAAAGAGCTGATTACTTTTTGGCAAAGGAAGGTCCAGCCGTTTCGGAGATACGGAGCAAAGAGTGCAAAAAATAGAAATCGACTTTTCTATGATTCTTACAGAATGATCTAAAAAACATTCAATTAGCAATGATTGGGAGAAATGTTTATTAGTTTTTGGCAAAGGCAGGCCCAGTCATTTTGAAGGTACGGAGCTAAATATGTAAAAAATGGCAGTTTTTGAGAGAACTAAGCGTCCGATTTAAATGATTCAAAGAACTTTCTGCTTGTCTTAACGAAATAATCGATTTTGGAAAAAAAAAATTGTCCCATTCTTTTTTTTCTTTTTTTTTTAGTTTTTTGTATATCGAAAATATTTATTTTTAATTCTGACTATAGTTCTAATATACTTTACAAATAATTTCAACTCTGCAATTCAGTTTATATAATATTTATAAATATTAGACAATGTTACAATATTTATAATAATCTATTTGAAAACATTCAGTAATCCTCGAACATTTCGTTACGGTACGGGAAGTTCCAGCAATTTGCCTTAAGGCACGATGCCACCCACCCCACTAGTTTTTGCTGTGTTCCAATTTGCCTGAAATTTTGGAATTAGGTCAAAAGTGAAAACAATTTAGACTCCGCCGACACCCCCCTTGGAAATGACATCCCTTCTCAATTGTGTAATTACATTTTTTCAAAATAACGTCGGAAATCGATAGAAGAACTAATTATAAGAAATAATGTCTTTTATAGTTTTTCAAAAAAACTAATACTTTTCAAGTTACATGCTACCAAAGATTCATATGTTTTTGTCGTTTTTCTTCGTTTTTTTTGCAAATATTAGGTTGTCAAATATCTCCCTTCCGCCTTTTTGTATTATAAACCAAGAGCAAAAAAGCGGAAGGGAGATATTTGACAACCTAATATCTCCTAAAATATACATTTTAACGAAAATCATGTAATGAACAAAATAATGTCAATAAAAATCTTAATAAATCGGTATTACATAAAGTGTTCTAGGAAAAATATTAAGCAAGATTTGAAAAAGCAAAGTCGTTTTTTATTTCGTTCAAGATTTAATTGTTGTATTTAAAGCCATCTAGTGGCGAGGTTTTACATTTTATGCATTTCGGGAAAATTGGGTTTTATAGTGCTCAACATAAGCTTTAAAATGAGTGCTGTTACAAGTGTTTTGCGTATAAAATGAGTGAGCTATCATACAAATAAGAAGCATATACGATGTTTTTTTCTTTTAAATTATGTATATGGTTTAATGAGCACCATTTCCACCAGAATTAAAGTAATTCACATTCCACCTAGAATTCACTTCATTATAGACATCTTGATGGATTCTAGCAGATTCAATACTTTAGTACAAACTATTTTCATAAAACACACGATTTTATAAAAACTTTATTTTCCGATTTTTTTAAAAATCGAACTTATTTTCATTATATCTCAAAAAGAATAAAAGATACGTATAAAAGTACATAGATAAAAATTAAAAGGCTCTTTCTGACCAATTATTGTTTTTTATTATTTTTCTCTCACACAAAAATTGTCAGAGTTATGATTGTTTAAAGAGTGCGCGGCCGTGCAATCAGAGTCTCTCTCGAACCCTTTAACCCTTCGCCGTTTCAAAATGAGAGGAGTTACAAAAAAAATTATAATGAAAAAAGTTTTAGCCCTTTTAATTACCTTTCAAATGGTATATTACAACTTTTGAAAGAGTCAGAATTAAAGGAGTTATGACCCAAATTATTTTCGAGAAATTTAAATAACATTCAAACCATTTTTAATTACTTAAATTTCTTTCAATTTCAAAATAATTTATAGGGCAAGTTATAGTAATCGCAAAAAAATCGAAAATGAAAATTTTTATATATCTTTACGTTTCAAAACCTTCTGAACATTTTGGCATACCTTAGAAAAAATGGATGTATGTGTGTGTGTGTGTGTTTGTGTGTGTGTGTGTGTGTGTGTGTGTGTGTGTGTGTGTTTGTGTGTGTGTGTGTGTATGTATGTGTGCGTGTATGTGTGTGTTCGGATACAAATTTTCGTCGACGATTTCGGGAACACGGATGAAGCGAATTGAAAAATTCAAAAAACATTCGATTCGTATTGATAAGGAGACGTGTTGATTAGTTTTTGGCGAAGGCAGGTCCAGCCGTTTCGGAGATACGGAGCAAAGAGTGCAGAAAATAGAAATCGACTTTTTGAGAGAACGGAGTATCCGATTTGAATGATCTAAAATACATTCAATTAGTAATGATTGGGAGAAGTGTTTATTAGTTTTTGGCAAAGGCAGGCCCAATCATTTCGAAGATACGGAGCTAAATATGTAAAAAAATGGCAGTTTTTGAGAGAACTAAGCGTTCGATTTAAATGATTCAAAGAACTTTCTGCTTGTCTTAACAAAATAATTGATTTTGGAAAAAAAATTTTTGTTCCAACTTTTTTTGTTTTTTTTTTATTTTTTGTATATCGAAAATAATTCAGATTTTAATCGTAATTCTGACTAAAGTTCTAATGTACTTTAAACAAATATGTTTAACTTTGCAATTCAGTTTATATAATTCTTATAAATATTAGACAATGTTACAATATTTATAATAATCTATTTGAAAACATTCAGTATTCCACGAACATTTCGTTACGGTACGGGAAGTTCCAGCAATTTGCCTTAAAGCACGATGCAATAATTGCCTCAAGACAGAATTCCACTTACAGCTAGTTAATTTCTTTCAATTTCAAAATAATTTTTTTAAACAAATTTTCATCAAAGGGTTGTTTTTAAAGGACTAAAAAGAGTAAAAAATTGATAATCAAGATAGAGAATATAAAATTTTATTCACTTTATATGTAATTCTTATTATATATACCAAAATTTATTTTTATGTGTTTTTTCTTTCAATTTGGAGGTTGTTTGAAGGTGTTTAGGGTTGAAAATAATTTCATTTCAAGGTAAATGTATCAAAAAATACTTTACAAATATATCCTTTAAAATTAAAAACGTTTTCTAGTGATAAAATTGCTCAATGTCAATTTAAGGGGTAAAAATTACACCACTGGGAAGGAATGTCATCCCCCCCCCCCCGGGGGATGACGGCGGAGTCGAAATTGTTTTCACTTTTGAACTTAAGAGTAACATTAACCTAATTCCAAAATTTCATGCAAATTAGAGCACAGTAAAAAAAATTCCAAGGTTACACTACTTTATCCTCTCCATTTACTGCACTAAATTACAACTGTGTTTTTCTACTTACAGATTTATCCTTAAGTTCCCTCCACATCTCTCCGCCCTTCTTAGCGATTTCTGTAATTTTCAAACCAGGATTCTTCTCTCGAATGGTGTCTCTGTTCTCGTTCATCCACAACATGAAAGCAGTCATAGGCCTCTTTGGTTTGTTCTCGTCTCTCTCCTTTTTGTTCTTCTTTGATTTCCGTGGTTTCTCAGACACCTGGATAAATAATCATAAATAATAAATAATCATAAATAATAAACAAACACTCAATAAAATTATTTAGTAATTATCTATTTATTCTTACGGTTTTGCTAGATTTCGATGAAGACGACGATTTATGTTTGTGTTTCTTTTTCTCAGGCGATTCACTTTTGCTGCTTTTATCTTTATCACCTTTTTCCTCACCAGAGCCTTCGTCCGACTCGGAATCTGTGTGATTACTATCGTATCTGTAAAAATATTCAATAAAGTATTAAATCAAATTTATAATCATGTGAAAATATATTTTTATTTTCACTTACTCTTCTGCAACATCTGAATTCTCTTCGCCCGGATTGAAATCTTCGTCTGTTGATTCTTCTTCAGATCCTGGATGTAATAATTGTAATTAATATATATATATATATATATATATATATATATATATATATATTACATAAAAATTTATTACCTTGATCATCATCATCCCGTTCTTCAGCTTCTGCTTTAACTCTTGCAAGATAAGCATCAGGTTCGTTTTCGTTGTCTGAATCACCAAAGTCATCTTTGTACAATGCTTTGTCCTAAAAAAAAAAAGGATATAATATAAATAAATACAGGAGGTTTTATAATGAAACTAAAAAAATAGTAATGGTGAATTGAGTCCCAGTGAAAGGAATAAAATTTCGCAATGTGGAAATTAGAGAAAATTTCTACCTTTGCAATTACATTTTGAACTCCAATTACAGAGATTTCAGGCAATTTACAAAATTTTCAGACAATATTAAACATTTTCAAATGCTCTGCAACCATTTTCAGGCAATTAGCAACATTTTCAAACGCTCTGCAACCATTTTTAGACAATTTTAAACATCATCAGACACGTGCAACCATTTTTGGACAATTTTAAACACTATCAGACACTCTGCAACCATTTTCAGACAATTTTAAACACCATCAGACACTTTGAAATCATTTTCAGACAATTTAAAACACCATCAGACACTCTGCAACCATTTTCAGTCAATTTGCAACATTTTCAAACACTCTGCAACCATTTTTGGACAATTTAAAACACTATCAGTCACTGTGCAACCATTTTTGTACAATTTAAAACATGATCAGACACCCTGCAACCATTTTTAAACAATTTAAAACACAACCAGACACTCTACAACCAGTTTCAGACAAATTAAAACCCAACCAGACACTCTGCAACCAGTTTCAGATAATTTTAAATACCATCAGACACTCTGCAACCATTTCAGACAATTTTAAACACCATCAGACACTCTGCAACAATTTTCAGACAATTTAAAACACCATCAGACACACTGCAACCATTTTTAGACAATTTTAAACACGATCAGACACTGTGCAACTATTTTTGGACAATTTTAAACACCATCAGACACACTGCAATAATTTTCAGACAATTTTAAACACCATCAGACACTCTGCAACCATTTAAAAACAATTTTAAACACCACCAGGCACTCTGCAACCAGTTTCAGACAATTTTAAATACCATCAGACACTGTGCAACCTATTTTGGACAATTTTAAACACAATCAGACACTCTGCAACCATTTCAGACAATTTTAAATACCATCAGACACTGTGCAACCTATTTTGGACAATTTAAAATACAATCAGACACTCTGCAACCATTTTTGGACAATTTAAAATACTATTAGACACTGTGCAACCACTTTTGGACAATTTTAAACACTATCAGACACTCTGCAACCATTTTCAGACAATTTTAAACACAATCAGACACTGTGCAACCACTTTTGGACAATTTTAAACACTATCAGACACTCTGCAACCATTTTCAGACAATTTTAAACACAATCAGACACTCCATGACATTCTCAGGCACTCCACAACATACTATAATATTTTCAGACACTTTCACACACCGAAATAATTTCCCTCACTTTTTCAAATTAGAAGTTTTACTTCAATAAGTTAATTATAACAAATACAAAAGAATCAATGCCAATAAACCCTTGTTAAAATAATAAAATCCCTTCCCCTAAAACTATTAATATTAATATTATTCTGCTTACATTCTTTCCAGTATTCTTAATGTGCAACTTCTTCGAAGTGATGAAATCAAACAATTTACTATACTCCTCCTTCTCAATGCTCGAAAACGTATGCACAGTCCCAGATTTCAATTCAATTTCAAAATCAAAAGACCTCGTTGATCCACCGCCTCTTGCAAAATTCACAGCCTGGATTTCTTCAAACCTGATGTGCAGCGGTGGCTTGTGGACGTATATAAAACCTTTTTCTAAGGGATATAAGTAACCGGCTGCTGCTTTGAAGGAACAATTAACTGCAGGAGTCTCAGAAGCCCTAAAGAGAGATGAAAAATATTTATTACAAAAAAATACTAAGTTATTTGAAGTATTGAAATTGGATTTGTAATTATTGCAGAGTGTTTGATAGAGTTGCAGAGTGTCTGATTAAGTTGCAGAGTGTCTGATAGAGTTGCAGAGTGTCTGATAGAGTTGCACAGTGTCTTATGAGGTTGTAGAGTGTCTGATTAAGTTGCAGAGTATCTGATTAAGTTGCAGAGTGTCTGATAGAGTTGCAGAGTGTCTTGTAGAGTTGCAGAGTGTCTGA
Organism: Ctenocephalides felis; assembly: GCF_003426905.1. NCBI lineage: Eukaryota > Metazoa > Arthropoda > Insecta > Siphonaptera > Pulicidae > Ctenocephalides > Ctenocephalides felis. The sequence continues at coordinate 40,481,072 of NW_020539726.1, read as the reverse complement.
TTGAGTTTCAAAGTGTCTGATTAAGTTGCAGAGTGTCTGAACATATTTTGGAGTGTCTGCAAATTTTTTTGGAGTGTCCGGAAATTTTTTTGGAGTGTCTGGAAATTTTTTGGAGTGTCTGGAAATTTTTTGGAGTATCTGGAAATTTTTTGGAGTGTCTGGAATTTTTTTTGGAGTGTCTGGAATTTTTTTGGAGTGTCTGGAAATTTTTTTGGAGTGTCTGGAAATTTTTTTGGAGTGTCTGGAAATTTTTTTGGAGTGTCTAAACATTTTTTTGGAGTGTCTAAACATTTTTTTGGAGTGTCTAAACATTTTTTTGAGTGTCTAAACATTTTTTTGGAGTGTCTAAACATTTTTTTGGAGTGTCTAAACATTTTTTTGGAGTGTCTAAACATTTGTTTGAAGTGTCTGAACATATTTTGGAGTGTCTGAACATATTTTGGAGTGTCTGGAAATTTTTTTGGAGTGTCTGAACATATTTTTGAGTGTCTGAAAATATTTTCGAGTGTCTGAATATGTTTTTTGGTATGCCTAAAGGTGTTTTAGAGTGTCTGAACACTTTTTGGAATGTCTGAACATTTTTTTAAAGTGTCTGAACATTTTTTAGAGTGTCTGAACATTTTTTTAGAGTGTTTCGACATGTTTTGGAGTGTCTGGAAATTGTTTTGGAGTGTCTGGAAATTGTTTTGGAGTGTCTGGAAATTGTTTTGGAGTGTCTGGAAATTGTTTTGGAGTGTCTGAATATTTTTCAACGTGTCTGAATATTTTTCAACGTGTCTGAATATTTTTCAATGTGTCTGAATATTTTTCAACATGTCTGAATATTTTTCAAAGTGTCTAAAAATATTCAGTGACCTAAAATGTTTTAAATTGTTTGATAGTATTTTAAATTGTTGTGAAGTGTCTAAAATTGTTGTGCAAGTTAAAAACAAAAAATATTAACAATTACGAAAATACATTCTTACCCCTTAAAGCCATCAGCAGGTATAGTAACTTTCCTATTAATCAAATTTTTCATAACTTTAGCAATGATATCATATGTAGGTCCGGACAGTTCTTTGGACAATTTACCATTGTATTTCTCCTGCAATTCTTCACTAAAAACACAAAATACAACTAAATTAATAAACTTCAAACAAGATGCAATAAATCCTTTATTAACTTACTCTGTGAAAGGTAATTCTATACTTGTCTCCTCTTCAGTTCCAAAAAGCGAAACTAAATAATGATACCTAGTTTGACCTTGTTTAATTGGAGGATCTAATGACACCACAAAGAACATTTGTCTTTGATCTCGATGCGGTAACAAGAATAACCTAAGAACTGTTGACATCGGGATTTTGTAATCAAAAGTTTTACCGTGCAATTGGAAGAAACTTTGGAACAGTTTGATGTCATAACGACCCCTAAAAGGTAATACACAGATAAATAACCAAAATTATTTTAAACATGTGAGTTATCGTCTTGGTGTAGCAAAGTTATTTATTACCTTGGTGTAAGACATTGAATCTCTCTAAATATAGCAATAGCATCACCAGTGACAGAAATAACACTTGCGTTCTTCATAACATTACCATGGAAAGCATCTACAGGGTCCACATCAACATTTTCTGAAGACGGTATGTGAAACCTCATTTCCATTAAAGAAACTGGAGCCTCATCGTTCTAAAATATACAAAAATACATATAAAAACATTGATAAAATCATGGTTTATCACTTTTGTACCTGATGGAACTCAATAGTAATCTCATTCTTCCCCGTATTACACTGTGATACATGATTCAAAGGTATTTCAAAAGCAGTGTTATGTCCTACGTTAAAACTCAAAGACAGATCCTTGGAACTTAGCAGTGCCCCAATTCCAGCCTTTAAGTGACAACTCCTTTTCTAACATATCTAGTTTGTAGTTGGTTTTGAAGAACTTAGCTACTTTTTCGGTGTCACCTTCTTTGAAACCACCAAAGCGACGCAATATACCATTTTTGAGAAATATTCTAAGGCCCCAATTTCCGACAAACTTTTGGAAATTAACTACTTCTAGATCAGAAGAGTTTATTTGTTCTACTTTGCCTGTTTTGCTGTTTTTGAAGATTATTGCTTGATCTGTCATCTTTAATTTACCAGGAACCTAGGAACAAGTATACGGATATAAAAATTGTGCAAGAATAAAAAATATTTTATTCTTTATTGTATTATTACCATGCATCCTTTTACTTCCGAAGAAATATCTGAGTATTCTAAAAAATCCATGATCTTTTATTAAAGCAAAGCAAACCGCTAAGCAAAAGTTAGGTTATAAAAATGTTAACACAAAATTTCAATATGCTCGACGTATATATTTATACGATAATAATAGATATTGTAACGGCATTTATGCACATTATCACTATAAAGATTACGACATTAATTATTAAGTATAAATTATTATTATTTGTGTAATAAAGCGGCGCCTTTTTGTTGGTAATCAAGTGCGCTAAAGAAAGACAAGCGAACAGTGTGAATGTAGCCGACAATGGAACTAAACAGTTGCGCGCGAATTTTAAAAACCGTTTATTTTTTCAAATTCAAAAAATATAAAATTATATTTATGATAATTTAATATTAATTGATTATAATACACTAATATTAACTAATTATATATTAGTGTACTATAAAGGAAGGTGATAAATGTAGTTTTATATGGTTTTATATAAAGCAAAAAAAATTTTGCATTTTAATTGTCTGTACACACAAATAAAATTATATATAAAAGTTTGGTACCTAATGCAAATGCTTCTAGCAGTTTGTTTTCTAGTTTTAACTATATTTTGTATTTGTTTTTGTTTTATTACTACTTTCTAGAAAATATAAAATAAAATCACACACTGTTAATAAACAAATTCACTACATAGTTTTCTCGAAACACTTCTTTCACAGATCTTTATAGATATTTTTTCTAATAATTTCACTATAATTTTATGAGTAACTTTACTACTATCTATAAAATTATAAAAAAATATTTCACTGTAAATACTCCAGCAGCAATATAAAATCAAAAATTGTTCGTTTTCATAATAAACTTCCTCTGCACAGTTTTCCCGAAGCATTTCTTTTACAACTTTATATAGATATTGTTTCTATTACTTTCACTATAATTTTATGAGTAACTTTACCACTATCTATAAAATTTTAAAAAAATATTTCACACACTGTAAATACTCCAGCAGCAATATAAAATCAAATTATTCATAATCACAATAAACTTTCACTACACATCAGTTTTCTCAAAGTACATCTTCCACAGCTTTTGATAGATATTGTTTATATTAATTTTACTATAATTTTTTAAATGACTTTACTACTATCTATTATAAAACAATAATTAACAAACTGTGAATACATTAACAGCAATTTAAAATTAAATTATTTGTAATCATAATAAACTTCTTCTCAATCTCAACACAGTTTTCTCGAAGCACTTCTTTTACAGCTGTTATATAGACACTTTTCTATTAATTTTTTTATGATTTTTTAATCATTTTTTAAAGTAAATTATGAAAAAAATTAACAAACTCTGAATACATAAGAAGCAACATAAAATAAAATTTCTTGCAAGCGTAATAAATATTTCTGCACACTTTCAAACAAGCACTTCTTTCACAGCCTTAAATAAATATTTTTCTATTAATTTCATTAATAGAAATTCAAGTAAGACTTTATCACTGTTCAAATAAATAAATCATTAACAAACTTTGAATGCATCATGTACAAACATATACGATATATAAAATCAAATTCCCTGAAATCACAATAAATTTCAAGCACACCTTCGTACAACAATTTTTTCTTAAATCTTTTAAAATAATTAATTATAATTTAAATAATCATTATAACTATGTTCTACAATTTATAATGTGCTATCATAAATTTATTATTGGCTCTACGACTACATTCTACTAAATAAAAAAATACTTCATTGAAATATTTTTGTTTATTAAATAAATTAAATAAATATTCAAATTTTTAATAAAAATCATACAAAATTAGCTAGTTTTGTTTAAAAAATCAATTCCTATAACAAATATTAATAAAAAAATATCTAGAATTTTTGTTAATCAATTCCTATTACATATAATAATAAATTAATTAAAAAAATCTAATATCATGCCTTTCTAATTTGTCTAACTTTTGTGATGTATTTTTATCATATTTAATAGTGCGAGCACAAAAATATAAATATTGATTTATATTTTTACACTATCGATATATACAAAACAGTTTTAATCATATTTTTGTTCAAAACTGTTTTTATTTTAATAGTTCTTGAGATGTAATTTTCAGCATTTTCAATTGTATAATATAAATATTAGAGACTAATTCTTTGATAACATAGAAATGTTAAGGCAATGCTATGTTACGGGTCTATCTTTGTATGAATTGGTAGTAAAAACTGTCAAAAAGGTTAGGTTATAAAATCTAACCTAAAAAACGCACAATGTTATCATAAGTGCATCTTTTGATGTCTCATTGATAACACAAACGTAAAGTTAGGTTTTATGTGTAAAACACTTGATTGTAGAGCAAATTCAAAGCATTTTGATAGATCGTTACATATATGTGTACACATAAAATCTAACCTAAAAAACGCACAATGTTATCATAAGTGCATCTTTCTGATGTCCCATTGATAACACATACGTAAAGTTAGGTTTTATGTGTAAAACACCTGATTGTAGGCAAATACAAAGCATTTTGACAGGTCTATATATAAAATCTAACCTAAAAAACGCACAATGTTATCATAAGTGCAACTTTCTAATGTGCCCTTAATAACACATACGTAAAGTTAGGTTTTATGTATAAAACAACTTATCACAAAGCAAAAACATAGCATTTTGACGGTTTTTACTACAAATTTATACAAATATAGACCCATAACATAACATTTCCACTTTATGGGAGCATAGACCCCTTATATTTATATTACAAAACAGTATTTATATTTTTGTTTGCACCTAC
>NW_020539726.1:40414883-40475073 GCF_003426905.1 Ctenocephalides felis | reverse complement strand
TCTTTATTTTGTGCTGTTTTTATTAAATTTATATAATTGTTCATTACTGTTACTAGATGTTAATTATTTAGCAGTTGTAACAAATATAGTAATTAAACAAACAAAAAAATTAAATTAAATTGGCACATTTAAAGTTTCAAGATAATGATATCTTACTACCAGGCTCGATTTTTATTAATTCAGTAATTTTTTAATTACAAAGCAAAATTTGATTATTTATTTTTAAATTATATTGTTATATGGCATAATTGACAGATTGAAAAAATTGAGGGAATGAAAAATTTCAATTAAATCAATCTCTCTATATTTTTTTGCAAAAATTGCTCTTCATGCAAACCATTTATAAACTATGTACACTGTTTGTGCGCATCGGAAAATATTTGTACAATGGAAAATGTGAGGGAAGGGCAACCCTTGATAAATGTTTTTTTAAGTAAAATTTATGTTTTATCATAAGGTCTGGAAAATATGAAAAATTCAGTAAATAATAACACTGATGACAAAGCGTGCTGAAAAATTAAAAGATTACTAAAAAGGCTATTATGAAATAGAGATTTGAGAGAGATAAAAAAATAAAATATAGAATATCGCCCCAACATTAAAAATAAGTATTAGGGTTGGACAACCCTTGAAAAAATAAATTTAATACGGGCACGAAGAATCTAACAGGAAAATTTTATAAATACGCATAGTACGGTTCTTCTATAACACAGATTCGCTCTAACACGGTTTAGTAATTGAGATCATCTCCTCAGAACACGGTATTTTTAAAGCACGGTCCATTAAAATTAGTAAAACCGCCGTACAGGAGATCAATAAAAGTGATGATACTAGTGCTACAGATAATTAATTTGGTATTTATTATTCGAGCGCGTACGTTCTCAAGATTTCATATTTCTTAAACAAAGATCCTTTAAATAAAATGAGTATAAACTAGTAGGGTGCATGGCATCGTGCCTTAAGGCAAATTGGTGGAACTTCCAGTACCGTAATTAAAAATCTTGGTACAGAACCCAAAGAAATTGACACAACATGTGTACATATTATTAAAATTTCTATAAAATATCTGATAATTTGATGTACATATGTTCAGTAAACATTTTTGATTGCCAAATGACATTTTTAACTTCCCGTAGGGCAAGTTATAGTAATCGCAAAAAAATTGAAAATGAAAATTTTTATACATCTTTACGTTTCAAAGGTTTCTAAACATTTTGGCATACCTTAGAAAAACTGATGTATGTGTGTGTGCGGATACAAATTTTCGTCAAGGATTGCGAGAACACGGTTCAACCGATTTCAATTATTCAAAAAGTATTCGATTTCTATTAATAAGGAGACAGGAGAGCTGATTAGTTTTTGGCAAAGGTAGGTCTAGCCGTTTCGAAGATACGGGGCAAAAGTGCCAAAGATGGTAACTCGGTTTTTAAGAAAACGAAATGTCCGATTTTATTAATTCAAAAAACATTTTACTTGTATTGACAAGATGAACTGATCAAATTTTCATGAAGGCAGGTCTAGCGGTTTCCGAGTTCGAGTGAAAAAAGTAAAAAAAAATTTAAAAATTTGGTCAAAAATGATCATTATACATATGCATATCAAATTATCAGATATTTTGTAGAGATTTTATTAATGTGAATAAATTTTGTTTACATTTCTATGGATTCCGTACCATCGTTTGCGCGTTAGACGGAGGCGTGGCGCTTACGCGCTTCGATAATTCGTCCCTAAGCAGCTAAAGCAGTGCGATTGCTTAAAAAAAAACTAAATTTCCAAAATATTTCAAAATAAAAAAAATCAACAGTTTTTTTTCCAAAAAAGTCAATCTTTTTCAAAAATTTAAAATTTCTCAAAAATATAATTTTTTCAAAGATTAAAAATTAAATTCAATCCTTAAAAAAAATTTTGGTTCGGGAAGTTCCAGCAATTTGTCTTAAGGCACGATGCCATACCACTAGTTGTACTAGTTCTTTGTCCCGTATAACACGGATTTGCATAACACGCTACTTTTTTGGAATGTAACTACCGTGTTATGCGCGGATTACCTGTATAAGATGACACTTGCTTCAGTGAATCTAAAATATATTTTTACGATAAATCAAATTATTAAAATCTTGAAAATAACATTAATGATTAATTAATAAAATGAATTAATAAATATTGTGCAAATTTAAATTTACATTATTAACTTCACAAATACTTTGATAAAATACTGAAATCGATATTAATAGATATTTTTTCTGATTCGGAAGATGAAACTAGTAGGTAAGAACAATGAAGTTATCTATATAATACATAATTGAATAATGATAACCACATAAATTTGTTAAAATATATATTATCATTATCATCAGAATCAGATTTAATAATTCATGGTTCCAAATCCTTCCTCGCCAAGTGGATTTGGGGGCTTGAACTGTTCGGCTGAGAATCTTGTAAGTAATATTGATACTCCTAAAAATATAACAATATTATATATATATATATATATATATATATATATATATATAAATGTTAAATATGAACAATACAATACTGTTCTCTCTCTAGATACTTAAGATTTGTTTAGAATATTTCTGTAAATGTCACATGTTTTTTAGTACTGAGTCAAGCATTGCAAGGAATAGTTCGTGTCTTCTGTATATCAAAAATTAAATGTAGTTTAAATAAAATTTTAAAGAATGTGTAGTATATAAGTAACTGTTTTTGAAATTGCACAGAAGATGAAGCATACCATGATCTCGAAACGCGCCTGTAATTACCAAATAAAGTGTGTGTTAAAAATCTGAGTGTTGTATTGTTCTTATTTAACATTTAATATTCGTTCCACTCATATCACAAAATTCTATATATATATATATATATATATATATATATATTATATCAATTATATCTTTACCTTCTATTAAAGCCAGAATAGCTCCTCCGATAACGGCGCTCCCGGCCATGGCTGCTAAACCGTTTCTGGCAGCCAAAACGCCCCCCGTTAGGGCTCCCGAGGCAATCGAATTCCACGGATCCTCTTTTTTGCGGATGCACACCAGGGCGCAGTCTATTGTGCTGAACATTCCGCCCCATATTGCAAAATTACCTAGAGGAAAAAATTATAAATATATATATATATATATATATATATATATATATTTCAAAGTAACTAGCAGCCCATTCGTCGAAACAAAAAAGGTATAAAGTATAAAAACTTTTATTTATACGTTTCGACACAAGATGCGTGTCATCATTCAGCGTGTCATCATATCGAAAAAAATAGTGACTTTAGAAAATTTGCTGAATCCTTTTTTATTTCATTAAATTCCTCTTGTGTTAATAAACGCAAATTATCCCACCTTTTACATGATAGTTACCAGATTGTTATTGATTTCATTAAAAAAACAAAAAATTAATTTGCTATCTCCTTTATATTATTTTTTACAATTTTGTTTTTTCTTGTTCTAACTTCTACATGGTTTGCTTTTTCCTTTTGATCAATTCCAGTTCAACCACTGTTTTCGATGCGTTCCGTGCTTCGAGCATTTGTCCTTGATACGTTCCCTCCCATTCCTATCAATACGCCTATTGAAATAATTCAGTCGAGTATGTTTGCTCGGTATGGGCGTGTTTCTCGCTTCACAATGTTACATTTCATAACTTTTAGTCAAATTAGTTTTCAAATCTTTTAGTTATTCATAATTTTTTCTAAAAAAATGCTTTTCTCTAATATGTTATTAAGTTTAATTTTTAAAATAAATTTTTGTTGAGTGTTTTTGTCCTGTGGTGTGTATAATGTTTCTCTATGTTATAATTAATCTATATTGGTGTTTATATTAGTTAATAAAATTTTCAAATTGTTGTAGTTGCTGAATGATGACACGCATCTTGTGTCGAAACGTATAAATAAAAGTTTTTATACTTTATACCTTTTTTATTTCGACAAATGGGCTGCTAGTTACTTTGAAATATGTTTCAACGTCGAAAAAACTATCAAGATATATATATATATATATATATATATATATATATCCTTTATCTTACCAGCTATTATAGGAGACCTCGACTTGATGGCCCCAACGCTGGCCGCCAATCGTCTGCCGAATCCCGACGGGGCGTTCCGGAAGCCTCTGATGGACTGAAAGAGGCCCCCGCCAATGCAACCCATTGCAAAGGCGCCGCCGCAGTCATCTACAATGCGCCACGGACAGGGCTCTCGGGAGTACTCTTCCATTTTTGGTCAATCAGATAGGGACGAAGGTGTACAGGATTGAACACTGATAAAGGTAGGGAAATAATATTAATCTTATCTTATATATAAAATTCTTCTGTACGGGTGTATGATTTGATACTTCTCCTGAACGGTTATTCGGATTTTTATAAATCTTTCTGATGTTTGTTAAGGGATTTTTATAGGATGTATGCAGTGGTGTTGCCGAGCCGGAACGCGCCGGAACGTCGTTCCGGTATATCATTTTTGAGTCGGAATGCGTTCCGGCAAAAGAAATTTAAGAAAAAATCGCTACACATAGAAAATGATTTCATAAGTGAATTTTATAATTTATAATTTATAGTTTTACTAATTTTTATTAAACGTTTCTGAGTTTTGTAATGATTTTCGTTTTTTTTTTCGAACGAAACCGGTACATACATGAAAACCGGTTTCGGAACCGGTTTTTTAATTTTAGCGTTCCGGTAAAAAAAATATTAGCACAACACCACTGGATGTATGTGATTATAGAAATATAGTTAGATTGTAGAAATAAATGAAAAAAATTGCACAAAACGTCATGTCATTGAAAATATTCGAGACATTGTTTGGCATTAAAACCAAATGAAAACGGTAATATGTCAAAAATTTCAATTTACTTACGAGCCTAGACAATATTAGAATATGTATAATAAATTCATGTTTATGAATGAGAAAAATGAAATGTTTACATTATTATTGCCAAAAAGCAGTTAAGATGTGCCAGAAATTAAAATGATATGAAATACAGTACATGTATGGCAGATTGAATGATACACATATAAATAGGATTTGACAAATTGATTCACTTAAAATATGAAATAAAATAATAATCAGGGCAGGTCCTACCTTGAATGAGTGCACGCCTTAGGGGGCGCCAACACAAGATTCGGATATGAAATTTTTAATATAGTTTTTTTTTTCAATATAATTCAAGAAATACATAATTTCTTTGCATTTTTTACTAATCTTTGCACAATATTTTTGAAATAAGTTAAAAATTTCACTTTAAAACAACAAATGGGAAAGTAAAGATGAATACATAATACATACAATTCGGCCCTTATGATATCAATCAGGAGAAGTTTAAGATGCAGATTTGATATTATACGCTTGAATAATATATAACAATCGCTTTATAATGCAATACACATACACAATTTGAAAAAAATGTATGGCGTAGGTTCAATTTTTAACAAAAAACTGGTTTTACTATTTTTCTGAATTTGTTATACCGTTCAAAAGACTTCAATGACCAATATAGTATGAAAATTGAGACACTCTTATTTAAAGCAGTTCCACATTTAACATCGCTCATATATGAATTTGGTGTGAAAAGTAATTTAAAAAATAATAATTATTATTTTTAGGTAAACGGTAAATATTAGTATATTATATTAAAAAATTGTAGACGTGGGTACAGGACAACGTCTTTCGGGTCAACTGTATATATATATATATATATATATATATATATATATATATAAAGAATAAGTCATGTTTTTCTGCTACTCTTTGACAGTTGGGTGAAATGTACATAAAATGGCGGCGCATAAAATTAAATGCAGTAACAAAATGGCGAAACATGGACGTGAAGTTGGTGCTAAATGTCGCTCAAAATAACCGTTAACTTTTGAAATATTCTTATTTATTCATATATATATATATATATATATATATATATATATATATATATATATATATATATATATATATATATATATATATATATAAATAAATTATCATTATTACTATTTCTTTTACTTACATTCATCCATTAACATCGATCATCTTGTCTAAATTAAAAATTTCAATTTTGCACAAAATTCTTTCTACTTAAGAGAAACTAAAACATTAACAATAATTATACAATTTTTATAATTCGAGTTAAAAAAATCCTATTAATAAAAATTGAAATTTCGTTCTGTCAAAAACAAATTCAAATCGCGTCAAAACAAAATTGAAAATTGTATTATATTATTGGAAATTAAATTAGAAAGATTTTTAAAAATGGATTTGGAGTTTTGTAATTTTTTTTTGTAGTTGACAAATGAATGGCTGATTTTTAAATATAATTCGAAAAGGACATATGTAATATTAAGATTTTTTTGTGGTCATTTCAAAATAATTTTTACAATGGTGTGCAGGTAAACAGAAGCTAGCAGACTCTTTACACAATTTGTAAGGTACATTTTGCTTAGAAAATCGTTATTATGTCGAATTTTGGTAATAAAATTATTGATTAAATAATTTGTTAATACAATACATATATTAAAGAGCACCTTGTCCAAATTTTGAGGCTCTACTACCAAAGAAGTCTTTTTTAGAGTCTTCTAAACAAGAGCTCAAGACACTTCTATATTGTTTGTAAGGCACTTGCAATTTTTCACTGGTACTTTATTCAGAAAATCGTTACTGTTTGAAATTTTAATAACAAAATTATTAATTTAGTTAATTGTTATTTTTATAGTAGATATATTGATGAACACAATTTCCAAATTTTGAGACTTTTCTACCAAAGGAGTCTCTTGTAGACCCTTCTAAACACAAGTTCGAGACGCATTTCATTTTTATGGGTACTTTGTTCAATAGAACGTTATATATACAATACAATACAATAAATATATTTAAGTGTACCGTGTGCAAATTTTGAGACTCTTCTATAAAAGAAGTCTCTTGTAGAGCCTTCTAAACAGGAACTCGAGACACATTTTATTTTTATTGGTACTTTATTCAATAAAACGTCATTGCCTCGAAGTTTCAATAACAAAATTATTAATTTAACTATTTGTTAATACAATACATATATTCATGTATCCAATGTCCAAATTTTGAGACCTTACTCTCAAAGGAGTCTTGTTTAGAGCCCCTAAACAGCTCGAAAAGCTCGAGACACCTGCAATTTGTTAAGAAAATTGTTATTGTCTCAAAATGTAATAAGAAAATTATTAATTTATTTATTTGTTGTTATGATAGATATATTGTAGAGCAACATGAGACTTTTTTGTCAGCTGAGTCTTTTATAGAGCCCCCTAAACAGAAGCTCGAGACACTTATACATATTCTGTGAAGCTTGTTCAATTTGTTAAGCAAAATGTTATTGCTTCAAATTTTATTACCAAATTATAAATTTGATAATTTGTAATTGTTATAGATGCATTGAAGTACGATGTGTTTGAATTGTAAGATTCTTCTATCATCAGAGCCCCTCGTAGAGCCCCATAAACAGGAACTTGGGACTATCTGTGCGGCAAAACCAATTTTAGAAAATTATTATTTTAATAATTTAATAATTTGTGGTTTTTATAGAAACATTGAAGATCAACATATAAAAATTAGGAAACTCTTCCAACATTGGTGTTTTTTATATAGCCCCCTAAATAAGAAGCTTGAGACAGTTTTATATTATTTGTAAGGTATGTTCAATTTGTTAAGAAAATCCTTATTGCATCAAATATTAATAACAAAATTATGAATTTAATAATTTGTTATTTTTATAAATATATTGAAGTCCAACATATCCAATTTAGGAGATTCTTCTAACGTCGGTGTGTCCTGTAGAGCCCCCTTAATAGATTTATTGCAAGATCAATTGGGAATTGCATTGATTGGTTATTAGTGTAAGCGAAAAGTTTATTTACGAAATATAAGGTTGAAAATTGTATTTAAATATATAAATCTATATTTTTATTAATTATTTACTACTTAAAGCAAAATACCATTTACAATCATAGTTTTTAAATATTTAATTTCAAAAATCGCGCCATTTTGATGCACCAATCAAGCTCGCGCGATAAGTCAGCAACTTCACACCAGGCGTAAAATCTGCTTACAAAATCTTTCATAAATTTTGCAAAAAATAAACGTACTTTGACCGTTTTTTTGCAACAAAAAGGGATAATTTTAAATTACATATTTTTTTCCTAAATATCTCATTAATTTTTCTTTATAAAACTTTTACAAGATTTTTTAAATATTTATTTTCAAAAATCCCGCCATTTTGATGCACCGATCAAGCGCGCGTGTTACGTTAGCAACTTCACATTAGGCGTAAAATCTGCTTATAAAATCTTTCATAAATTTTGCAAAAAAAAAACGTACTTTGACCGCTTTTTTGCAACAAAAAGCGATAACCTTAAATAACACATTTTTTTTTTCTAAACATCTCATTAATTTTTTTATAAAAATTACCATCTTTTACACAATAGCAAAATTAATCGAAGCGTGACATCTACGTGTAACACTTCGTCTATGTTCGCCTAGAAAGACATACGTCAAATGGAGTTGTCGCAAAAAATAATATATTTATTTAATTAGCTTATTTAATAGTGTTTTAATGGTGATTGTGTGGTTTTCAGTTAGTTTTAAATTAGTGTTGTGTGATATTTGATGCAGTATTAAGGTAAGTCTATTATTTATTATATATTTTATGCAACCGGTGCTAAATTTGTTAGGTTATGTTACGTTAAAGGAATTTTAGGAATGATGTTTTGGTTTATTGTAATTGTGAAATGTCGGGAGTGTTTATTAAATGAATCAGCGTTGAAATGTGCATGTTTTGATGTATGATATGTATGTAATTGTTTGCGATTTGTTTAGTCATCGTAATTAATTATGGGCACTCATGTGTGCACAAGGCTAAGTTTTAATTTTCCTTAAAAATGGTGCTCAAAATTATAATTTGGAATAAAACATATACATAATATACAGGTTAATTATTGTATGTTATATACATAGTAATAACTAATTTAAATAACATCCGAAAATTTTAATAACATTTTTCTTAAGTCAGTAATTTTAAACACAATATGGAATTTCAGTCTTATTATTTTTATATAATATTTAACAATTTTCTAAAGGCCCTATTTATTTTCTACAAACTTAATATATAATTATTTTTATATATATTTTTTAAATTGGTTTTATATTATGCTATTTTGATATTATAAATTATATATATATATATATATATATATATATATATAGTTTAAATTCATTTTATATTAGACTATTTTGATTTTAAATCAGAGCTTTCCAACCTATGGGACGCGAGACTGTTGCAAAAGTGGTGTGCAACTGTTTCCAAAATACTATGTTCGAATACAAACCGAAAAAAATCGATTTGATATAAATGAATGTTTATTTTGTAAAATTTTTTTTACATAATATTGTATTTTATTTTATAAAAATACTGTTTTTGAATAAAAACCTACAAAAGTCGATTTGATATAAATGAAGGTTTATTTTGTCATATATACTTTTACAAAATATTCTTTATTTTATTTTGTATCCCCTCAAATAATTTATATTTTTAGTTTATTATTTCTTTAGAAATTAACCTGTTAGAAAAAAAAATTAAGGGGGCGTAAATATAAAAAGTCAGAGACCACTGTTATAAGATCTAAAATTAAATATTTTGGAAAAATAAAAAAATTCCGAAAGAGTGTTTCAAATTCTATTCAGACTCATAAAATTTATAATAATTAAACTTTTTGGTTTTATTTTTTTTCAATTTTATTATTTATTTGTTTATGTATTGAAAAATAATATATAAATATAAAAAAGTAGAGAGAGATATAGAACGAGAAAGAGAGATAGAACGAGAAAAAAAGAGAAAGAGTAAGAAAGAGAGAGTGAAAAAGTGAGACAGAGAGAGAGAAAGAAACAGTGAAAGAGTGAGACAGAGAGAGAAAGAGATAGTGAAAGATTGAGACAGAGAGAGAAAGAGAGACAGACAGAGAAAGAGATAGAGGGACAGAGAGAGACAGATATAGGGCAAGAAAGAGAGGCACAGAGAGAGAGACAGACAGAGAAAGAGATAGAACGGAGAGAGAGAGAAAGACTTCATACTCTATTCAGACTCATAAAATTTATAATAATTAAACTCTATGGTTTTAAGTTTTGTTCAATTTTATTATTTGTTTATGTATTGAAAAATAATATGAGAAAGTAACATAGTAGAGAGAGAGAAAGCGACCGACAGAGAGAGAGAAAGAGAGACAGACAGATAGGGAAAGATATAGAAAGACAGACAGAGAGAAAGAGATAGGACGGAGAAAGTAAGAGAGAGAGACAGAGAGAGAAAGAGATAGAGAGACTGACAGAGAAAGAAACTGAGAGACAAAGAGATATAGACTGAGAGACAAAGAGATAGAGACTGAGAGACAAAGAGATAGAGACTGAGAGATAAAGAGATAGAGACTGAGAGACAAAGAGATAGAGGCTGAGAGACAAAGAGATAGAGGCTGAGAGATAAAGAGATAGAGACTGAGAGGCAAAGAGATCGAGACTGAGCGACAAAGAGATAGAGACTGAGAGACAAAGAGATAGAGGCTGAGAGACAAAGGGATAGAGGCTGAGAGATAAAGAGATAGAGACTGAGAGGCAAAGAGATCGAGACTGAGCGACAAAGAGATAGAGACTGAGAGACAAAGAGATAGAGGCTGAGAGACAAAGGGATAGAGACTGAGAGATAAAGAGATAGAGACTGAGAGGCAAAGAGATAGAGACTGAGAGACAAAGAGATAGAGGCTGAGAGATAAAGAGATAGAGACTGAGAGGCAAAGAGATTGAGACTGAGCGACAAAGAGATAGAGACTGAGAGACAAAGAGATAGAGGCTGAGAGACAAAGGGATAGAGGCTGAGAGATAAAGAGATAGAGACTGAGAGGCAAAGAGATCGAGACTGAGCGACAAAGAGATAGAGACTGAGAGACAAAGAGATAGAGGCTGAGAGACAAAGGGATAGAGACTGAGAGATAAAGAGATAGAGACTGAGAGGCAAAGAGATAGAGGCTGAGAGACAAAGAGATAGAGGCTGAGAGACAAAGAGATAGAGACTGAGAGACAAAGAGATAGAGACTGAGAGGCAAAGAGATAGAGACTGAGAGACAAAGAGATAGAGACTGAGAGACAAAGAGATAGAGACTGAGAGAGAAAGACAAAGATATAGAGAGACTGACAGAGAGAAAGAGAGAGGGACAGATAGAGAAAGAAAGAGAGAGAGAGATTCTTAAACAAAAATATAAGACATATCATTTCTTATATGTTAGGTTTATTGGTTTTTATTGGTACTTTATTCGGAAAATCATTTTTATCTCAAATGTTTTCAACAAAACTTTTTTTTCGCAATTTTCACTGATAATATAAGTATTGAAGTATAGTATATTAAATTTACAAGTTTCTTGTACCAAAAGTGCGTCCTGTAGAGCTCCTTAAAGAAAGACATGAGACAAAGACGTTTTGGTACTTGAATCGGATTTTGCTCAGAAAATCCTTTTTATCTAAAATGTTTTCAATAAAATCTAATTTTTATAATCATGCCTGATAATACCAAGTATTGATGTACAATTTGTCAGAGTTACACGTTTCTAGTACCTAAGGTGCGTTCTGTAGACCTCCTTAAGAAGAGACATGAGACAAAGACGTTTTGGTACTTATATCGGACTTTGCTCAGAACATCTTTGTATATATGTATATGAAATAAAATTGACAGTCGTTCCAAATTATTACAATTGTTGCATAACAACACAGTTTTTATTTGTCGGTCGATGCAATTATCTGATGTTTGAATGTTGCGCAACATCCCACACTCAATGGACTGTTGACCGAAATATTTTTAATAGTGTCAACTACTAGATGAATAGACTAAACAAAAATAACTTACGACCGAGAAATATACATCAGACGGAAGAGATAACACTGTTACAAAATTATGTACAAAGCATGTATCAAGTGTCATTGTAATTAGCCTTTAGAAGTGAACCTTCATTAGAGAAATGAAGTAATTGCTGATTAATAAATTCTATAATATTCGTTCACACAGTGGATTATGTTAAAAAACGCCTGAACAAATATTGTTTTTGCAACTTCACTTCACTTCATGTAATAATTGTGTTTGAGGAACTTCATGTAATTGAAATTAACATACATTCATTGACTGATGGTATTTTTTTTACTTTTTCGCCGGTGATATAATCTCATTCTTTGAACAGCTTTAATATCTGTTTTGTCTAAAAAATATTTTCCATTTTAATAACTTGAAAGATTTATAGAAACTACGAATAATATAGAAATAATTTCTAATCAATAAACTTACGTTTAGTACACGGCACAAATGTTTAATTTGTTTTATTATTTTCAAGGAACAGGGCAAAATATTCTTCTGATTCAGGCATTTTTCATTAAGTCAAGATTTGTACTACGATGTAACTTTAAAATGTTTATTTATCTATGCCGATTTCCTCGTTGATATCGGTACGCATATAACGTTGATGCCGATACGCATACAACGACAGATCTTTATTCACTCGATACGACGACTAATCGCAATCGACCCGTATAGAAATGATATTATCGAGAGCGAATGGCGAATCATTGGCACTCGACTCTTATCTTATCTTATCTGCCGTAACGCACTTCCGTTGCATTTGTACGGATTTACACACTAGTCGCGCCTAAATAGGTTTCACCTGAAATGGTAAATACAAAAAGTAGTTAATTATCCCAGTACAGTGTCTAAAATAATACCCCCGTCACGAACTACCAAAACAAAAAATGTGTAGAATTTATGTTAAAAGTTTATGTGAATAATAATATAACCGTTCACGCAGAAGGATAAAAATAGACTGACTGATTATATATTCTTCATGCATTACAAATATTATTAACAATCACATGTTTTACATAAAACAAAAGACAAACATATATACATAATCATAGTAGACACAGAGCGTTTAGTATCAAACTTCAACAAAATGTTCCAAATGTCATCGAGTGACAGTTTTGTATTTTGTTATGGATAAATTCCTAATCTCGACCAAATGGCTCCTGCTTCTGCTCAATGTCGTCCTTCCTTGCCTTTGCCTGGACAACGGCCTCGCCCTCACGCCGCCAATGGGCTGGATATCCTGGGAGAGGTTCAGGTGCGTCACTGATTGCCGGGACTTTCCTGACCAATGCCTGGACGAGAACCTGATTATGCAAATGGCCGACTTGTTGTCCAGCGAAGGATACTCGCAAGTCGGGTAAAAGAAGAAGATAATAAATATCACTTACACCTAGTGTTAGAACGAAATATCGAGTACTGAGTAAATATCGATACTTTACGGTCGATAGTGAGTACTTTTGCTATCGATTTTTTAGCTCGATCTATTTGCCAATATCGATTCTTTTCGTCGATAGTACTCAAAAAGAATCGACAGCGTAATCTATGAACACCACTCATCGACCAACTATTGACACCACTCATTGCCAAATGCAAAGCAATAGTCTCTCTAGGTGGTCATCATTGTTCAAAGAAGTGTCAAAAAATTATCCCGAAGGGTCATTAGTCTCAGAATTTATTGCTCAAAAACCCAAAATGAATATGACCGCATTAATAAATAAAGATGTTTATTTAGTACTCTTATATAAAATGAGATGGCTTTTTAAAGTACCTTAAATGTTTTATAAAAACATATTCAACAATCGAAGTATGATTATTTCAAATAATAATACTCACTAATTTTAATATATTAGTATTTTACGTAAAAAAGAATCGAAATATAATTATTTCGAATAATATTATTCATCAAATTCAATATATTAGCATTTTGCGTTTATTATATTTCGATTCTTTTTTACGCAAAATACTAATATATTGAAATTGATGAGTATTATTATTTGAAATAATTGTATTTCGATTCTTTTTTTACGCAAAATACTAATATATTGAAATGGATGAATATTATTATTTGAAATAATTGTATTTCGATTCTTTTTTTACGCATAATATTAATATATTGAAATGGATGAGTATTATTATTTGAAGGAATGTTTCTCTACAAGTGTCGAAATAATATCTTGACCGTCATTAAACTGAATGTTTATTGCTTTCCAAAGAGCTTCATATTGCACTTTTATGTAAACATGTAACGGCCTTTTTAAGTTGCATGCTCGCTAAAATTATTCATATAGAAATATTCAACAATTATAAAATATTATTTTACTTAAAAATATTAAAAATATTATTATTGTACTTGAAAATACTTAAAAAGTATTGCATTTTGAATATAGTATCAGTCTATTATATTGTTGTCAAAAATACTCAACTATTATAATTTGTCTTTTTTTTGAAAAATTATAGAATTTGAAATTAGTATTGAAGAATTACTGTTAAAATTTTACAATATTGAAAATGATTCTGATTTAACACATCAGATACAAGTAATAGAATTCATTCTAATATTGTGATATGATATTTAATGAGTTTTAGATCTTTTTGGGACTTATGTTTGATTTTTATGAAGAGTACTCAAAATTCGATATTGAGTACTATCGATACTTTCGCCACGATATTTTTTTGGCATCGATATTTTGATTAGATACTTTTTAAAGTACTTAATATCGATCTTTTGCCTCGATACTTCTAACACTAGGTGTAAGTTACACCTAGTTTCATATCCTTTCCTCCTCGTCCTTCAGATACAATTACGTTATCGTCGACGATTGCTGGTCGGCCATCGAGCGCGTCTTCTGCCATAAATTCGAGGATAAGGTCCTGATTCCGAGCAAGGAACGTTTTCCTCATGGTATTCCTTTCCTGGCCGAACACGTTCATTCTTTGGGCCTGCTTTTCGGCCTTTACGCCGATATTGGGAACTACACGTGCGCCGGATATCCTGGTAGCGCCGGACACTACGAGACGGATGCTTTCACGTTTGCGGATTGGGGAATTGATTTTCTCAAAATGGATGGGTAAAGAAATTTTTGTGATGAATTGTAGTGGACACGTAAATATCACAGGCCAACAAATTTTTTTTTTGTTTGGTGCATCAAATGTTAGAGCTGATTCTTATAGTATTTTTTGCGCCGATTTCAAATCTGCAAACCATTTTTTGTATCAGCTCTAGTTTGGAACTTGAAAAAGTTGCCAAAACCAGGTCCATTCTAGGTCGTCACGGAAAAGAACTTTTTACAGCGTCAACTAATGTCCCAACTAAGGCCGAATGGGTCTTGTAAGTTTGTATGTACGAGTAGGCATATCTCATTAAAGTTGTATTACTATTTTGTACTTTCGTTCCTTATATTAGGTGCGCAACTAAGTTCTCGCTGTTTGTCAGTATATTCTAGCAGTAAGGGTTGGTCGATTTTGACAAATCCAAAACGTCTTGGAGTAGTAAACAAGCTGCTGCGACACATAATTGATTTCGTTTTTGCATTATATACTTCTGGTTGAGTGAATATGCCCAATTTTATGCCAAACAATCGTCATTTGCGGGGAGTGTTGATTTTCGTTTTCCATTCAAAAAAACGGCAGCTCAAGTGCATCGAGAGCTACGGAAATGTTGCTATGACCGAAACAACATGCCGTGAAGGGTTTTGTCGCTTCAAAAATGGTAATTTTGATGTTGACGACCACCCTCGTGAAGGAAGGGCAAAACCTTCAAAAACGCTAAATTGAAGGCCTTGTTCGAAAAGGATTCGTGCCAAACTCAAGATCTTGTTTCGGAATTAAAAGTTACCTATCAAGCCATTTCCAAGCTATTGCATACGTTGAGGATGATTTAGAAGCAAGAAACTTCGGTTTCTTGTGAGTTGAAGCCAAGAGACGTCGAGCGTCGTTTTTTCGCCTGTGAACAACTGCTCCAGCGGCGAGAAAAGAAGAGGTTTTTCATCACATCGTGTCAGGTGATGAAACATGAATACATTACAGCAATCCAAAGAGGAGAAAATATCGGTTCGGCCGAATATTCACTGCAAAGGTTATGCTCTACATATGGTGGGACCAGGTCGCTGTTATTTTTTATGAGCTGTTAGAACTGAGCGAAACCATCACTGGAGAACTGTGTCAAACTCAATTGATGCAATTTTTTATAATAAAGTTACATTTTCATCGAAAGAACAGCGAACACTTAGTTGCGCACCTAATATATCATATATCATATCTTGAAAACTAAAGCTCATAGAAAAAATCAATGTCATTTTTGAAATCAGCGCCCCAAATATACTTAAAAACAGCATTAAAATCGTTTGCACCATTTTCTTTGTTGACCTGTGTAATTGATTTAGACGACGATAGTAATAGTAGGGCCAATTGTCAATACTTTAATTTTAATAGTGCTACCTATTGCCGTCTAAACGTCTTTTCTTGAAAGTTTGTTCTTCATGTTTGTGGACAAATTATTGAAAAATTCTCAGATGCCATTGGCCTCCGGAATGTCTTCCGCCCGAGTACATGAAATTCGGCCAGGCCCTAAACGAAACTGGCCATCCGATTGTCTACTCTTGCAGCTGGCCCTCGTATCAGCAGGACGTCAATATGTCTCCCAATTACGAATTGGCTGCCGAAACTTGTAACATGTGGCGAGGATATTTGGACATCCAGGATTCGTGGCAGTCGGTCGTCGATATCATAGGTTGTATTAGAACAACTACTTTTACCAATCAACCTTCTCCACTTGTCCAAAATACTATTCCCATTATCTACTATTACCAGATTATTATGCATCCGTCCAGGATGATGTAGCCCCAAGGGCAGGTCCTGGCCATTGGAATGATCCTGATATGCTTCTGGTCGGCGGATATGGCCTTAGCCCGGACCAGGCCAAGGCGCAGATGTCGGTGTGGGCCATCATGGCGGCGCCACTGTTGCTCTCAGCCGATTTGAGAACCATGACGGAGCAGAACAAGGAAATTGCCATGAACAAGGCAAAATAATAAAAGAATCTTAAAAATAAGATAGCATATGGATTAGGGAATGCAATACCGGTTATACCGGTATACCGAATTACCGGTAAACCGCCCGATTTTTTGGCGGTATTTTTACCAGTATTTACCCCAAAAATACCGGTATTTTCGGTATTTTCACATAAGCGCTATTTGATACATAATACCCCAAAAGTTTAAATTTCTCGGAACAAATTTATCTTTAAATTCCATAATCGCATAAACAGCTATATATTCAAGTGATTCTATAGAATAAACAAATGTCAAATATTATCTCAACTCGACATTAAACTTAACACTTACGGGACGGCACCGATTTCAAAACAATTCACCGGCTGCAGTGGCGTCGGACCCGTGTGGGCTGTGTGGGCTGAGCCCACCCATCAATTTAAAAAAATTATATGGGCTGATATTTCTAAAAAAAACGAGACCACTGGCTGCCTATCTATAAAAAAAAAAAACGAGTCCACCCATCAAAAATTTGCTTCCGACGCCATTGACCGGCTGTAAACTTGAGTGTATGTTATGCAATTTGTTCGATAAAAATTTGTGGTCATTGAAGGACATACATTTATAATATTAATTTATTTTTGATCATTTTACAAAGAATGGTGACGTTCAAAACAATTTCCAAAATGCATAGCTGGTTGATTTTGACATGTTTTACAATAAAATGTTGTTCCACGTCTTCCAGAATATGCCACTGATTAGTCAGTATATTTGTTCATTTTTGTATTGCCATAATGGTTTATTTTTTCTATTATATTGTCTAATAATTTATTTGTAAAATATAAAGTAAAATAATCTATTGGATGTCTTATATGCTTGGTATTTGTAGTCGGGGTGTTTCTTGATGTATGTTAAACTCGATTCTTGAAGGAGAATCGGCACATTCGCTAATGTCTTTCCGCTCTTCATTTAATTTGTCTAACTTCTTTTTTTTTTGTTGGTTGGATAATATCATCATCACATTCATCACTATATTCGGTGCGAATAGTAATTTCGTGAAATTTGTCTGTATGAATGTCTATTTGAAACTCATCTTCACTACTGCTTAATTCACAAAACTCACCAGTCGTTTGCCATATTTAAAAGCGCTCGGTCGTTTTAAATATTAAAAAAAAGACTATATAGCAAAGAAAAGGCTAAAAATACTACTAAAATAACTTATAAAATTATTTTCAAAATACAACACTGTTTATCACTGCTATATGTAATTTATTCAACTTTTCGATGCAAACTGAGTTATTGTTTATAAAATAGCCATAGTGCCTCACAGAGTATGTTTGTCCACTGAGGTGGACAGCCGTCCCCAAAGTGTTAATATTTATTGCTTTAATAAGGGCTTCATATCGCGTTACAATAAATAGAATTGGACTGATAGATAATGATGTTGTTTCATCTTTTGTAAAAATGTAACGGTTTCTTAAGTGATGTTTGCGCCAAAATATTTTATATCATACAGATTACCTCTGCGTAATCTTTATTTTTTTCTAACTTTATACATAATAATTATGATAATTACTAAATATTTTTGCTTCTTATTACAATCATAAAATAGTATTTTTCGAAAACGGTTCGAAGTTTGAAAATACTATAGAAGCATCACATTGTTTGAAATAACAATTTATCTTGACAAAGTATCCGATCTTAAATTAGTGTAGAAATTTTTTTTTTTTAAATATTGGAGATTGTGCTAATATAACACATCGGATACAGACAATACAGTTTATTATAATAATGTAATATTATCTTTTATGAGTTTTTGGTCTTTCTTACTCATACGTTTGTTTTTGGTGAATTGGATATAATTTTGTTTAGTTATTATTTAAAAAAATAAACTTATTGTTTTATTTTATTGTTTCCATTGTTTAGTTGAATATAGTTGTAGTTGTATACGAGGTCTGTTCAAAAAGTACCCGGAATTTTCGTTTTTTTCAAAAAAATATTTATTTATTCGTCTACATTAATGTGGTCCCCTTCAAAGTAGTCCCCCCCAGATATATACACTTATGCCAGCGTTTTTTCCAATTTTCGAAGCACCCTTGATATTCACTTTTTGATATGTCCTTGAGCACTCTCGGCGATTTTCTTCAATCGAGGAAAACCGCCGTCCTTTCATGGGTCTCTTCAACTTTGGGAATAGGAAAAAGTCACACGGAGCCATATCTGGTGAATTTTTGCACTTTTCAACACTTTATTTCATTTTTTACGCAAAATTTAATACAAATTCTTTGACTTTTCAATTCTTCCATTGTAAAAATCGCCGAGCTCAGAAAAACACGTCGAACCTTAGCGACTACCACAGACAAAGTAAACAGTGAATATAGCTGAAAATTTCATCATACTTTAGGGGCATGTATACCAACACAATAAAAAAAAAATTTTGACAATCAGACACTCCAGACCCGCGAAATTTAATTATTAGTAATTCCGGGTACTTTTTGAACACACCTCGTATATATATTTTTATATTTGTACTTTAACTTTCAATTTTGTTTACGTTTGTTTAAGATAATAAAAATACCGGTAATTTACCAGTATTCCGGTTTTAAAATGAAAAATTACCGAAATACCGGTATTGAAATTTTCCATCAGTATTGCATTCCCTAATATGAATATGCTTAATGTTATGCCGATTCTGTGCAGGGTGTAATAGCCGTTGACCAGGACAAGTTGGGTATTCAAGGTAGAAGATTGTACGAAAAACGAGGTCTAGAAGTTTGGACGAGACCTATTTTGCCAGTCTGGGATCGTTATAAAAGTCTCGCCATTGTCTTTTTTAATAGAAGGTAGATTAGACCACCAGTTGATTTGTTGGTGATTAATAGTGTTTTTGGTTGTGCCAATTGTGTGTGTGTGTATGTGTATATAGATTCGACGGAACCCCCTCGCAAATGACGGCAAGCCTGAAGGCCCTTGGCCTTTATTCGCCCCACGGGTATCGTATGAAGGACCTTTGGACGGGCAACGTTCATGCCGAGGTCGTGCCTTGTAATTCGGTGATCAAGGTAGAACAAAAAAATATAATTTTTATAACTATTATATAAAAGTTAAAATAATTGTTAACTAATATTCTTGTGTTCATTCACGGTTTGCATCATGGCTAAGCAAGCACTAGGTTATTGTCTTTGCTAAAGTGGCAATCTTATAGTGTTAGTGTTGAAAGCAGACCAAAGTGGCGCGCGGGTTTCACCATCGTCCTTCTTTTTTACTTATTTATTCTATTTCTCTTTTTTTCCTTTGCTCTTTTCTTTTCATAGAAATAGGACTCTACTGACGAATAAACTGAAATAATAAGCAAAATTAAAAGTAATTTTACTATCGAGCAAACTGTATATTTAGACATAGATGGACCGATTCTGCCGCACAAAATGTTATGGCAAGGCCATGTTATGAAGAACTTCTCATACAATTTTTTCTAAATATTGACAAAATGTGGTTATCGTGCAGTCAGGCGCATTTCTCAGGTTGTCAGATAGAAAACATAACATGGAAACCGCACAAATATCAAAAAACGATGTCAGATAACAGGGTCTTTCTGACCCAGCTTCATAACATACGAGTGATGTTGCAGTTTATGTGCAAAACGCCTGAATGCACAGCAAATACGTTACATTTTGACAGCATTCAGTATGATTCAGTAGCATAATGTATGGAAGTTAGAGCGTAACATGGCCTTGCGTAACATTGGCCTGTTATGAAAAAGGACTCAACTGACGAGCATAGTAAATTATTATATGAAATGAAATTTTACTGACGAGCAAAGTGAAATATAAGACTCTACTGATGACCAAATTGCAGCACGAGATAAAATAAAAAGAGATTTTACTGACGAGCAAACGAAAATACAAGACAAAATAAAAAAGGGACTCTACTGACGATCAAACTAATGCACGAGATAATGTGAGAAGGAACTCTACTGACGAGCAAACAGTGTATTTCAGACATAGAATAGAAAAAACGACTCTACTATCGAGCAAACTGTATTTTAGAAATAAAATAGAAAACAGACTCTATTTTCGAGCAAATTCATATATATACTAAGATGTTAAAATAACTCTACTGACGAGCAAAATAAAAATAAAACTTTCTACTGTTTAGCAATTTCTGGATTTGAGACATAGAATTCAAAAAGGACTCTACTGACAAGTAAATTGAAATACAAGACAAAGAAATGTTCCACTGACGAGCAAACTAAAATACAAAACGTAACTGACGAGCAAATTGTATTTCAGACATAAAGTAAAAACAGACTCTACTGAGGAGCAAATTGAAACAAGGCACAAATTAAAAAGGAACTCTACTGACGAGCAAACTAAAATAAAAGACAAAGTAAAAATAGACCTTACTAACAAGCAAACTGTGTATTGGTAGAAAAAGGACTCGACTGATGAGCCAACTAAAATACAACACGAAAAGGGACTCTACCTACGAGCAAACAGCCTGTTTTAGAAATTAAATAGAAAAGAGATTGTACTGACGAGAAAACTGTAGGTCAGGCATGGATTAGAGAAAACTCTACTGTCGTGCAAACTGAAATACACGGCTTAAAAAGGACTCTACTGTCCAGCAAACTGAAAAACAAAATATAGAAGGAACTCTACTGACGAGCAAACTAAAATACACGGCTTAAAAAGGACTCTACAGGCGAGCAAATTAAAATACAAGATAAAGTAAAAAGGGACTCTACTTACGAGCAAATTAGAAAAGGCCAAAAAGGACTCTACTGACTAGTAAACAAAAACAAAATACAGAGTGAAATAGAACTCTACTGTGGATCAAACTAAAATATAAAATAAAAGAGGACTCTACTGACGAGAAATTTGAAATACAAAACTTAAAAGGACTCTACTGACGAGCAAATTAAAATATAAGACAAAAGAAGACCTTACAGACGAGCAAACTAAAATTAGAAAAGGCCAAAAAAAAAGGCAAAGCAACAATTTATTAAAAATTAATTAGGAAATGGACTCTACTGACGAGTAAACTTAAACAAGAGAAAAAGGAAAAATGGACGCTACTGTCGAGCAAATTGCGTATTCTATAAAAAAAATGAAAACAGGGTTCTATTGACCATAAAACTGATGTCATGAAATATAAAAGGGGACTCTACTGTCGAACAAACTGAAACAAGAGACAAAATAACGAGGAACTTTACTGGTGACTAAATTGCGTATTTTTAAAAATAAATAATGGGACTCTACTAACGAGCAAACTGTGCATTTCAGAAATAAAATAGAAAAATGACTCTACTGACGAACAAATTGAAATAACGAAAGGTCAAAAGCAGAAGGAATTCTACTATAGAGCAAACTGTGTGTTTCAAAAAATAAATCAGGAAAAGGACTCTACTGACAAGCAAACGGCGTATGTCGGAAATAAATTGGGAAAAGGAATCTACTAACGAGCAAAATGTGTATTCCAGACATAGGGTAAGAAAATGACGTTACTGACGAACAAATTGCGTGTTTCGAAAATAAATTAGGAAAAAGACTCTGAGAAATGAACTGCAAAAAGAGCAAAGTAACAAGGGACTCTACTGACAAACTGAAAATCATAACATAACATTACCACATCCTATTTTATTTTCACATCTTCTTTCGCTTCTTTATTTATTGCTTTTTACTTCTAAAACTTATTTACCATCGCGCTCCTTTAGGAGGCGTCCATTAATCAGTTGAGCGAGTTTTTAAGGATTTTTGGACCCCCCCACTCTTTTGGTGATACATGGTGATATTCAAAATTACCACCCCCCCACCCAACCAAATATTACGTGTATTTTTAGTTACGTGATAAAACTGTAAATTTTGTTGAATTTTTTTTTGAAAGTGTTTGATTTTTTTAAGGAAATCAGTTAAAAAATAATTAAACGTGATATCTTACTATACCCCACGTGATATTAATGGACGCCTCCTTACCATGTGTCTCTGCTTTCAACCACCTAAATTTTTCCCTAAATACCACCTAAAATAAATCGTCTTAAGACCACATCTCCACCACCAGTTTATCCTTTGCCAACATTTTCCTCCGAAGGTTCGGATCAACCCTACCGGCGTGGTAATGCTGAAGGCGAGGGTTATTTTACCCTACAAGGAGGGCGAGGAGCCTGATGAGGAGGAGGACGAAGGCAGCCAAGATATGACCGATTGCTGCCCTTATCCGAAGCCCGAGAATATGACATGCAATAAATGCGACTATACCAATTATAAGAAAGGTTCCCGAAGTAACATTGTCGATGCGATAGAATACGAAGAAGACGACGACGATATTGATAATGGAGGAGATGGGGATGGGATTAGAGAGATTGAATAGTTGTATTGTTTTGTTTTTAAATAAATATTTAACTTATAAAAGAGGATGTTTTTTTTTGCTTGATTGACGTTTCAAGTTGTAGCGACCTGTCAACACACATCGCATCTCAACTTGACAGATAGACATTATTTTGGGCTCATCATAGTGACAGCACTGCGCGAAACAAAGTGAAAGCGTCAGTTCGGATCTCTCTATTGTTTCTCCCAGTCTAACTGCCAAAATTATAATTCACTAGCAAACCCGACGAACTCCGTTTCGCCACCAGATGGTTTCGTGAGAAAGATGAAGAATTTTTTTGCTTGTTTTATATTTGAAAAGGAATTTTTTTTTTATTACACAACAGGAATGAATTTATTTCGATTACAAAAATGAAGTGTTTTTTAGTTGAACTCCTCTAAGTAAATGATAGTGAATCCGCAAATTATCCGTTTGATTGAAGTGCTCTTTGGTAAACCACGTTTTTTGTTTTTTGGTCTGACGTTAACACAAACAAAGCGGATGGTTTTCCAACTTGTGAACAGACAACGTATAACTGCCCATGTGATAGATAATTATTTTTTTTAAATAATCTGTTTGAAATTTATCCCGCAAACACTAAGCGATTGGCCTTGCGGCTTGTTAGTTGTCATTGCGAACGCAAGGCGAACTGGAAATTGCAATCTCGCATTAAGGCACGATGCCATGCACACTTATTTTCTTAGCTATAAACCTTGCGGAACTCGAGACTTTTCTAACGAATGCAAAATTGTCGAATTCGGTTCGTGCGTTCTGGAGTTATTTCGTCAGGAAGGAAAACCCGACTTGTTTTTATATATATAGAAGAAGAAGATAACACTTTTTCCTTTTTTATCGTAAATACTAAAATACTATCTACATTTTATAAATGATGAATATAATTATACATAGTGTTGTTACTATTTAATCATAAATAAAATACATTAAATATCACCAACTGTTTCTATATATGGTGACTATTGTTTCTACAAAGTCATTCTGAATTGTTTGAGACCGAATTTAGAAAAAGTATGTGTTTTTTTAAGTAAAACTACTTTAGGCGCGACTAGAGTGTAAATCCGTACAAATGCAACGGAAGTGCGTTACGGCAGATAAGATAAGATAAAAGTCGAGTGCCAATGATTCGTCATTCGCTCTCGATGATATCATTTCAATACGGGTCGATTGTGATTAGTCGTCGTGTCGAGTGAATAGAGATTTTTCGTTGTATTGTGCACTGGAATACATCAACGAGGAGTTCGAAATGTCATTAGGTTTTAAGGGTACATAGTAGTACAAATCTTGATTTAATGAAAAATGCCTGAATCAGAAGAATATTTTATTCTGTTCCTTGAAAATATTGATTAATAAGATTAATGATTAGTAAGTTTATTGATTAAAAATTATTTTTATATTACTCGTAGTTTCTAAAATGGAAAATATTTTTTAGGCAAGACAGATATTACAGCTCTTCAAAATAATAAAAATACAAGCGGTCAATGAATGTATGTTAATTTTAATTACATGAAGTTCTTCAAACACAATTATTACATGATGAGTGAAGTTGCGAAAACAATATTTGTTTAGGCGTTGTTTAACCCTTCTTTGCATGGCGATGGAAATTTCAATCATAATATTTAGTCAACAAAAAAAGTACTAAAAACCCCTGTACTGTAAATTTGTTGTTGCTGGAAACATTTTAAGCGACTAAGGCGTACAACAAAATGCATTTTTTTTAAAAATAGCAAACGTCTCTCTTAATTACCAGAATTAGAACTTGTCATTTCGCTGTTTGTTGTGACTGGAAAAAAGGAGCGAGTTCTCAGTTTGTTCACTACGAAGATATAAAATACAGTAAAAGTGAAAATGAGTAAGAAAATGCTTTGTTTTCATGTTTTTGTTGTTTTATGTACAATTTATATCAAAACACTGTGAATAAAGTTCTCAAAACTATGTGATGGAAATTTACATCACTATGCAGTAGTTCCACTTGTAATGTATGGCAAAGATTTTTTTGCAAATGCTTTTTGTGTTGTTTTTTGAAAAAACAGATTATGATTTGTATAAGTTCTTTGGTATATTATTCTACATGTCAATAATCAAAATTTCTAGCACAAGGTCATACTGGTCGCCAAAGTTCGAATAATAAACTAATGGGAGAAGTAGATCTCATGGAAACTTTCTGTTTTCATGAGAGTCCTTTTTTAATTTGTTCTGTAATTTTAATTTGCTTGTCAGTAGAGTCCTTTTCAATTTTGGGCAGAAATCATATAACAAAGAGGTTTAAAAAGTGGTATTTGCATATTTTTTATCTATTTGATAAAGCTATTATAAACTCTTGGAATGTTTATAAAAAATGCTCAAGAAAGAGGTGAACGTAAAAAGAGCCTGCTTACAATAGGCCAATTCGGTAAATGTGGTATCAATTTGTGCTTAAATAAAAATGATTGTTTTTTAAACTATTATAAAGAGTAAAGTAGGTTGAGTAAACAATATATTTTATATAGTTCTGAGCTAGATGTGTGGCAATCCATGATTATGTAAATTTCCATCATATTGTTTTTCACATACTACATATTTCTATTTACATTAGGATTTTTTAAAATATTTTTTCTTTAATCTAGAGCATTAATTGCATCACCCTGATTTATTTTATTAAAATAGAAAAAATCATGCAAAAAATTGTTAACATAATCCGCTGTGTGAACGAATATTATAGAATTTATTAATCAGCAATTACTTCATTTCTTTAATAAAGGTTCGAATCCTAAATGCTAATTATAATGACAAACCGATCACGTCATATTTGAAGTATGCCTCTAATTACATTATTATTTTTAAACATTATACATATTTTTAATGCTACTATAAATAATTAATAATTTATCATTATATAAATGTGTATAATGGTCGACACTAATAAATGTGTGCATCAAGAGAGTCTTACCATATTACTAATGAGCATTATTCAAAATTGTTATATGATGTATTTATCGTTAATTTAAATGCCATCTTGTACAGTAGCAAATAAGTTTTACTTCAATCGCGTGTGAACCTTACGCGCACTCTTTTTTCAGCGAAAGCGAACCTATTATTTTTAAAATAAGTCCTTGAACATTTGACCCAAATAAGTGAATCTGAATTATTAACTTGCCTTAAGGCAAAATGCCACTTGCAATTTGTTTAGGTTTTTCTCAATGACTCACGAAGTCATTATAATTATTTTAATGCATATTTCCATGACAAGTCGAGCAAAAAATTATTTGTTTGTTGTTTATTTTTGTCCTTGTGCAAAAATAGTTTTTGCGGTGTAATGACATTGGAATTATTGTTATTAACAAAAAAAAACTTAAATTAAGATAAAAAACAAACAAATGTAGTAATTCGGGAGCTTTATTTATACATAAACAAATCATGATAAATAATTATTATTGTTATTTTAAGCCTTTGTTTTGTTAAAATTGATTTAAAGTAAGTAAGTCAAGTCAAGTCAAGTCAAGTTTTCGCGTTTTAAAAGTTTCTAAACATTTTGGCATACCTTAGAAAAATTCCTATATTTCTGAAGAATGGATGTATGTGTTTGTGTGTGTGTATTGCACAGTAGTTAAAAAACATTCGATTTGTATTGATGAGAAGACATGCAAAGGCAGCTCCAGCCGTTGTGGAGATATGGAGCAAAGAGTACCAAAAATGGTAACCCAGTTTTTGAGAGAACGGAGCGTCCGATTTGAATGATTCAAAAAACATTTGATTTGTATTAACAAAATGAAGAACTCATTTCGGAGCGATTTCGAAAATTCAATTCGAGTTTGTCTGTAAAACAGCTTCGCGATTGCTTTGAAAAAAAATTTTTGCGAAAATTCAAAATATGAAAAAAATCATTTTTTTTAAAAATGTTCAAACTCTATTTTTTCTTCAAAATGTTCAAACTATTTTAAAGCTTTTTTAAACTTTTGATATGTATGCAATTTTAAGGCACAATGCCAGCACCACTAGTTCAAGATTTACTATATCACCTAAAATATTATAGGCTTATGAGAATTATGAAAAAATATTAATGTTTGGAATAATTGACCGCTTTCAGGACATACACCGTGTATGCTCTTCTAAGTCATTTTTACATATAAAGATAAAAATCGGTATAAACTAGGATTTATACAAAAACCGACATTTCAGAAAACCGGATTTTGAATTTCAAATTTACCAGAAAACCGGTTTTATCCAGTTTTCGAATGTAGAAAATAAATGTTTGCTCGAATATTCTGTAATAACAAAAATTTATCCGCAAATTTAGTGCGATTTGAAGCACTGAATTTATTTATTGTTCAATTTCATAGATAGTAAACAAAATTATTTTAATTTTACTTAGTTGAACTAAAAAATAATAGTTTATCTTGATTAAATAATTTTGAAAATAATTATTCGTTATTCATGCATCATTTTCACATATAAGAATGAAAATATTTTTATGATAGTGAAAGGAAAGTTTTCGAATAAATAAAAGTAATACATTTTTAAATAAAAAACATTTATTAAATTAAAAAATAAAATATTAAAAATTATTAGATACATGTTGATACTGGTTAATATCAATTTTTGTTAAAAACAATTAAGCTAAACTTAATAAGCTAAAATAACAATTAAGCTAAAAGCCCGAGTACTTTCTATTCCGAGCAATTTTAATTACTTAATTTTAAAAATTCTAAATATTCAGAAATTTAGATTTAAAAAAACTGAGAACGTCTATTGATTTTATTATTCCGAAATATCCATCAATTGAACTATTTATTTCCTTATCTATGTTCTTACCAATCAATTCAATTCCTTATATTATAAATTATAAATTTGACATTTCATTTAATTATAGTTTTTAGTTAAAATATTCATCTAAATAGCTCAATTCTTATCCCATTGATTTATGTATCAGAAAGTTCATGCAACTTGCCACTTACGCTTAGTTTAAAAAACCCTTCAAATTTTCTAATGTCAAAATTTTTTAAGTTGATACTTTGTTGTATTACTAAATATTACTTTTATATTTGAATTCAAAATTTTAAAATCAAATATTTCATTTTTAAATCCATTTATTTTTTAAAATCAGATGAAACAAAAAATTTACAGGAATTATGCACCAAACAAAAAGAGCTGTCAAAAGTAATATATTTATTATTATATTTTATATTTATATTTATTATAAAAAAATAGTTAAATATTACTATTAAATATTTGTTATAAGTTAGTTTTATATTTTGTAAAAATATATTTTATATATCATAAATAATAAAAATCTTATACATTTTTTATAAATATTATAAAAATTATTACAATTGAAAAAACATCTTTGTAGGAGTATAAAATTTCTTTACCGGATTTTTTTATTTAAATTGTAAAAATTGTTGCAAAATCTGAACATTTGTTTAAGTAGCTCATAAAATATATTATGTTCAATATTTTACAAAATATCTGATTCCACTTTATTAGAACATAAGGCACATAAAAAATTGTTTTTCGTTATAATATTAAGAAGATATAAGAAATTCATCATTTTATGAAATCGATTATTATTTGGTAGAATTTGTATAAATTATCCTGTTGCTATTGAGTAGTAAATTAAATAAAAATTAATATTATTATTAGAATAATAATGCGTTGAAAATTCTTCTTTTAACTTACAACTTGCTTCTAATTAATTTTAAAATATAAAATAAATAAAAAATAATTTTAAAAATATAAAATCATTTAAATAAGAAATTCACTTTAATTGTTCAGGCTCCCTAAATTTATTGCAAAATAATACAGCAAGTTTTTAATATGTATTTTATTATAATCAATGTCTAATTCATATTTTTCTTTTTTTCCAGAGTGCCACCAATCTACCGCCCATCTGTTGCCAAATGTCTTATTGTGATCTGCTTTAAAAATTGTGCCAAATATAATTCAATGTGATTTTAGCTGTTATCAGAAAAATTTGGAAATTTGAAAAATAAGTGTAAATATTAAAGCGATTTTGGAAAAAGGCCTTCTAAGTGACAAGCGAACTAGAGTTGAGTTATAGAGGTAAAGGAAAATATTAAAATTGTCATAATTCTACTTTTTAACTTCCCGAAGGAGACATTTATGTTTTCGCCCAAAAATCTTGTAATTTTGAATATCGCTACTAAGGGGTAGGGTGGTCCAAAATTCAAAAAAAATCGCCTACGTGACCTTACGATTCTTATAAGATTCTTACTAGATTTCATAAGATCGTGATTTCTTTCCAGGTTCTCGCTTTTTACTAGAATGTTATTAGATTTATTAGAAATTATACTAGATTCTTAATGGATTCTTTTTGTGTTTTATTGGATTCTAACTTGAATGATTATAACTTGCTTTTTTTACTTTATTCCGTCTTTGCTACAACTGAAATACCACTAACATCGTGCTAAAATATTAGTAAAGTAAAAGTCAATACTAGAGCTAGTAATGGTATAAATTAAATAAAACAAGCACATGTCTCTGTGCACTATAATTAATATATGTTAACTACAGATATTATAAATTTGTTTGAGAGATATCAATAGGAAATCGCAATGCTTAAATTGAAAAAGCAAAAGCTTAAAGCGAAAACTTTATTACAGTCGAAAATTTTATCTAAACTAGTTGGTATTGGTATTTTGCCTTGAGGCAAGTTACATGAACTTTCCGATATGTGTAAAAATTTAATCTTAATCAATAAAATATAAATTAATTTATGAGTAGTTAAAAGTATTCGAAGAGAATTTATTACACATTATTGAAAATCCAACACGTCAACCTGGTCGGAGTATTTTTAACAGCAAATTTTCAAAAATCAATAATTATTATAATTGAGCCAGTTTTTGTAGGACTTTAATTGTTTAGTATGTTCAATAAAACCAAGTATTCTACCGTTATACCAAATAATTAGTCTAATTTTAATTTGAACAAACGTCAACATAACTACTCACTTTCTCAAACTTTGATGAATTTTTAAAATTAAACTACTTGTTGTAAGGCCGTAATATTTCAGTAAGTTCTATAAGACCATGATATATTTCGCCAAAAAAGTTCCATAAAAATCGGCTTAATTTTTTTTTCAACAGTTTATTACAAGAAAACGGCTCGGTAGATTTTCACCTAAAACTAATCAGTATCATTCCTAACTAATATCTTTCGAACAGTTTTTGATTTTTTAAAATCGATTCGGTAGGTAGTTTGAGCTTAAATGTGGACGAAAAGTTTAACACTCTTTTTCAAATTACAAAAAAACGGCTCGGCAGATCGTCTCACAAAACTGACAAATTACAGTCCTCATTGAGATACATCAAATGGCTTTTAAATTTCTGAAATCGGTTCAGGCGTTTTTGAGAAAACGTCGATGAAAAGTCTAATTTTGACAAATGCCAAAAAAACGATACCAATTTTTGCAAACTTTGACGAATTTTTAAAGTTAAACGAGTTGTCGTAGGGCAGTAATATTTTAGTATGATCTACAAGACTATGGTCTCTACCGTCAAAAAATTAATAATAAAAATCATTGAAATTTTTTTTAAAAAACGTTATTACAAGAAAACGGCACGGCGGATCTTTACCAAAAACTAATCAGCACGATTCCCAACCAATACCTTTCGAACGGTTTTTGAATTTTCAAAATTGATTCAGAATTGCGGGCTAAAATGTGGACGAAATTTTTTTCACTTTTCTGCGATTTACAGAGAAACGACTCGGTCGATTATCGTTAAAACTCAGGAACGCTAGTTCTCATCGAGATACATCGAATGGCTTTTAAAATTTTGAAATCGGTCTAAGCGTTTTTGAGGAAACGTCGATTTATGGCAAAAAATTTGTTCACATACACGCACACACATACACACACACATACTTTTTCCAAATGTTGGTCTCATTCGATTCAGAATGGCTTGAAACGTCGAGAAAATATAAAACTAGCGAATCGGATTTTTTGATGAAAACATAAACTTCTCCTTCGGGAAGTTAATAAAACAAGCACATGACTTTGTGCACTATAATTAATATATATTAATAATAATTGACCTTTTTGTTTTACGTATTTATTTATTTTTTTTTAATTTTATTGGCCTCCGCTTTACAGCATTTTTTTATCAACATACATTATTCATTTTATTCATCATCATATTCTATACAATTCTTACATATATATTTCTTATACATTCATCATATATATACTATCTCTTCTTATATCTTAATCTTCCATTCAATTTTCATTCTTCTTCTTGTTTCTCAATATGTTCTTCTCATCTTCTAAACTTCTTTTTTCCTATTTACTTCTATCTTTTCTTGTATTCTACAAATTAACAATTCTTAATCAACTTTTAATTACAATTGAAATTCTCATACATTCTATTATTACACATTTTTCATTATTGTTACATTTGGAAGCGCCAGGAGTCGTACCAACGATCTCCGGCATTGTGAGTCGGACATGCTACCTCTGAGCTACGTCCGCCACAATAAATATAATTACAGATATTATAAATTTGTTTGAGAGATATCAATAGGAAATCGCAATGCTTACATTGAAGAGAAAGCGAAAACTTTATTACAGTCGAAAATTTTATCTAAATATCCAAATCTCATTTTTGATGGATTAAGCAAATTACATATTACACATTTCGGAAAGTTCATGCAACTTGCTTCAAGCCACAATGCCACTTTCAACTAATTATCATTTCTCTTTAGTAAAATCCATCACAATTGACGAACGCGAGCAAGAGGGGCGAGCGGTCGCTCCGAGTTCGACCGCCGCTGCCACCACTGACAACGCCACGACCGCGACCGCGACAAAAGCCGAAGCCACGGCGTCCTCCACTCTGACATCGACCTCTTCGGAAGTGTCGATGGTAGATGTCTTCGCTACGTCCTCCGCGACCGCCATCGTCACGAACGCGACGTCGGCGGTCGGCGCCGTCGGTAGAAGTTCCAGAAAGAGGCCGAGGCCGAGGAGGCAGAACACTGCACCTGCGACGAGCGAAAATGAAACAGGAGGTAAAGGATAATGGGCATTGTCATTTACCCATACTATCATTCATACCAACATTCTTACAATACAACAGCGCCATCTATTCATTTTATTTATTTGCATAATTTATTTCATTACGGTTAACATAATGAATGTAAGTTGGCATTATCATCCATCTAGTAATCTTACATCATGTATCCATACTATCATTCATACCAACATTCTTACAATACGACAGCGACAACTATTCATTTTGTTCATTCGCATGTTTTATTTCATTGCGGTTAACATAATGAAAGTAAGTTGGCATTATCATCTATCCAGTAATTTTATATCATGTATCCATACTATCATTCATACCAACATTCTTACAATACGACAGCGACAACTATTCATTTTGTTCATTCGCATGTTTTATTTCATTGCGGTTAACATAATGAAAGTAAGTT
Source organism: Ctenocephalides felis (assembly GCF_003426905.1). Classification (NCBI taxonomy): domain Eukaryota; kingdom Metazoa; phylum Arthropoda; class Insecta; order Siphonaptera; family Pulicidae; genus Ctenocephalides; species Ctenocephalides felis. Next base: position 40,442,378 of record NW_020539726.1, on the reverse strand, counting down.
GGCATTATCATCTATCCAGTAATCTTATATCATGTATCCATACTATCATTCATACAAACATTCATACAATGCAACAGCGCCATTTATTCATTATACTTACTTTCATAATTTATTTCATTACGGTTAACATATTGAATGTAAGTTGGCATTATAATCCTTCTAGTAATCTTATATCATGTATCCATACTATCATTCATACCAACTTTTATTGACATCGACATCTATTCACTTTACTTATCTTTTTCCCAGTGTTTTCCCACCGTCGTCTTTCTGTGTCGGATTCGATTGACCCCCCTCGATACACCGAATATTCGCGAGTGACGGCGACGGCGACAGTAGACGACGATGACGGAAGTGACGTCATAATTCGAATGTCGACCAGTGACGACAGGCAGATGACGAGCGGACTGTCGAGTGAGGTCACGACGCCTTTTACGGACGCCACCAGTTTTGCAGGGATTGCGGTGAGTGGTAAAATTATTATTATGATTAGTTTAAGTGGGTACGGTGGTACTCGGGTCGAACCCTGGTACAGTAGTGTGTATAAATAGGAAAATGATTTAGAATTTTCAAAAGTGATATATATATATATATTAGTAAAGGATTAAATGAATAAGGAATAAACAATTTTAAATAATTATGTCTAAAAGTTAAAATGCAAGTGCAATTAAAAAATTAGACGTAAGTCAGTGTATGAGAAAAAGTTAGTTGTTGCAGTAAATAACGAATCATTTCTCTAAAAAGGTATTTGTGTTCTTCTTGATGTATGGCATTTGGTATCTTTTTTTAAGTGGCATTTTGCCTTAATGAAAGTTTTTCGCTTAGGACATGCACAGTATATGATCTGGTCATGGGGGGAACTTAATCAGAACAAATGCTTTATCCTATTTTAGTGTTTTCCGCACTCAACAGAGGGACTACAGTTTACTAATTCAAATACCTCCCCTCCTCCCTCACCTAATAACACGTGTATTTTTAGTTACGAGAAAACAATGTACATTTTTTTTATTTTTTTTGAAAATATTTGTATTTTTTTAAAAAAATCAGATAAAACTAAATAAGCATGATATCTTACTATACCCCTCCCCTCCCTCACGTGATATTTCGTGATTTTTTTGTCAAACCCGCCCTCCCCCAAAAAATCTCACGTGATTAGTGGACACCTTCTTATTAATTTTTAAAGAACGGATTATCTATTATATAAAAATAAGTCGGGTTTTCCTTCCTGACGAAATAACTCCAGATCGCACGAACCGATTTCGACGATTATGCATTCGTTGGAAAGGTCTCGGGCTCCGTGAGGTGTATAGCAAAGACAATTGAAGAAAAATTTTAACAGGAAAGCGGAAAACACTTTTTCTTTTTTCACATACATCGTCATCTCTCATACTTAGCATGTACTACAAACCAATACTTTAAGTAGATGGCGCCGGTAGATACATTGTTTGACTGACAGCTACTTTGTAGACTCTCAATTAGGTCTTATTGAAAATGTTTTCCCAAACATTAGTGAGAATTATCAGGATTATGCTTGCAATTAAGTCAACGAGCAATTCTTACCGCAAAGAATAATGATGTCAACGCACTGAATTTCACTATTCAATTAAAAATTGCTGGCGATTTGGTGACATGCCAATGATTCCGACTGGTCTTCCGTTTGACTTCAAACGATTGCAATTTCCAGTTCGCCTTGCGTTCGCAACAACAAGTCGCAAGGCCAATCGCTTAGTGTTTGCGGGATAAATTTCAAATAGATTATTTAAAAAATCATTGTTTTTCACATGGGCAGTTATGCGTTGCCTGTTCACGAGTTGGAAAACCATCCGCTTTGTTTGTGTTAACGTCAGACCAAAAAACAAAAAATGTGGTTTACCAAAGATCACTTCCATGAAACGGATAATTTGCAGATTCACTTTCATTTACTTAGAGAAGTTCAACTAAAAAACACTTCATTTTTGTAATCAAAATGAATTCGTTACTGTTGTATAATAAAATCAAATTTTTCCTTTTAAAATATAAAACAAACAAAAAATTTCTTCATCTTTCTCACGAAACCATCAGGTGGCGGAATGGAGTTCGTCGGGTTTGCTAGTATATATATATATATAATTTTATGCACGATTGTTTTGTTATTTCACGATTTGCATATGAAATGTTAATTTATACAAACGCATTCCTATAATACAGAATGAAATGACGAACAACTGAAAGTTTTGAACGAATGAATCATCGACGACAGCTAATGGCTAATTCTATGCAAATTTCTAATTTATACATACATATATACATACATACATACATACATTTATATGTATGTATATATATATATATATATATATATCTGAAAATAAATACGTTCAGTTACAACAAGCACTTTTATGAAAGTTTCAGTAAATAATAATAATTGTTTATAATATATTTTTGGTATATACAGATAATATAATTAAAATGTATAAATAAAATTCAGGTTTTAAGAAAATAATAAATTCAACAATGGTTCAAAGGTAGGATAGATTTTGGTTAAATTTCATGCTTTTCATTTAATTTCCTTTAAATCTATCAAAACTACATGTATTATGAGTTGTGTCGAAAGATGACTTTTATTTCATATTCGTGATCTATAACCTTTAGTGAACATTTGATATCATACTGCTTGATATCGAGCTGACCGATCGAATACATTTGTGCTAGTTTGCGTTCTCAACCATTTTTCACCACGATTTTATGACGAAACTGGCTTTTCAAATGCAAAATATTTTTTTACTGCAATATGTAACCTTTCAAACTAGCATGAATCATGGAAAAAATAATGGATTTCTTTTTCAATATAAATATATACATATATCTCCTTACGAATATTTCTCGTGCATATAATAATTTTCTGTATAAACAATTCCACATAAATGACTCAATGTTATCACATCAAATTTGAAAACAATTCTTGATAAATCTTACGACGTTGGAATTCCTGCATTACTACACAATTACGATATAAAATTGTAAATGAGAAAAATATCTCGAAAATATTTAAAATTATCTACATCAATAACTGCATATTTATTAAAAAAATTGTTTGAATTCACATCACTTTGAATATATTATAATAATTCTACTGAAGAATTTCTTACCAATTATTTGTTCAAGCAAATGTATAAATAATTTGTTGTTGCGGAATTTTGTAATTGTTGGCCTAATTAATTTTTTTACAGTAACAAAGATTATATATAATTAGAAAACTGTAAAATACTATCTAAAGTGTTTGTTTATTGTCTTTTTGGAGTGTCTGCAACATTGTTTCTTCAAAATAATTTAAGTAGAGTCACGCGCTCATTTGTTCTGCACGTGTCGCAAAATTTTGATGCAATTTTATTAATAAATTTGCGCAAACCATATATATATATATATATATATATATATATATATACGAGGTCTGTTCAAAATATTTATTTATTCGTCTACATTAATGTGGTCCCCTTCAAAGTAGTCCCCCCCAGATATAATACACTTATGCCAGCGTTTTTTCCAATTTTCGAAGCACCCTTGATATTCACTTTTTGATATGTCCTTGAGCACTCTCGGCGATTTTCTTCAATCGAGGAAAACCGCCGTCCTTTCATGGGTCTCTTCAACTTTGGGAATAGGAAAAAGTCACACGGAGCCATATCTGGTGAATTTTTGCACTTTGCAACACTTTATTTCATTTTTTACGCAAAATTCAATACAAATTCTTTGACTTTTCAATTCTTCCATTGTAAAAATCGCCGAGCTCAGAAAAACACGTCGAACCTTAGCGACTACCACAGACAAAGTAAACAGTGAATATAGCTGAAAATTTCATCATACTTTAGGGGCATGTATACCAACACAATAAAAAAAAAATTTTGACAATCAGACACTCCAGACCCGCGAAATTTAATTATTAGTAATTCCGGGTACTTTTTGAACACACCTCGTATATATATATATATATATATATATATATATATATATATATATATATCCATAAAACTTTAACCCAGGAGTTATTTACCCGTTTCGTTGATAATTCTAATCAGCATTCTATTTTTATGCCATGTCAATATTGATAGAGTGCCATGTTGTCATTCGTCATGAAAGTGTAAATGATTCTCAGAACATATCACGCCACATTCTGATTTTTTCATTAATTTCGATATTATTCAATTGCTATCGATGCAAATCGTGTGCACTTATCAACAGAGATAAGGTAATATATATATATATATATATATGTATAAGAATATTTAAAAAATCAACGGTCCAAAAATCTCCAACATTTAGCGCTAACTTCACGTTCATGTTTCGCCATTTTGTTATTACTGCATTTAATTTTATGCGCCGCCATTTTAGGTACATTTTACCCAATTGTCAAAGAGTATCAGTAAAACATTACTTATACTCTATATATATATATATATATATATATATATATATATACTAGATGACCCGACAGACGTTGTCCTGTACCCACGTCTACAATTTTGTTAATATCCTATACTAATATTTACCGTTTACCTAAAAATAATAATTATTGTTTTTTTAAATTACTCTTAACACCAAAATGCATATACATCAATATGATCCATGTTACACGTAGAACTGCTTTTAAATATAATTATGAGTCTCAATTCCCACACTATATTGGATATTGAAGTCTTTTAAAAGGTATAACAAATTCAGAAAAAAATAATATATAGTATCCGCGGTAAATGCACAATATTACTATGGATTTTTTCATCCAAAATAATTGCTCCAATAATGTTGCCTATAATTTTAATAATCTTGTATCATATTTTAACTGGTTTTTAGTATTTATAATGTCTAAATTGCATTTTTCTTAGTAATAACTGAATATACATTATTTTACCTGCTAGTATATACCCTATACCCTCCCCTATTATTTTACCTGTTTTTACAGTTTATTATTAAAATTATTAGCTTTAATTAATATTTGGCTTTTGAAACATTTTACTTATTTATTTTGGGCTTTTTATGTGTATTATTCTATTGATTAAATCATAGAGAGCAAAAAAATTAGCCTTTCATTATTTTACATAACAATTTTTAAAAACTCATCAAAGTTTAAGAAAATTAGTAGTTTTTATTTAGGTCTGTTAAAATTAAAATTAGACGATTTACTTGGTATAACGATAGAATACCTTAAGTCCTACTGAAACTGGTTTAATTATAAAAATGTTAACTTTGAGTTAACGCGTTCAATTCGCTTTCAATTATGTGTAATAAATGCACTCGGAATACTTTCAATCACTCGTAAATGAATTTATTTTTTATTGATTAAGTCGATTATTTACACATTTCGGGAAGTTCATGTGGCTTGCCTCAAGGCAAAATACCAATACCAACCAGTTTACATTTGATTTGCTCAGATATAACAAGATAGAATATAAAAATAATGAAAGTTACAGTATTTATAATAATATATTTAAACACGTTTAAAATTTCTCGAATATTTCAATATGGTACGGGAAGTTCCAGCAATTTGCCTTAAGGCACGATGCCACTAGTTTTAATCTAAATTTGCTGTTCTGTTCTAATTATAGAATATTCAAGCAAAAAAACATTTCAATTCGAAACTGCTTAAAACGTTTTTTTGAAAAAAAATGACTATTTTATAGCCTATTTTCCAAAATATCGGTTTTTGTATAAACCCCAGTAGAATTATTATATATGTATATATCAGCACTTCATAATTTCCGTCCTTGAGTCAATTACCTCAAGGTCGTTTATTTATTGGTTCGCAATAAACACTTTGATAATGTCCCCATTATTTTATCATTGTCGACACAAATTTCAATTAAAATTTTGCAATACCAATGTAATGGTAAAGCCTGAAGAAAATTAGTGACCTTACTCTAGTTTCAACAGGTTGTATATGAAATTGTCTCTTTAGGTGCCACAAGAATTGTTAACGATTTTAGATAAACACACATGTACGAGTACTAGTAATATTATTTATTCACAGAAATTTTGTATAAGTATAAGATTGTATAAGGAAATCTTTTACAATTAAGTATAGCTACGAGTATATATTTAGGTTGATGTCGATATCACAATGCAGTTTTTTCGATGTTTATTCATGATATATCAACAACAATTCTTTTGTTTCAAAAATTGTTGTTGGTTTTGCGGTTGGACGCATCGCCGCTTCCGTTGAAATTGGTCGTTATACTAGACGTCCCTGCGCATTCGCCACTAACTTGTCCTTCATCTTGCCCTTTTCCTAGCCTACGAGCTTCTTCTTCAGCCTCTTCCCTGGCAATTCTTTCAGCATCTTGTCTCAGGGAATTTGCATAATCCATCAGGCCAGATGTTCGCAACTCTTGGTTATCATCATCTGATAATTCAGCAGCTACTGGTGCTGGCTGAATAATTTGGCGAACACGCTCCTGGCCGCCCTGCAGGACAATTTTAATAATTACCTCCAAAGTTGATGTTGATGCTAATGGAGGCGGCTTAAAGGGTTCGATGGATAATTTGAATCAAAGTCGTTATTAAAATCGGGCATAAGTAGTCACAAAATAATTTTGAATCGTATCGATATTTATTGGAAAAGTGCATATTACGCATGTTTGAAGTAAAACTTGATTTGCATTCGGTACGTGTTGGATCGACCTGAAAAAATTTCGGAATACTTTTGGTTTCCTTGCAAAACTATTTTGAAGAACTAGTTTCACCAACAAGAAGAACCTCAGTCTTACTCTTCTTGGATTTTGATGATACTTTGCATAGTGATAGAGTTGATAGTCGAAATGAATCTCGTAAAATATTATAGGCCTGTGAGAAGTGGTTTAATTATAAATAATATTGAAGAAATGTGCAGTGATTTCTATCAATACGACGTCGGGTTGGTATAGTAGTTAAGGCAACGGGTTAAAAATTTCACATTTAATTGTTTCTCCTGTCAAATTTCTAAATATGTTTTTTATTATTGTGTCTCGTCTCTATTGTATTTTATGCATCAAAAGTTCTAGAACATATCAATTTTTACTAAAAATGGTTTATGTAAAAGTGTCTAAGGTGAATCAAACTGAAGAAAACTTGCCGGGCTATTTCTATCTCTCTTTCTATGTATCTATCTCTATACCTCTCTTTATCTACCTATGAATATGCCTTTTCATTTTTGATTTTATTTTATTATTTTTATCTAACTATCTACACTCTTCTATACTCACTTTTTCTATTCAGCTATATCTATCGCTTTCTCTGTCTACTTATCTGTTTCCATTCTACTTTTTTAATATTTTATTTCATTGTTTTTATTTATTTTACTACACTTAACTAGACACTTTCTTTGTATTTGTCTATTTTTAATTCCTTTTCCCTTTTTATCATTTTTATTTATCTTTCTACACTCACTTTCTACTTGTCTATCTCCATCTTTCCGATTATTTTTATCTAACATTCTGCACTCTTCTATACTCTCTCTCTTTCTATTTACCTCTCTTCGTCTCTCTTCATTTATCTCCATCTCTGTTTCTATCTATCTTCATCATTTTTTCTTATTTCTTTTATATTATATTTATTTATTTTCATACACTTTTCTGTCTATCTCTATCTGTTTTTAAATTAACCTGTCACTATCCCTTTTTTTGTCTTATTTTATTTCATTTTATTATTTTTATTAATTTTCTACACGTTTTGATAATCTCACTTTTTATTTGTCTATCCTATCACCCTCTATCTATCTCTTTCCCTTTTTGCTTTTATTATTATTTTATTGTTCTTATTTACTTTTTTACACTTTACTATATTTCTCTTTTTATTTGTCTAAATCTATCTATATTTATGTTAACCTGTCCCTATCCCGTTTTTTGTAATAAAATAATTCAATATTTTCAATAAAATAATATTAATATAAATTTCAATTTCAAGTCAAATATCTCCCTTCCGCTTTTTTGCTCTTGGTTTATAATACAAAAAGGCGGAAGGGAGATATTTGACAACCTATTACAATAAAATTCTAAAAAGTCCATATTAAGGACCACCCTAATATACATATCCCTTTTTATCTATATATCTCTATCACTTTTTCTTTTTTATCATATTTTATTATTTTTATTAATTTTTCTACACTTTTTTACGCTCCCTTTTAATTTGTCTAACTCCATCCACTTCTTTTGTATTATTTCAAAATTCTTTTGAATTATTTCTCTCTTTCTATTTGGTTATCTCTATCTTTTTTTAATATCTACCTGTTTTTATCCCTTTTTATTTTGTCTTATTTTATTTTATTTTTTTTTTTTCGTTTATTTTTTTTACACTTGTCTAATCTCAATTTCTATTCACGGATCTCTATCCCTTTCTCAACCTAGTTATTTCTATTTCTTGTTTTTTAATATAATATTTTATTATTTTCATCTAACTTTCTGCACTCTTCTATACTCTCTCTTTCTATATATCTATCTCCCTTCATCTCTCGTTGTTTATATATCACCCTCTCTCTCTATTTATCTTTTTCTCTCTTTCGATCTACCTCCATCCTTGTTTCTTTTCCCTTTTAACATTTCATTATTTTCATTTATCTTCCTACACTTTTCTATGCTCTATTTCTATTTAGTTATCTCTATCTCTTTTTATATTTACTTGTCTCTATGGCTTTTTATTCTGTTTTATTTCATTTAATTATTTTCATTTATCTTTTCCATACTCTCTCTAACCTTTCTCTATTCACCTATCCCTATACTTTTTCCTTTTTTATTATTTTTATTTATAATATTTCTACACTTTCCCTCCATCTCCTTCAGCTTGAACTTTTTTGTAGGTTTTCTAAAAAAAAAGTGGAATGGACGCAACCAAATATATTTTGGATTTATTCATCTTACTCCAAAATAGAGATTCAGCTTTTTTGTTAAATTTTAGTGCTAAAGTTCGATTCAAACTTGCACTTTTTAATTGATGAAGGCAAAGGATTAGAAGCAAAAACACTACTATAGCAAACAGCCTAATTTTCTAGTTTTTATAATTAACTACTTCCCATAGGCCTATAATATTTTAAGAGTATGATTTTGATTATCATCTCTATCACCATGCGACGTTTCATCAATTTTGCAGATAAGTATATCTGAGGTTCTCCTTGTAAATTGTTCTTGTTATTTAAATCAAATATGATTTAATTTAGCAAGAACCAAAATTAGATATTTTTTAAAAAAATTAAAAATGTAAGAAAAATATTTTCAAAATTTTCCCCATATACTATTCCACATAAATATACCCCTAGTTGTACAATTGGTAAACCAATACTAAATGTACAGGTAACAAGAATGCTCTATAAATATATTTTGGTTAGGTTTGATAATAACATGTTTAGTAGTTGTACTTCAAAAAACGAGTATAAATAGCGCGAAGTCTAATTTTTTAGTTTTTATAATTAACCACATCCCATAGGCCTATAATATTTTAAGAGTATGATTTTGATTATCATTTCTATCACCATGCCACGTTTCATCAATTTTGCATATAAGTATATCTGAGGTTCTCCTTGTAAATTGTTCTTGTTATTTAAATCAAGTATGATTTAATTTAGCAAGAACCGAAATTAAATTTTGTAAAAAAAATAAAAATGTAAGAAAAATATTTTCGAAAATTTTCCCATATACTATTCCACTTAAAAATGTCCCTGTTGTACAAATAGTGAACCAATACTACATGTATAGGTAGGTAACAAGAATGCTCTATAAATATATTTTGGTTCGGTTTGATAATAAAATGTTTAGTAGTTGTACTTCAAAAACGCGTATAAATAGCGCGAAGTCTAATTTTCTAGTTTTTATAATTAACTATTTTGCATAGGCCTATAATATTTTAAGAGTATAATTTTGATTATCATCTCTATCACCATGCGACGTTTCATCAATTTTGCATATAAGTATATCTGAGGTTCTCCTTGTAAATTGTTCTTGTTATTTAAATCAAGTATGATTTAATTTAGCAAAGACCAAAATAAGATATATTTTAAAAAAATTAAAAATGTAAGAAAAATATTTTTAAAATTTTCCCCATGTACTATTTACACTTAAAAATGCTCCTGTTGTACAAATGGTAAACCAATACAACATCTATAGGTAACAAGAATGCTCTATAAATATATTTTGGTTCGGTTTGATAATAAAATGTCAAGTAGTTGTACTTCTAGCACGTTCTATGCATGTGTCAAAATTATCGAATTATTAAATCAAAATCGCACTATTAATCAAATATGTCCATCGAACCCTGGTTAGGGCAACCGCCCCAAACAAGAGTAATTCTGTCAAAACAATTTCTAAACCTGTTGTCCTTGCTGAGGCTCCCATCCGCCTCGCCTACGTCTGCGACCATTCCTATTATTTCTATTGGCGGCGCCTCTATTCCAATTATTAACTTGAGACGTCTGGGGGCCCTTTGCACCGGAGCCTCCTGCCAACGACGGAAAGTTCTGCTCTGTCATGTTTGGGGCCGCAGGTCCATTATCCTTTGGGCGAAGATGATCAGTGTAGGGCATAAAAGCATAGGGATCGGCCTTGAAATTTTCATTATCCATTGTGCCAATAGTAATACTGTATTAACGACGAGAAAATCGGATTTTATTCCTTTTGTTTATCGAACGATGTAAACTTTTTTGCGTACGTGCGAGTTCGATTTAGTCAGATGGATCGTCTTTTGTCCTGGTGCAAAATTGGGTAATGAGATGCGCGCGCCTCGGCGAATTCGAAGGATCCAGTTCGCCGAAATGATGACTTTTGTTTCGTGTCATTTTATTTCACAAATGACACTTTGGCGCTTGCAATTTGTTAAATCACTCACATTAACCCGATTACGATACACAACTATATAATAAACATATCACACCCCAATCACACCTTTGCAATACACATCTGGTATCAAACCTGATGTGTCAAAATTAAAAGATACATAACCTATAAATTGGTGTAACTGACACACGCAGATAGAGATTTAAATGTAACATTTTTTTTAAATCACTTGTAAGTATTTTTGTTATAATCTTATTTTAGATGCACAATATGTTAAATAAACGTAGTTTTCACCCTGAATAATATTTATATCGTACAAAATCTTTTTTATTTGACTCTTCGACGGCACCACGTGTTTCAACCAAATGTAATACTCAAAACTGTCATAATCCGCCATAGCTTTCAATTAGTAGAACTAAAATTAAATTTAAACTAGTTGTGCATGGTATCATGTTAAGGCAAATTGCTGGAACTTCCCGTACCATAATGAAATTTTCAAGTAAAATTAAATGATTTCAAATAGATTATTATAAATACTGTAACTTTCATTATTCGTATTTTATAGATAAAATATAAGAGCTTATAAATTGGACGACGACGTTTATACGATATATGTTTACATGAAAATTGAATTGATCAAGCGAAGTTATAATTACAGGACCTTATCTCATATTTCTATAAGAATTTTATATAAACTGAATTGCAAAGTTAAAATTAATCATTTGAAGTATATAAGAGAGTTTTAGAATTTTAGCTGGTATTAAAATTAAAATCCGAATCATTTTTGATAATGAAAAAAATTTGGAAATTTAAAAAAAATGTATTTTTAGGGAAAAAAATTGTCTTCCTCGTTACTTCACCACTAAAATGTTTTTTTTAATCATTCAAATCTGTTGAGCGGTGCGCCCGAAAACGTGGACGAAAAATTGTATCCGTACACAAACACATACAATAAATTTGGAAATTAACAAAAAAATGATTTTTTGGAAAAAATGCCTTTCTTAACTAATCGTTTCTTCACAACTAAAATGTTTTTTGAATCATTCACATCGGTTGAGCGGTGCGCAAGAAAACGTGGACGAAAAATTCTATCCACACAAACACACACACACACCCATGCATTTTTTCTAAGGTATGCCAAAATGTTCAGAAACCTCTGAAACGTGAAGATATGCAAAAATTTTCATTTTCGATTTTTTGACGATTACAATAACTTGCCCTACGAGAAGTTAAAACTAAAATATGTAAAATATTTAAAATTTTGTATTTCTAACAATTTGTGATGATTTTACTGACATATCCAAATGAATAAATAAATAAACAAATAACCATTTTTACAAAAGAGTAAGTGTGCATCATATATGATCTCTAAGATGTTAGAGATATAATGAAAAGAAGATTTTAAAAAAATATATTTTTACCAAGATTCTTACATATGTGAAATGTATTGTAGGTGTTAATATTTTGAATCATTTTCATATTGTTTGGTAATAAACAAGATATTTATATTTGTCACACTTTTGTTTGTTTATTACTCCCTCTTCATAAACTTGTAATTATGATTCTTATTACTTGTCTTTTGGAAAAATTCTCTTCTTAACCCCTAAACTTAAAATGACGAGCCTGCGTGAGATTGCTAGGCCAAAAGTGAATATTACGCGCATAGCCCGCGTACGATATTTGGGCCAAAAGCAAATATTGCGCATTTTGGGCTTGGGCCGGTATGGTGAACGCAAGTATTACAAAATATTTATTCATACGAAACTATAAAACACAAAATTATTTTTATTTTTGTGATAAACCGTACACTATGAGGGAAAATAGTCACAAAAGCCGCGCCAGCTTGAACAATTTTGGGCCGACATTTTCGAATCTAAATCGTAAGTTAAGGGGTTAAGTTTTAATGTGATTCTATCTTTACTTTTAGTTCTACTATATGAAAGCTGGGACTATAGCCGAAATGTATGGATTATAGAATAAATTTTCAAATAAAGTATTTCTTCTTTAATTTTTTGAAGTAAAACTTCTTTAGTCGCGACTAGGGTGTAAATCCGTACAAATGCAACGGAAGTGCGTTACGACAGATAAGATAAGATAAGAGTCGAGTACCAATTGTTATTGATGTGATGTATTCATTTTCACTTAAATGTCATCTCGTACAGTAGCAAATAAGTTTTACTTCAATCGCGTGTGAACCTTACGCGCACTCTTTTTTTTGCATAAAATAGTTATCGCATCCGTGATGATGTCAATGTGACATTGACATGACGCGCCTTGGGCGTTGACTCCGTGCCAGGTCAAATGTTACGAAACACGTTTCTTCCTCTATTCAAAAACGAAAATATTCTAGATGACTTGTACTTGTATAAAAAATTCGTGGAATACAATGAACTTGTAGAATTTTATGTTTTGCATTTGTAGAGTCTTATTTCCATGGTTTTTTATTAAATTTGCTCGCGAGTAGAGTCATGTTTTAGTTTACTCTCATACCATGGTATTGGTCCTATATCAATATATAAAATGATGTGCTGTGACATCAGGCAATCCTTAAGATCTTGTTTTACACAATCGGGTAACACTGCCGCCATGATAACTTCGGACAGATAAGGATAAAGATAGAAATTAACTCTATATTTCTCAAAATTATTATTTAAATTACTTTTTGCGTAATATATATATATATATATATATATATATATATATATATATATGTATATTCCTATTTTTTGCCATCACTGTCCATGCTATCATCATCGTATTATTAACCCAATTGTACAATATATCACACGAAACGTTTACTAATTGTACGTCCGCGTCCGCTTTCGTTCCTCGACACGCCATTGGTCAGCGTAGATCGCGCCACATCGCATTCCGGCACGCGATTGGTCCCGGATGGGAATTACGAAGCGCAACGGTTTTTAAACGATTGAAAATAGAGATTGTTAGAAATAGTATGAGTAGTAGTGATGATCTTGAAAAAAATTCAGATAAAATGATTTATGGCGATTGTGTCATGGATTGAGATAATTTAGGTGACGAAACGGAAAAATGAATTGTAAGATATCGTTTTGATTTGATTATATATTTATCAAATATAAAATTTGGATTTTGGATTGTATATATGTTTTTTTTGACGTCCAGTATGTCAGAGGTAGAGCGGTTAATTTTGAAAAATAAATCATAATTTATTGTTTTAATGTATTACTAATATTTCAATTCGAAAGAATTTTTGGATTATTAACTTCCCGTAGGGTAGTTACAGTAATGCGCCGAAAATCAAAAATGAAATTTTTGCATTTCTCGACGTTTTGAAGGTTTCTGAACATTTTACTGGCATACCTCAGAAACTAAATGAATGTGTGTGTGTGTTTTGTATGTCCGCATTTTTTCGTCCACGTTTTCGGGCGCACGGATCAACCGATTTCAATGGTTCAAAAAACATTCGATTCCTATCGATAAGGAGATGTGCTGATTAGTTTTTGGCAAAGGCAGATCCAGCCGTTACGGAGATACGGAGCAAAAAGTGCAGAAAATACAAAGCGAGTTTTTGAGAGAACGGAGTATCGGATTTGAATGATCTAAAAAACATTAAATTGGTAATGATTGGGAGAAAAGGTGATTAGTTTTTGGCAAAGACAGGTCTAGCCGTTTTGGAGATACAGAGCTAAATGTGCAAAAAATGGCAGTTTTTGAGAGAACTAAGTGTTCGATTTAAATGATTCAAAGATCTTTCTGCTTGTATTGACAAAACAATTGCTTCTGAGGATAAAAAATTATTAGATCTTTGTTTATTTTCCATAAAATATTTTCGTAATTACCCAGGCTAAGCACAGTCTAAGCGCCACTCTGGTGCAAATGTTTAACCAAGTGCGTTTAGACTGTTTATGTACTGGAGCACTTTTCCAATTTTGTGAAAATGAGAACTATTGAAAAATGTGAAAATGCCGCCAAGCTAAGCACAGTATAAGTAATAATGTCGCACAGAATTAGTTGCAAATGCTTTTAGACTGTGACTATACGGGAGCACTTTTTCAATTTTGTGTAAATTAGGCAACTATTTTTTTCTTGAAATTGAATTCGAAATGAAATGACGATTGTTAATGTTCTGGAGATAAATTGATTTATGATTTACATTTGATTTGCTCAGATATAACAAACAAGATAATAAAAATAATGAAAGTTACACAGTATTTGTAATAATATATTTGAAAACGTTTAAAATTTCTCGAATATTTCATTGCGGTACGGGAAGTTCCAGCAATTTGCCTTAAGGCACGATGCCATACACCACTAGTTTATTAATCGATTTAAAATTTTGTAAGAAATCCAATTTGTAACAGAAAGAGAGAAAGATTGAGGAAGAGAGAGAGAGAGAGAGAGTTAAGGAAAAAGTGTTTCCATTCTTAAATTATCCTGGCAGCGGTGTTGCCCGATTGTGAGACTTGATGGAATTTATAAGAAAAACAAATCGTAACTTATCTTATTGGAATTCTAGCACTACCGCTTTAGATTTGAATTTTTCAGATTATTTAATTATTATTTTATCTAACATTCAGTTAGAAATCCTGATTATAAAAGAGTGATGGATAGAGAGAGAGAGAAAGAAAGATAAAGAAAAAGTCCTTGAAATTGTTCTGGCGGCGGTCTTTTATATTTTTATTTATATATATTTATATTTATATTTCTATTTATATAACACAATTGTACAATTATAGATATTAATGGTACATAACTTACATTAATACATAATACATACTTTGCACTTTGCTAGTTACTAGAATCCAAATATTATTTTGTCAAGTTAAGTACGCCAAATTTATTTTGTCTTGCTTCCTTAGAGCATTTAGCCATACCTACACATTTCTTTTCACATTTTCATTACTATCTTTATTATATCAAATACATACTATCAAATTTTATAACTAACTTTTTTATTCTTCTTTATTTTCTAACCTTGCTTCTACTTCAAACTTATAATTTTAATCAAACTCAAATCAACAATTCAAATTCTACTTAATTTTAATCCAACAAATCAAATGACAATTCTTATGTCAGTGCCAGGACTCGAACCGAGTATCCCTGGCGTGCGAGTCGGTCATGATATTGACTGAGCTATTGCCTTTTTTCTTACTTCTGATTCTATTTTACCTTACATCAACATTTCAAATTTTACTCAATTTCAATCCAGCAAATCGAACGACAATTCTAATGTCAGTGCCACGACTCGAACCGAGAATCCCTGGCGTGTGAGTCGGTCATGCTACTGACTGAGCTATTCTCTTATTCTTCTACCTTCTAATTCTATTTTACCACAAATCAACAATTGAAATTCTACTTAATTTTAATCCAACAAATCAAATGACAATTCTAATGTCAGTGCCAGGAATCAAACCGAGATTCCCTGGTGTGTGAGTCGGTCATGCTACTGACTGAGCTATTCTCTTATTCTTCTACCTTCTAATTCTATTTTACCACAAATCAACAATTGAAATTCTACTTAATTTTAATCCAACAAATCAAATGACAATTCTAATGTCAGTGCCAGGAATCAAACCGAGTATCCCTGGCGTGTGAGTCGGTCATGCTACTCACTGAGCTATTCTTTTATTCTTCTACCTTCTAATTCTATTTTACCACAAATCAACAATTGAAATTCTACTTAATTTTAATCCAATAAATCAAATGACGATTCTATGTCAGTGCCAGGACTCGAACCGAGATTCCCTGGCGTGCGAGTCGGTCATGATGCTGACTGAGCTTTTCTCTTCTTTTTTTGACTTCTAATTCTACCCTATCTCAAGTCAACAATTCAAATTCTACTTCATTGTAATCCAACAAATCAAATGACAATTCTAATGTCAGTGCCAGGAATCAAACCGAGTATCCCTGGCGTGTGAGTCGGGCATGCTGCTGACTGAGCTATTCGCGCCACAAATATGTAAAGTAAAATTCATTACTGATGAAATCACTTTCATTGGAAATATTTAATGCTAGGATATGAAATAATCTAACAATCAGTCGGATGTTTGGCTCCTGTTTTATTCGTCAGTCGACTTTGGACGGTCAGCTGTTGTTGTCGTCTCTTCCGTTCATTACAAATACATACTAATATGAACACTATTGTGTTTTATTGCCGTCTGCAATGCAATTTTTTATCACTAGAGCAGTGCTTTCCAACTTTTATAACAAAAACATGGATTTTGACTTATTATGCACCATCTTAAGGGGTCTCTTTTACACAATCGGGCAACACCGACGCGAGGATAACTTCAGACCGATAAATCATCATACTAAACGATGAATCGCATCATACGTTTTGACAATAATTATCTATCCTTTGCCATCACTGATATTTTTCGTTCTAATAATTTTCGTCTCGGCTATTTACAAACAGACACATTGATATAAATAAAACTATTCATTTATTTATTTTTCTGTTTGTGTAGTTGTGCATCTCTGGCACATACCTTTTGTGTTTACATACTTTGTCAGGAAAGTTTCTACTTGGAAGTGGTGATGGCGATGACACATAATAAACAATGTACAAGACAACAAGACATACTTTCTATAACACAATATACTCGTACTAGGTAAATTCAAGTAATTTACTTTTAGAAATAAACCAAATTTTATTTTTATTTTTATTACCAAAATTTAATTAAGACATAATTTAGTATATTAATAAATGGTGAACCACTGGGTTTTTCTTTTAAATTTCTATGTTATTTGTCAAATTAATTCTTTCAATGTCTTTCTATATAGACAGATAGTGACTTAAAAGAAAATAAAAAAAAAATATTTATAATTTGTACTCTTTCACCACATGCAAAGTAAAAAAGGACTCTACTAACGAGCAAACTGTAATTTTTTACATAACTAGTGGTGCATGGCATCGTGCCTTAAGGCAAAATGCCCGAACTTCCCGTGCCGAAAACTGAATTATTAACAAAAAATTTGCAAAACTTTGAAAAAATCAGGCTTATAAGAAATTTTGAAATTTTTGAAAAAATTGACTTTTTTTAAAAAAAAAAAAATGTATTTTTTTATATTTTGATATTTTTGTATTTTGATTTATTGTGAAAATTTTGTATATATTTTTTAAGCAAAGCGCGTGAGCGCCGCGTAGTCGTCTAACGTTAAATATTGGTACGAAACCTATGTACAAATGTACAAAAAAATTTTACTTCCTATTATCATCTTTACTTATTATCATCACCTTATATATTTATATTTATATTTATATTTTTATAAAATATTTTCATAAAATATCTGAAAATACGATGTACAAAAATGAACATTAGACATATATGTCTAATGTTCATTTTGTCCGCAAAATGACATTTTTTAAACTTATTTTTATTGAGAGTCCATAACCGCTGGACCTGCCTTCCTTAAAAATTAATCAGTTCTTTGTTTAGTCAATACAAGTAAAATGTTTTTTGAATTATTAAAATCGGACGCTCCGAACTCTCAAAAACTGAGTTACCATTTTTGTCACTTTTTGTCCCGTATCTCCGAAACGGTTAGATCTGCCTTTGCCAAAAACTAATCAACACGTCTCCTTATCAATACGAATCGATTGTGTTTTGAATTATTCAAAATCGGTTGATCCGTGTTCGCAAAATCGTCGACGAAAATTGGTACACATACACATACATCTAATTTTGTTAAGGTATTCCAAATGTTCAGAAACCTGTGAAACGTAAATATATATAAAAACTTTCATTTTTGATTTTTTTGCGATTACTATAACTTGCCCCACGGGATGTTAAAAAAATGAAGGTTTGCTAGCAAGTTAAATATTAAAGTAGAAGGTAAAAAAGGAACTCTACTGACGAGCAAACTAAAAACATAGATTTTGAGAAATGAAATAATAAGCAAAAAATATGAAAAGGACTCTACTGACGAGCAAAGTTTTTTGTAAGGCATAAGATTTAAAAAGGAACTCTACTGATGAGCAAACTGAAATACAAGTCAAAATAAAAGAAAAATTGTGCTAGACGCTAGTAGAAAAATAAAGATTTACTAACGAGCAAATTAAATGGGAACGTAGAAGTCTTTACTGTTTTATTGATGATTTAGTTGTTTTTTTATAATAAACTAATGAGAAGAAAGCACAGTATCCGCAATATTAATAATAATTCTAATTCGAAGTAAAATAAAAATTTCGTCATTTATTTGTCCTTCAGAGTTATTTTTACCTCGACTATAATTATCGCTAATTGGTCACATAAATAATAAATTACCTTTATGTGTTTGAGCTATGATTGCACATAATTTGTTGGTTTATTAGTAAATAATGACCACAACTGACCAGTTTATGGTTAACCAGGAATATCAAATTGTGATTTGCTCATGTGTCTGTTCTCATGGATATTTAAAGTACCAAAAATAGATAATTGTCATGGAACATCACATGTATTTTTAGTTACGAGGAAAATTTGTAATTGTAAATTGTTTTTAGAAATGTTTGAATTTTTTTTAAAAATGCAGACAAAAAATAAATAAACGTAATTTTTTTTATTGTATCTGTCCTTTCCCAACGTGATATTTTGTGATTTTTGTCAATAAGTTTCTAGTTAACCAGGAATTTTAAATTGGTGCTATTTTCGTGATTCACATATATAGGAGTTCACATGGATAATTAAAATACCGAAATAGATAATTGCAATAAATATTTTAAATACTGATAAAAATAGGACTCGGAAAATTGAATTGAGTAGTATTTTTATTTAGCAAAGCATGTTTTTTTTAATAAACACTTGGAATTTTTCAAGTTTTTTGTCCATGGATTAAAATTTTGTTTGATTTGCTCCTTAGTAGAATCCTCTTTTTATTCCCAAATTTACTTGTAAGTATATTTTTAGGTTTTTAATTTTTTTTATCGAGTTTTAGTTTGTTCTTATCATGTTATGTCTAATTTCAATTTAGTCGTCAGTAGAGTTCTTTTTTATATTTTAAATTGCTACATAAATTGATCAGTAGAGTCCCCTTTTGTTTTTATGTATTTAATTTGCTCGTCAGTAGAGTCCTTTTTTACATTTTTAAGTTGCTACATAAGTTGATCCTCAATAGAGTTCTATTTTTATTTACTAGGTTGCTATTTAATTTGCTCGTCAGTAGAGTCCTTTCTTATCTTTTATGTTGCCTTTATTTAGGACGCTTAGTTCTCTCAAAATTTGTCATTTTTTGCACATTTAGCTCGATATATCCAAAACGGCTGGACCTGTCTTTGCCAAATACTAATCACCACTTCTCCTTGACAATAGGAATCGAATGCTTCTTGAATCATTCAAATCAGTTGATCCGTGCTCCCTAAAACGGACAAAAAATTGTGTTCATATATACAGTATCTTCTATTTTGATAATGATTGAAATTATTTTCATCATTTATCTTATTTTATTATTTTTATCTTCTAGGTCGATATTTTTACGTTCTCTGATAAGTAGAGACCTTTTTTAATTTTCTTGTTTTTTTATCTTTGTGATTGTTATATCAGTTTGCTCGTCAGTACAGTCCCCTTTTATCTTCGTGGTCGTTATAACAGTTTGCTCGTCAGTAGAGTCCCTTTTTTATCTTCTTGGCCGTTATATCAGTTTGCTTGATAGTAGAGTTCTTTTTCTGTCTTCATGGTTTGTACATCAGTTTGCTCATTAGTAGAGTCTCTTTCTTTATTAACTTTCCGTAAGGTAAGTTACAGTGATCGAAAATGATTTTTTTACATATCTTCATGTTTCACAACGTTCTGAACATTTTACTTTACAATACCTTAGAAAAGGTGAATATGTGTGTTTGTTTTTTTTGTTGTCCATGTCATTGGGCGCACTGATCAACCGATTTGAATAATTAAAAGAACATTCGATTCGTATTGATAAGGAGACGTGCTGATTAGTTTTTGGCGAAGGCAGGTCCAGTCGTTTCGGAGATACGGGGCAAAAAGTGCCAAAAACGGTAACTCGGTTTTTGAGAGAAAGAAGCGTCCGATTTTAACAATTTAAAAAACATTTTATTTGTACTGACAAGATGAAGAACTGATTAAGGCAATTTGGGAAGGCAGGTCTAGCGGTTTTGGAGATTTAGTGAAAAAAGTAAAAAAAAATGCCTTTTGGCGGTCAAAAATGATCATTAGACATATACACATCAAATTATCATGGATATTGTATAAAATTTTTAAAAATATGTACTAATTTTGTTACAATTTTGTTGGGTTACGTACAAAAATTGTTAAATATCAAAGTTTAAAATTTCAAAATCTTCAGCAATTTTTTTTTTTTTAATTTTCAAAAATATACAATTTTCTATACTTCAAATATAAATTTTAAATTTACAATTCTGTATATCACTGTATATTTTAGGAACGAATAACTATATACTGATTATAATTATCTATATGAAAATGTTTAAAAAAATTGTTATTAATCATTGATCAATATTTATTGTTCACTGATTTTTTTTCTTCGAATATATAGTTCTGGTATGGGATTTTCCAGTAATTTGCCTTAAGGCACGATGCCATACACCACTAGTTGAGAGAACGGATCATCCGATTAGAATTAATTCAAAAAACATTTTGCTTGAGTAGACGGTGTGCAAAAAATGCTTTTACAGAAAATTTCATAATTATGAAAATTTCCAAAAAAAAATTAAGTTCTCAAAAAAAAAATTAGGTTTCAAAAAAATTCAACTTTTGAAAATTTGTCATCATTCAAAAAAAAAAACTAAATTTTGGGAAATTTCAAAAAATATCAAAACTTTTAAAAAAACGATTTGTTACAAAAATTCGAGAATATTTTGTAATTTAAAAAAAAATCTAATATTTTCAAAAAATTTTAAATTCTCAAAAAATTTAAAAAAAACGTTTTTTTTTAAATTGCAGCAAATTTCAAACTTCGAAAAAAATTAATAAATTTTGAAAAAAAATCTAAATTATCAAAAAAACAAAATTATCAGAACAATAACATTAAAAAAAAAATGAACAAATTTCTTGTAAACATACACATAAGTTGTTTGTAGAATACGCTCGTCGCCTAATTTAAAAAGTACTTATAAGTTTACAGTATGTGTTTATAATAAATAATCTATTTGAAAATCTTCAAAACAATTATTGATTATTACATTATTATTATATTAAAACAAATAAGTCCCGTACCTCGAATACGGGAAGTTCCAGCAAATTGCCTTAAGGCACTATGCCACGCGCCCCACTAGTTTATATTTAACTTTATAATTCTATTAAATTATCTGTCCCTTTCCTTTTATCTATCTACCCCTTTTTATTAACTTGTCTGTCTCATTCAACTTTTAATATTCCTCAAATATTTAATTACGGTACGGGAAGTTCCAGCAATTTGCCTTAAGGCACGATGCCACCCACCCCACTAGTTTAAATTAAATTTAGACGATTTACTTGGTATAACATACTATACAATTAAAGTCCTACAAAAAACTGGCTCAATTATAAAAATTATTAATGACCCTCAATCTGACCATCCCTGCTACAATGCCAACCAAGCAACAAACCAACACATACAAAGTGTGCGCAAACGGTTTGTCCCCTCTCTTTTTCTCTAATAACAGTTAGTTCTCTGACACTCTGACAGTCAGTCAGTAATCGTCAGTCATTCGTCATCGTCGGTCAAAGGAAACATATTTATTATAATGATTGTGTAAACGTTGCCATGCCGGCAATTAGTAATAGATATAATAATATAATTCATAATAATTATTATTATTGTTATTGTTATTTATGACGTTATTGATTTGGAATTATTTATTTAAATTTAATAATTAATAAGTGATTTAGTGTTGTGTGTGTCTTAAGTGTTGATAATTGCAATTAGTGAAAAATATTCCGTCCGACAAAGTGTAAAGAAAATATTTACATTTAAATTTATTTATTTATAAGTGCATGATGTAATTTCTGAAGCGGTGGAAATATTTACTTACAATTTGTTGATTATAAACTAGTGGTGTATGGCATCGTGCCTTAAGACAAATTACTGGATCGTACCAAATTATAATTTTATCTAGTTGGTGTTGGTATTTTGCCTTGAGGCAAGTTACATGAACTTCCCCTTATGTGTAAATAAACGACTTAATCAATAAAATGTAAATTAATTTATGAGTTATTAAAAGTATTCCCAATGGATTTATTACACGTATTTAAAAACGAACATGTTAACTCGGAGTATTTTCTAAAAGCAATTTTTCAAAAATCAACAATTTTTATATTTGAACCAGTTTCCGTAGGATTTAATGGTTTAGTATGTTCATTAAGACCAAGTACTAAGTAAATCGTCTAATTTTTAATTTTAACGTCAAAAAAACTACTAATTTTCCCAACCTTCGATGATTTTTTAAAATTAAACTACTTGTCCTAAGGCCGTGATGTTTCAGTAAGTTCTATAAGACCATAATATATATCGCCAAAAAAAGTTCCATGAAAATCGGCTTAAATTTTTTTTCAACAGTTAATTACAAGAAAAAGGCTCGGTAGATTTTCACCTAAAACCAATCAGTATCATTTCCAACTAATATCTTTCGAACAGTTTTTGATTTTTTTAAAATCGATTCGGTAGTATGAGCTTAAATGTGGACGAAAAGTGTAATACTTTTTTTTCCAAATTACAAAGAAACGGCTCGGCTGATCGTCGCGTAAAATTGATAAATGCTAGTCCTCATCGAGATACATCGAATGGCTTTTAAATTTTGAAATCGGTCCAGCCGTTTTTCAGAAAACGTCGATTCACGACAAAAAATCTGTTCACATACACACACTAATACATAGTTTTTTCTTAAATGTTGGTCTCATTCGATTCAGAATAGCTTGAAACGTCCAGGAGAAAACATAAAATTAGCGAATCGGATTTTTTGATGAAAACATAAACTTCTTCTTCGGGAAGTTAATAATAATTACAGATAATTTAAATGTGTTCGAGAGATATCAATTGGAAATCGTCGAAATGAACAGTTGACTAATTTTATTATCTAAATATCTAAATCTCAATTTCAGTTGATTAAGACAATTCTTACACATTTCGGGGAAGTTCATGCACTTGCTTTAAGGCTAAATACCACTTTCAACTAGTTTATTTATAAGTGAATAATGAAATTTATGAGTCGATGAAAAAAAATTTACTTACTTAAAAATTTTAAGAAAATTTAAAAAATGATCCAACTTAATATGACGACATAACCTCAATGTGCCCCATAGATATTTTTTATTCTCGCTCTTTTATCTTACTTGCGGTATTAAACGATTCAGAATAACTTTAAAAGTCGAGACAATATAAAATTAGGAAGTCAGAAAAGCAAAAACTGAACCATACAAAATTTCTCCTTCGGAAAGTACTGGATTTATTTATTTATTTATTCAACGCCCAAGGCAATAATATAATATAATTACATTTTAAAGTGTACAAATTATAAACTAAAGATAATATGAAAAATTTTGAGTATTAAGAGTTCATAGATATATTGACACAAAATTTCAAAATGACATAACCTCAAAGTACCCAATCGACTATTTTTGCTCTCTTATCTTACAGTAAGACAATTTTATCCTAGAATAGGCTTATCTGATAAATATAATAATAATATTGAATATCACAAAAGCAGACTTTAATAGATGATGTAATTTCAATTGTCATTACACTTTTTTAACTTCCCGTAGGGTAAGTTATTGTAATCGTTCAAAGCTCGAAATTAAAAATTTTTACATTTCTTCACGTTTTGAAGGTTTCTGAACATTTTGGCATACCTCAGAAAAATTGGATGTGTGTGTATGGATACAATTTTTCGTCCACGTTTTCGGGCGCACTGACCAACCGATTTGAGTGGTTCAAAAAACATTCCATTTTTATTGATAGGGAGATGTGCTGGTTAGATTTTGGCAAAGGCAGGTCAAGAAGTTACGGAGATAAACACCAAATAACGCAGAAAATAGAAATAGAAGATAAAAAAGTTATTACATCTTTTTTATTTTCCATAAAATATTTTTATAATTTCGGATTAAAAATTCAAAAAATTACCCAGGCTAAGCACAGTCTAAGCGCCACTCTGGTACAAATGTTTACCCAAGTGCGTTTAGACTGTTTATGTACTGGAGCGATTTTCCAATTTTGTGAAAACTATTGAAGAATGTGAAAATGCCGCCAAGCTAAGCACAGTATAAGTGAAAATGTCGCACAGAATTATTTGCAAATGCGTTTAGAATGTGACTACGCGGGAGCACTTTTTCAATTTTGTATAAATTAGGCAACTATTTTTTTTTGAAATTGAATTCGAAATGAAATGACGATTGTTAATGTTCTGGAGATAAATTGATTTATGATTTATGATTTACATTTGATTTGCTCAGATATAACAAGATAGCAATACAAAAATAATAAAAGTTACAGTATTTGTAATAATAATATATTTGAAAACGTTTAAAATTTCTCGAATATTTCATTACGGTACGGGATGTTCCAGCAATTTGCCTCAAGGCACGATGCCTTACACCACTAGTCATATTTAGTATCGATATATTCATTATGATAATTACCGCCCATACTTTTTTAGCACAATGATCAGAATTTATAGAAAATAAGGTTTCACCTAAAAAACGAACTTGAACAAAATTAGTAACGTGTTGCTCTAGAAAAACGTAAAGTATGTTAATTATATGTGCATACCTTTTTTTTTTAAAAAAAAACCCACGTCATCGTCAGTGATGGACAAACATTTTCGTAAATAATTAACAATTATTGTGACGTAAATATTTCCATCTTATTATTCCAGGTGATACTTTAGCTGTGATAAACAAACAATAAACAAAAACATTATTCAATTCTTGCAAAGTGTTTGATAATAGAATTAGTGAATAGTTAATTTAGTGAAACCCAAACCAAATCGTTTATCTATTATCAATTTAAAAATTTAATTTTATTCCTTGTAATGCCTGATAAAGCAATGAAACGTCAACGTGTGTGCGAAGCGGACATTTTTAAATATAATAGTAACAATGGCGGCGGTGTTGCCGCAATGGTGAATGGTAACCAGACGACGGGGTACCATTTTAACCACAACGGCAACACTGGCAATGGCTACAGGAACATCAGGATCAGTGGGGTGCAGGATAATAAATATTTAAGTGGCGAGAGGAACGGGGGATTTGTTAGTCATGTAAGATAATTATTAATTGTCTATTTATTCATTACTTCATTAGTTATTTTGTTAAAATAAATATTTTCCTGGTATGGCTTTGAATAACAAATTTGTGTACTTTGTTCTAGAGAGTTTGGAAATATGTTTTATATTGTCTCAAAATGTTTTAGCTAGTCTGGAAATAATGCAGATAGTTTAAAAATGTTCTAGATAGTCTGAAAATGTCGTAGGTAGTCTCAAAATATTCTGAATAGTCCAAACTTTTTTTTAGGATAATCTGAAACTGTTCTGTATGGTGTGAAATTATTCTAGATAGCTGAAAATGTCGTAAATAGTATCAAAATGTATGAGATTATCTGAAAATGTTTTGATAGTCTTAAAATGTTTTGATAGCCTGAAAATGTTCTGAAAGTCTCAAACTGGTTTGAAATTGTCAAAATGTTCTGGAGAGTCTCAAAATGTCCTTGAGAGTCTCAAAATGATCTGGAGAGTCTGAAAATGTTGTAAATTGTTTGAATATATTGTGAGTCGTCTGAAAATATTACAAGTTGTCTGAAAATATTGTAAATTATCTAACAATGTTGTAAATCGCCTGAAAATGTATTCAAATTGCCTGAAAATGTTGCAACTGGTCTAAGAATGTTGAAAATGTTGAAAATGGTCTAGGAATGTTAAAAATGGGCTAAAAACGTTAAAATGGTCTGAAAATTTAAAAAATGCTGTACAAACGTTAAAAATGCTGTAAAAATTTTGTAAGTGGTCTAAACTGTTGCAGTTGGTCTGAAAATGTTGCCTCTCTGGTCTTAAAGTATTGTAACTGGTCTGAAAATGTTGAAAATGGTTCAAAATGTTAAAAATGGCATAACGATGTTAAAAATGAATTAATGAATATGTTAAAAATGCTGTAAAAATGTTTAAAATGCTGTAAGAATATTGTAAGTGGTCTATAATGATGCAACTGGCCTGAAAATGTTGCAACTGTCCTGAAAATGTTGTAGGTGGTCCAAAAATGTTGAAAATGGTCCAAAAATGTTGAAAATGCTGTAAAAAAATATTGCAAGTGGTCTAAAATGTTGCAACTGGCCTGAGAATGTTGCAACTCGCCTGAGAATGTTAAAAATGGTCTGATAATTTTAAAAATGCTGTAAAAATGTTATAAAAATGTTGTAAGTGGTCTAAAAATGTTGCAACTAGTCTAAAATATTGCAACTAGTCTAAAATGTTGCAACTGGTCTAAAATGTTGAAAATTGTCTGAAAATTAAGTAATGGTTTAAAAATGTTGTAAATCGTCTGAAAATGTTGTAAATCGTCTGAAAATGTTGCATCTGGTCTTAAAATTTAGTAAGTGGCCAAAAAATGTTGCAACTGGTTTTAAAATGTTGTAAATGGTCTAAAAATGTTGAAATAGTTTGAAAATGTTGCTTTTAGTCTAATAATGTTGTAACTTAAAATGCTGAAAATTGTCTGAAAATGTTGAAAATGGTCTTAAAATGTTGCAACTAGTCTAAAAATGTTAAAAAATGGTTTATGAACGTTGAAAATGCTGTAAAAATGTTGTAAGTGGTCTAAAAATGTTGCAA
>NW_020539726.1:40394132-40413883 GCF_003426905.1 Ctenocephalides felis | reverse complement strand
GGCTTGGCGCCCGCCGGACGCCTTTTGCCGTCAGCCCCCTTGCAAATAAATTAATAAAGACGCCAAATCGAATCGAATCGAAGAACTTTGTCGCCAGAGTTAGAATAAAATCTTTATTAGATAGAAAATGGGTAAAAGGATTTTTTGTAATAATAATTTATTTATTATAGCAAATTATTTTAGCCAATCAAAACTAAACGGTTATGCAAAATAAGAGTAACAAAAAATAATCGATTGTGAAGTTTTTCCAGTTAGGTTTATATTTTTTTTAGAGAATTTGCAACATTTTTAAATGATTTTCAGGCGATATACAACATTTTAGACAATTTTCAACATTTTCAGACCAGTTGTAACATTTTTAGACCATTTCTAACATTTGTAGTCCATTTTTAACATTGTTAGACCATTTTTAACATTTTTAGACCACTTGCAAACATTTTTAGACCACCTGCAACATTTTAAAACCACTTGCAACATTTTAAAACCACTTACAACATTTTTAGACCATTTGTAATATTTTTAGACGAACTGCAAAATATTCAGATCATTGCAACATTTTAGACCACTTACAACATTTTTAACATTTTTACGGCATTTTTTAAATTTTCAGACCATTTTAGCATTTTAAGACCATTTATAACATTTACAGACCAGTTGCAACATTTTTTGAGCATTTCAGCATTTTAAATCCACCATAGCATTTTAAATCCACTTGCAACATTTTCAGACCATTTTTAAACCAGTTGCAGCCTTTTTAGGCCATTTTCAACATTTTATACGACTTACAAGATTTTTGGACAAGTTGTATAATTTTTGGATCAGTTGCAAGATTTTTGGACGAGTTGCAACATTTTTGAACTACTTTCGGCGGCATTTTTAGTTGCAGTATATTTAGAGCAGTTGGAACATTTTTAAACTAATTACAACATTTTAGGATCAATTACAGCAATTTTATAGCATTTTTACCATTTTTACACCATTTTCAACATTTTTACAGCATTTTCAACATTTTTACATCATTTTAAATATTTTTACAGCATTTTCAACATTTTTACAGCATTTTTAAATCGAATCGAATCGAAGAACTTTGTCGCCAGAGTTAGAATAAAATCCTTATTAGATAGAAAATATAGTAAGAGACATATTGTCGGCAGTTATTTTCACATAGAGACATATTTTCACATAGAGGCAGTTATTTTCACAAGAGACATATTGTCGGTCACATTTATTTTTTACGCTATTCTCGATTACCTGTTTTATATTATATGGCAACACTAAAGACACAATTAAGCAGTTCTAAATTGTAATAGGTACGGATGCGTTGCACTTATAAATAAAATAGGCGTGAATGGTATTTACGCCTATTTGTTTTTGGATGGGCTGATTCTGCCGCAGAATAGTCAAATGTTATGGCAACGCCATGTTACGCTCCAACTTGCATGCATTATGCTACTGAATCATACTGAACAGTGTCAAAATGTCATGTATTTGCTGTGCATTCAGGCGTTTCACACGTAAACTGCAACGTCACTCGTATGTTATGAACCGGAGTCAGAAAGAACCTGTTATCTGTTGACATTTGTGCGGTTTCTAGGTTAGGTTTTCTATCGTACAACCTGGGAAAAACGCCCGAATGCACAGCAACCGCATGGCTTTTGTCCAGTAGCGGCGCCAGGCGTCGGCGGTCGGATAAATTTTAATTATTTCAAATTTAGTTTTTCATTTTTATTTAAAATTTTCATACTGATGTGCGAGTAAAGCAGGTGATTAGTGGTTTACGGGCGCTATCATTTTACTCTCTTTTCTCTTATGGACACTATCTAATATCGACTGTTATCACTATAGATTAATGAATCTAAACAACTTCGCACAAGACGGTTAATTTTCTGGTTGTTTATATTTGTGCGTTTCTTATGTGAGCATAATGTAAATCTACTAGTTATCTCAACGTATTCAATCAGTAACTAAATATTCGAGGAATAAAATTAATCAATGCTCAATAAAAATTGATCAATGAGAAATAACAATTGTTTTAAATATTTTGAAATAAATATTATAAATGCTGTTAATTTGAAACAAATCATTTTTTCAAACCGCCAACACAAGCGATATATTTTTTTTACACATTCAAATCGGTTGATCAGTTCTTTCAAAAACTGCATCAACAAATTGATAACCTTTTAAACTGTTTTTGCATTTCGAAAACCGCTGGACCTGCCTTTGCCAATTTTTCAACACGAATCGAATGTTTTTTGAATCATTTAAATCGGTAGATCCGCTCTGTACAAAATATGATAGGAATATATAATATGATTTTTTTTTTTTTAATTTCAATAATTATTACAACTGCTAATTTATTAACATCAAGTAATATTTATAAATAATAATATAAATTTAATTAAATTAAAGAGCAAAGGATAAAATTTACATGAAAATAATATCCAAAATATGATTTAATGTAAAATATAAGCAAATAATAATAAAAATAAAATTAATAAATAATATAAATAAAATTTCTGAATAATAAAATAATACTAGAAAAATAATAAAATATAACAAAATAACAATAATATAATAGGAATGATGCACAATATATAGTAGGAAGGTAGGTCTAGCTTATTTAAAAAGTAAAAAAATGCCATTTGGCGGACAAAAATTATCATTAGACAAATGCACATTAAATTATCAGATACTTTATAAAAATTTTAATAATTAGTATTTGTTTACATTTCTATGCGTTCCGTACCAATGTATAATCGTTTGATTACAACGCGGCTGTTTGAAAAAAGTTCTAAATTTTCAAAATATAAAAAAATATTTCAGTTTAAAAAAATGTCAATTACTTTCAAAGTTTTCAAGTTTTTTTAAAGCTTTTAAAACATTTAAATTGCGGCACGCGAAGTTTCAGCAATTTGCAACAACTTTAACTGGGAAAAAGGGGGAACAATTTTCAGCAACTTTAACTGGGAAAAAGGGGGGGGGGCTCGCAAACGAATTTCGCCGACGCCCACGCATGGTCTAGCGCCGCCACTGCTTTTGCCAACATTTAATATGGAAAGTTTTTCATAACATAACCTTGCCATAACATTGATCTGTTATATTTGTTTTCAGACGTTGACAGTGTCAAAACCTTTTCTGTTTCTTTTCCCCAGAGTTCCTCGATATGCCTTGAGGCCCCTTTCTCGGACGAGCCGAGGGCTCGCGACGTGCGCGACGCCTGCGACTACGGCCGTCGCATCACCTACGCCGAGGCCAAGTCGGGGATGGCGCCGAGGAAGGTTCGCGTCTACGCCGACGGCATCTACGACCTCTTCCACCAGGGGCACGCCAGGCAGCTGCTGCAGGCGAAGAACGTATTTCCCAACGTCTATCTCATTGTAGGAGGTGAGCTAAAAGATACATGGATGAAAGTGAAATTTTTGTAAAAATATAAAATTAGAGAGGTAGCAGTTCATAGATAGATAGTCAGGCAAAAAATAGAGATATCTAATCTACATATATATAAAAATAAGTCGGATTTTCTTTCCTGACGATATAACTCCAGAACGCACGAACCGATTTCGACAAAAGGTTTATAGCTAAGAAAATTAGTGGTGCATGGCATCGTGCCTTAATGCAAATTGCAGGAACTTCACGCACCGTAGCTAAAAATTTGAGTAATGACATTAGTGAGAATTATCAGAATTATGCTTGGTTATTTCAACGAGCAATTCTTGCCGCAAAGAATAATGATGTACACGCACTGAATTTCACCATTCAATCAAAAATTGCTGGCGATTTTGTGACATACCAATGATTCCGACTGGTCTTCCGTTTGATTTCAAACGATTGCAATTTATAGTTCGCCTTGTGTTCGCAATGACAATTAACAAGCCGCAAGGCCAGTCACTTAGCGTTTGCGGGATAAATTTCAAATAGATTATTTATAAAATCATTGTTTTTTACATGGGCAGTTATACGTTGTCTGTTCACTAGTTGGAAAACCATCCGCTTTGTTTGTGTTAACGTCACACTACAAAACAAAAAATGTGGTTTACCAAAGAGCACTTCAATGAAACGGATAATTTGCGGATTCACTTTCATTTACTTAGAGAAGTTCAACTAAAAATCACTTCATTTTTGTAATCGAAATATATTCATTACTGTTATACGATAAAATCACATTTTTTCTTTTCAAATATAAAACAAACAAAAAATTTCTTCATCTTTCTCACGGAACCATCTGGTGGCGAAACGGAGTTCGTCGGGTTTGCTGCGGTTTGCGGTTAATTTATAAAAAGATGAAAAAATGAGAGACGGATTATGAGAAAGAGATACATAGATTAATAGAAAGGGAAAGATAGATTAATAGAAAGGGAAAGATAGATTAATACAAAATTCAGTCAACCCTCGGTTAACGCGGCAAGTCCGTACCGTGCAGTATAGAAACCGTGCTATAAAAAACTCGTATTTAACATGCAATTCAAGCGAAATCGTAGTGCGTTCTATGGAACCTTATAGATAGTGCAGTATGGGAACCGAGAGACTCAGAGTTAATACAAATCGCACCATTTTTATCGTGCTGTATGGAGACCAAGAAATACAACTTGAAGTAGGAGTAATGCGGATGAAATGACATGTATGACATAGACAACTCATTCAAAAAATAGCGCGACGCAATCGGTCAGTTCAAACGTGTTCTTAGGCAGCTAATATATAATCAGGCATGTCTAAAAGATAAAAGTCGATAATAAAACTCACATTAATACCCTTTTGATATCAAGTTTCTATAATCACTCATAGGTTGCGCAATGAACTTACGGGCTGTTGAACAAAAACCGTGTAATAGGAAGTCCGTGTAGTCGGAGGGATGTCGGATTTTTAGCTCCACGTAGTATGGAAACCGTGCACCCAGAGTGCCGTGTTAACCGAGGGTTGACTGTAGACTAATAGAAAAAGATAGATATATAAAAAGAAAGGGACAGATAGAGGAAGAGAACGAGATAGGTACACGAAGAAAAGGACAGATATATTTAAAGAAAGAGATCGATAGAGTAAGAAAGAAATAGACAGATATATAAAGAGAAAGGGACAGATAGAGGAAGAGACAGAGATAGGTATACGAAGAAAAGGACAGATATATTTAAAGAAAGAGATAGAATGATTAAAAATGAGATGGACAGATAGATAAAGAGAAAGGGACAGATAGAGAAATAGAAAGAGATAGGTACACAAGGAAAAGGGACAGATATATTTAAAAAGAAGATCGATAGATTAAAGAGATACAGATATATAATGAGAAAGAGACAGATAAAGGAATAGATAATGAAAAAGGGACAGATATATTTGAAGAAAGAGATCGATAGATTAAAAAAAATACATATATATAATGAGAAAGAGACAGATAAAGGAATAGATAATGGAAAAGGGACAGATATATTTAAAGAATGAGATCGATAGATTAAAAATGAGATTTACAGATAGATAAAGAGAAAGGGACATATAGAGGATAAGAAAAAGATAAGTACACGAAGAAATGCGTAAATAGTAGTCAATAAAGTTTTCATTTTTTTATGGTAAGGATCATGCAAAGATCCATTTAGGGCGAAATGTCAAGTACACCTAATCTTCTTTAAGGCGAAATGCCACTTACACTTAATTCATTAACTTCTCATAGGATAAGTTATAGTAATCGCAAAAATGGAAAATGAAAAGGGACAGATATATTCAAAGAAAGAGATCAAAAGATTAAAAATGAAATAGACGAGATAAAGAGAAAAGGACAGATAAAGCAAAAGGAAGGGATAGGTACACGAAGAAAAAGGCACAGATAATAAAATTAGGATGTTTAGATAATTATACAGAGATAAACAGAAAGTTGGATATGTATAGATACTAAGATATATGAATAGAAAATTGGCAGGACATGGATATAAATTGAGACAGATTTAGGGGCAGATAGAGAAATAGACTTAAGTTCATGTGAATAGACAAATAGACATATCAATGGATAGAAAAATAGACAGACAGATTAAATATATCAAATAAATTTTAATTTTTCCAATTTTTTTTGCAGTTTGTAGCGATGCTCTGACCCACAGTCGAAAAGGCAGGACCGTGATGACTGATACAGAACGATATGAGGCAATCAGGCATTGCAGATATGTAGACGAGGTAATAAAATTAGAAACAAACCGAATAAACTTTAAATTTAAAGAAAGAGATAGATAGATGAAGAGAAAGGGACATATATATGAAGAGCAAGTGATAGATAGATGGAGAGAAAAAGATAGATAGATCTGAAGAAAGAGATAGATAGATGAGAAGAAAGAGACAGATAGTATATATAAATATAAATATAAATATACAAATAAATATAAATATAAATATATAAATAAATATAGATATAAATATACAAATATTTATAAATATTAATATACAAATAAATATAAAGAAAGAGATAGATGAAGAGAAAAGGGAAGTTAGAAGAATAGAAAGAGACAAATAAATTAATAGAAAGAGATAGATTAATCATAAATGACTGAACAATGGTCCAAATTACTATTTGTGTTATTATATAATCAATTAATTGTTTTCAATTGATGATCACTCGACATTATTCTAAATATTTTCATAAATGGTTTATATCTATCAATTATCCTTTAAGGTTGTGAGAGATGCCCCATGGGAATTGGACGAGGAATTTTTAACAAAAACACAAAATAGATTTTGTAGCACACGATGAACTGCCTTACGAGAGTGAGAATTCGAATGATTTGTATGCAGCGATCAAAGCTAAAGGAATGTTTGTGGCCACAGAAAGGACAGAAGGTAATAAATAAATAAATAAATTAATTTTAATTAACACAACACAAATATCTAAATCTTATTCCTTTACCCAGGTGTCTCCACGTCAGACATAGTTGCCCGAATAGTCCGAGACTATGATATCTATGTGAGGAGGAATCTGGCACGAGGTTACTCGGCTAAAGAATTGAATGTATCGTTTCTCAACGAGAAGAAGTTTAGGTTCCAGAATAAAATGGACGAGTTAAAAGATAAAGGGAAGAAGGTTATGAATAATATCGGTGAGAAGAAAGTTGATATGATCACGAAGTGGGAGGAGAAGAGTAGAGATTTTATCGATGCCTTTTTGTTGCTGTTTGGACGAGAGAGACTGGTAAGAGGAAAATATATATGGATGTTCATGCTACTTGTAAATACCCCTTCAGCATAGTTTATTTATATTTTTTTGCTTTTCAGTCTCATATGTGGAACGAAGGCAAAGGACGCATCATACAAGCCCTGTCGCCCCCAGGATCACCCGAGTCGTCAATTAACGGCGATGACGTCACCAGTGGATGCGCCGGCAGTGACGTCACTTGTTCGAGTGACGTCACCTCGTCCTCGGCACCACCTCCTGCAAAATGCGCCCGACGCGACGGTAATAATTATTTTTGTAACTGTCTAAATGTCTCGCTTGACGACGACCTGTGTGTACGGGTGTCGTTTATGGACGACATCCAGTGTATAGACTTTTGTTTTAATATTTATCAATGAGTTACATGATTGAGGATTTTAATTCGTTACTGTGGTTATTATACATATATACATATATTTTTCGAAGGTTTTTTAGAACAAAGAAAAAAGAACTCTACTGACTAGCAAATTAAATCTTTGTTTAAAATAAATGTGAAAAGGGACTCTGCTGGTGTATAAATTGTATTTGCATTCAAGAATCTCAGAAAGTAAAAAGTGAATTAATGCCAAAAAGAACATTAACAATATAGTATATATATAGTATACTCGTCAGTAGAGTCCTTTTTTAATTTCAGTTTATTTTCTAATTTTATCTTTTGTAGAAACTTATTTCTATCTTACATTGACCCTTATTTTGCATATTTAGAGACTTTTTTACTTTTTATATCTTGTGTTTCAGTTTGCTCGGCAGTAGAGTCCCTTTTTTCATTTAGTTTGATTTTCCTTCCTTTAAACTGATTTTTAATTTGGAAAGAAAGAGATAGATGATTGAAAAGAATGAGATAGATATATGAAGAGAAAGAGAAAGATATATGGAGAGAAAGAGATAGATGGAGAAAAAGACAGATGATTATTTTTGTAACTATTAATATCACGCTTGAAGACCTGTGTGTACGGGTGTCGTCTATGGACGACATTTGCAACAAGATTTATTAAATGAGTTACATGATTGAGGATTTTAATTTGTTATTGTGGTTATTATATTTTTTTAAGGGTTTTTAGAACAAAGAAGAGAGAACTCTACTGCAAATTAAATCTTTGTTTAAAATATAAGTGAAAAAGGACTCTGCTGGTGTATAAATTGTATCTGAATTTAAGAAGTTTACAGTAAAAAGTGAATTAATGCCAAAAAGAACAATATAGTATTTCAGTTTGGTCGTCAGTAGAGTCCTCCTTTTATTTTTACTATCTTTTAATCTTATTTCTGTCTTACATTGACCCTTAATTTGCATATTTAAAAACATTTTTACATTTTATATTTTGTGTTTCAGTTTGCTTGTCAGTATTGTCCCTTTTCTCATTTAGTTTGATTTTTAATTTGGTCGTCAGTAGAGTTCTTTATCTTTTTTTAAATTGATTTTTATTTTGAAACAAATGGGAAGAAGAGTTAAAGATTGATATATGAGGAGAAAGAGATAGATTTTTGAAGAGAAAGAGATAGGTGGATGGACAAAAAGAGAGAGATAGATGAAGAGAAAGAGATAGATGAATGGAGGGAAAGAGACAAATATATGTTAAAAAGAGAAATGTTGAAAAAGAGAGCTAGGCGTTAAGAAAGGGACGGATAAATTAATAAAAAGAGACAGATATAAGAAAGCATTATTTGATTTTTAATTTAGTCGTCAGTAGAGTTCTTTCTTCTTTTAAATTGACCTTTGATTTGGTCGTCTGTAGAGTCATTTTTATTTTAAAAAAAATAATAATTTGGTCATCAGTAGAGTTCTTATTTGCTCGTCAGTAGAGTTTCTTTTTTCTGTTAACTTGATATTTAATTTACTTATCAACGGACCCTTTTTTTCAAAAAAAGATTTATATTGGTTGTCAGTAGTCTTTTTTAAAAAAAATGTATTTGGTCGTCGGTAGAGTCCATTTTTTCCTTGAAATTGATATTTAATTTGGTCGTCAGTAGAGTCATCTTTTTGATGAATTTGATTTTAAATAAATTAAATTATTATATTAAAAAAAATAAAAAAGATATTTATATTAGTCGTCAGTAGATTCTCTATTTTCAAAAAAATATTCATTTTTCTTCTTTTAGATCGATATTTAATTTGGTCGTCAGTAGAGTTCCTTTTATTTATTATTTGAAGTTGCCTAATACTATGTTTCATATCGCCTTCTCTTTCAAATGTATGGCGAAAGAACGAGATAGATGATAGAATAGTTAAAAATATGCACCAGATTATTTAATGTTACATATTGCCTTCTCTTTCAAACATATGGTAAAAGAAAGAGATAGATAGAATTCAATATGAGAATTTAATGTCGGTCGACACTATGTTACATATTGCCTTCCCTTTTAGATATAAGGCGACGAAAGAAAGAGCTAGACTATAGAAATTGTGTGAAAATTGAATTTCATCTTGCTGGCTCTTTAGTCAAATGTCGACAACCTTGTATCATTTACCACTCGATTATCAATTATCAATTTCTTTCTTTTAAGGTTCGACAAGAATGGCATCATCTCCTCCTCTCAGCTCCTCTCGTCTGACTTCCTCGAGTATGTCCCCTGGCCTTCGATCTAGATCAACCGACTCAAGAAAATTTCCACCACGACATAGATACATCTCCGAAGACTATTCAGACGATGAAGATGCACAAGCCCGAGATGATTTCTTCGATGCAGATGATGATTTGAATAATGTGTGAATGATGAATGATGATTGAAGATAGTTAATTAGAGAGCCAGCCGGAGGAAAGTGTTGTTGTGCTTTATGTATATAAATTTATTTATATATATATTTAATATACATATATATTTTTAATCATGTATACGTAAGTAATAAGTGTGTTTGTATCGATGACTATTAATATAGTAGGTCACTTAATAATAAAAGTAATATAAATAATTTATATGTGTATATTTGTGTCTATTATTGTGTACGAGGAGAGTTTCTCGAGTTGCAGCTGAGGATGTAATATATACGTTTTTGAAAATTAATTGTGTGTTTGATTTTTGTGGGTTTGAGAAACTTTGCTGAAGGAACCATGGCTTGTAATAAATTTTTTTGTCCATATATTTTGAAATCAATTTACAAAGAATCAGGTTTATTTTCCTCAGAATTTTGGGTTTATTTTTTTAAAATATTATAGGCCTGTGAGAAATAGTTTGAAATAACAAAAAATTTAGTTGTATGTTATCTGAAAATGTTGTAAAGTGTCTGATGAGGGTGTAGATTGTCTGAAATTATTTTAAATTGTCTAAAAATGTTGTAATTTGTCTGAAAATAGTGTAAAGTGTCTGAAAATGTTGTAAAAAGAACAGCTATTTTTAAATAATTTGTTTTGTAAATAAATGAAACAAAATTCGGGAAAAATTGAAAACTAAATTTGGGAAATATTAAAATAAACGAATAAAACTAAATTTGGGAAATATTGAAATAAACAAATAAAACTAAATTTGGGAAATATTAAAATAAACGAATAAAACTAAATTCGGGAAATATTCAAATAAATGAGTAAAACTAAATTTGGGAAATATTGAAATAAACGACTAAAACTAAATTTGAGAAATATTAAAATAAATAAATAAAACAAATTCGGGAAATATTGAAATAAATAAATAAAACAAATTCGGGAAATAATTTTTTAAATTTGGGAATTTTGATAAATAAAATGAAATTTGTGAAATACTTTCTCAGGTCAAACAAAATTTGGAAAATACCTTTTTCAGTAAATAAATAAAACATTTGGGAAATCTCTTAACAGAAACATTTTTAATGTTTTTTTTTATAAACTTTCTACAGTTTTAATATCGACAATAACCTAAAATAATATGTATTATTACTGATAAGCTTTTTAATAAATTAAAAAATGAGTAAACATACAGGATGTCCCAGAATTCAACGTCAAACCGATTTTTGTAAATTTGATATTTATAGTTCAGCAGAAAGTTTTAATTATTCTAAACTTAGGACGATTGTGTCATTATTAAGTACAAAATAAAAAAATCATTCTGAATAACCAAAAAATAGTTATATTTTAAGCAAAGCTCTAGATTGCTCTTCATAATTTTGAAATTATGTGAAATAATTGTTTATCATGTTAGTTGCGATTAATACTTGGCTTGACGTTGAGTTCTGGGATACCCCTGTAATAAAGATAATAAGAATCGTTTAAACTAGACAGACTTCTTGATAAATATGAGAAATAATTATAATTAAAGAGAAATTAATTAGTAAACGCTCTACTTTTTTAAAAGAAATACAAACATTAAATAAATGTGAATTTAGTTCTGGGACACTTCTGTAATTATGAAAATAATAAGAACCGTTCAAAATAGACAGACTTTTTATAAATATGAAAAATATTTACAGAGCAATTAATTAGTAAATGTTCAACTTTTTTTTAAATAGAAATAGTAAATAAATGTGAATTGAATGCTGGGACACGAAGAAATTAAGAACCGTTTAAACTAGGCAGACTTTTTTAAAAAAAAATGAGAAATAATTATAATTACAGAGAAATTAATTATTAAACGCTTTACTGGTTTTTAAATAGAAATGTTAAATAAATGTGAATTGAGTTCTGGGACACCCCTGTAATTATGAAGATAATAAACAAGACAGACTTTTTTATAAATATGAAAAATAATCAAAGAGAAATTAATTATAATTAACTATAGAGTAAAAAAAGTCTGTCTAGTTTAAACGGTTCTTATTATCTTCATAATTACAGTGGTGTCCCAGAACTCAATTCACATTTATTTAACATTTTTATTTAAAAACCAGTAAATCGTTTACAATAGTAGACGTACAGACTTTTTTAAAATATATGAAATAATTATAACAAAAATTAATTAGTAAAAGCTTTACTTTTTTAAAAAATAGCAATGTTAAATAAATGTTAATAGTTTGAATTGTTGCCATCTTGTATAAAAAATAAATTTAATATGTGGTAACACCAAAGGAATTGGTAATACTATGCTACCACATGGGCAACACTATATTTCCGCTACAGAGATGTTGGGAGTAATTCATAAGTAGTCTCAATTATTTTAATTAAAGTCTAAATTATATTGTAAATTCTATCAGAATCTTATAAATATATTTTGACTAAATATATACGTCTTAAAGTATATAACAAAACTATCACTATAAGCAATTGACACTCACTGCTAGGATTAAATATAAAATTTTATTTGAGAATAAATCTCAATTAATTAGTCACGTAATTAATATATAATCATATATATATATATATATATATATATATATATATATATATATATATATATATATATATATATATATATATTTATTTAGTCTTATCAGGCAATACTAAAATTTAATCCTGCTCCATCCCCACCGCCGCCATTACTCATATCTGCAACTGTCAGTGTCAGTCAGTAAAAGGATTTGTGCAAAAATACAACAAATTATATTAAAGAACAATTATAAAAATGTCTAAAATATATTTTAAACATTTCTT
This sequence comes from Ctenocephalides felis, assembly GCF_003426905.1. NCBI lineage: Eukaryota > Metazoa > Arthropoda > Insecta > Siphonaptera > Pulicidae > Ctenocephalides > Ctenocephalides felis. The sequence goes on along the minus strand of NW_020539726.1, from coordinate 40,401,214 downwards.
TATATCCTTTATCCTTGTTTATAAAATTACCAACAATAATTATCCGATTTTTGATATATTATTTTTATCAAAACAAAACTGTAGGTTATGTGAGACTTTTTGTTTAGTTCGAAACAAAACGTCAAACGTTACGGGAAAAATGTTTTATTTTTATTTAAATATGTTTAATTAATTATATATTTTGATGTGAATAGTATTTTTGTGTTAAATATATATTTAAAATAGAAGTTTGTGTGCATGTCCTGGCAGAATAGGAATTTAAAGGTAAGTAAATAAATATATAAATTTTTGTTAGTTAATTTATTTGAATGATAGATGAAGGATAACTAAAATCAATAAACTAATGATGTATGGCATCGTGTCTTAAGGCAAATTGCTTGAACTTCCCGTACCGTAACGAAATGTTCGAGGAATATATAATGTTTTCAAATAGATTATTATAAATAAATACTGTAACATTGTCTAATATTTATAAGAATTAGTTATAAACTGAATTGCAAAGTTGAAATTATTTGTTTAAAGTATATTAGAACTTAAGTCAGAATTAAAAATAAAATCTGAATTATAATCTGACACTTAGTTCTCTCAACAACTGCCATTTTTTACATATTTAGCTCCGTATCTTCGAAATGGCTGGGCCTGCCTTTGCCAAAAACTAATAAACACTTCTCCCAATCATTACTAATTGAATGTTTTTTTAGATCATTCAAATCGGATACTCCGTTCTCGCAAAAACTCGATTTCTATTTTCTAAACTCTTTGCTCTTTATCTCCGTAACTGCTGGACCTGCCTTAGCCAAAAACTAATCAGCTCTTCTCCCTATCAATAGGAATCGAATGTTTTTTGAACCATTCAAATCGGTTGATCCGTGCGCCCGAAAAAATGACTGGAAATTTGTATCCATACATACATAGTCACACACACACACACATCCATTTTTTCTGAGGTATGCCAGTAAAATGTTCAGAAACCTTCAAAACGTCGAGAAATGTAAAAATTTTCAATTTTGATTTTCAATACATTACAATAACTTACCCTACTTGAAGTTAATAATATTTTTGATTTTTATAAATAAATATACGAAATAAAGTCAAATTCAAATATAAAGACATTTCTTTTCAGCAATAATTTATTTATTTATTTATTTATTTATTTAAATATATAGCCCACAGATTTCTCCAAGAGGACTCAAAAATACAATTATTTGACATAATGAATAACAATTAAAATATATACAAAATTACAATATAAAGTTAGTAACATAAAATGCTAAGTTAAAATTTCATATAATGCAGAATGTAACAATAATATTTATAAACAGAAAATAATGAGATAATTGAAAGAAAATAAAAAGATTAACTTGTGCAGATGGAGATTATTTGATTAGGTGATAATACGGAAGAAGAGATATAATTTATTTCCAATTAAAAACTATGTTCAAATTTACTATTATGAGGATGATACTTTGTACGTTTGACCAGCCCAAGAATCTAATATTAATATAAAAAATCCTTTTCGACATATGACTTGAAAACATTAATAAAATTTATTCACTGCAGCACAATCTCCACGATCCCCACAATTGTAAATTTGAACATAGTTCTTACATGGAAATAAATTATATCTTTTTTTCCGTATTATTGCTGATATTAATACAAAATTATAATGTCACTTAACATTTATATGATCGTAAGTTTCATAAGTAATATCAAAATAAAAATTTACCGGTTATTGCGGAGGACTTTATTATAGAATATTTAGCGAAAAATATAAAATTAATTGAAAAATTAAATAAATTTTGATATTATTTACACGTGAAATTATAAATATCAAATAAAAAAAAATGAAAAAAATATATCTGAATCGGGAATTGAACCCCGGAGCAAAAATTAGTATTCCACGACGATAGCCACTCGGCCAATCTGCTGTTGATAAGGAAAAACATCGCAAGCTATGCATGCCGCGCGCTGCTACAATGCAAACTTTAATTAATTTTTATAATTAAACCGCTTTTCAAAGGCCTCTAATATTTTACCACGGTCAGTTTGGACATCAAATCTACGATTGTGCCAAGTTTCATCAAAATCCGAGACGAGCAACGCGCGGGTTCTCCTTTTTAGAAAAAATGAATGGATGTGTGTGTGTGTGCTGATTCAAATTTTTGTCGACAATTTTGAGAACACAGATCAACCGATTTTAATGATTCAAAAAACATTCGATTCGTATTGATGTGGAGATGTACTGATTAGTTTTTGGTATAAGCAAGTCCAGCCGTTTTGAGAATACAGAGCAAAATGTGCAGAAATTCCGATTAGATCCTCATAGCGTTGTGCGTGAGCATTTCGTTATAGCTCAATTGGTTGGCGCGTCACTGCAATTTTTGTTTGCGTTAGTAGATAAGAAAGTCAAAACGAATCCCACGTCTGTAATTTTTTAAATTTTTTTTTTAAATACTTCTTATGTTTGTATAGTTGATACTACATGAACTATTGTTAACTCAGTGCATATATTTTGCGGACGAAAAATTGATGCATTTGAAATAAAATATGTTCATTCTAACAATAAGTTATATTTATATTTCATTCAAACATATATAAACAACGTCGTCTATCCTAATGAGTTTTCACATTTTGTCTACAAGGAACAAATAATGAAAATTCATAAAAGTTTTTATTATATTTATTCATAGACATTTTTGTTGATTGATTATTTTTATTCTTCGAATATTTCATTACGGTACGGGAAGTTCCAGCAATTTATTTATGCACTAGTTAACTTCCCGTAGGGCAAGTTATAGTAATCGCAAAAAAATCGAAAATGAAAATTTGTATATATCTTTACGTTTTAAAGGTTTTTCAATATTTTGGCATATCTTAGAAAAAATGGATGTATGTGTGTGTATGTGTGTGTGGCGCGTGTGTGTGTGTGTGTTCGGATACAAATTTTAGTCGACGATTTCGTGAACACCGATGAAGCGATTTGAATAATTCAAAAAACATTCGATTCGTATTGATAAGGAGACGTGCTGATTAGTTTTTAGCGAAGGCAGGTCTAGCCGTTCCGGAGATACGGGGCACAAAGTGCCAAAAACGGTAACTCAGTTTTTACGAGAACGGAGCGCCCGATTAGAATAATTCACAAAACATTTTACTTGTATTGACTAAATAAAGAATTGATCAAATTTTCATAAAGGCAAGTTTAGCGGTTTCGGAGATCTAACGAAAAAAGTAAAAAAAATGCCATTTGGCGGTAAAAAATGATCATTAGACATATGCACATCAAATTATCAGATATTTTATAGAGATTTTAACAATAAGTATACATTTTGTTTACATTCCTATGGGTTCCGTAACAATGTTTATCCGTTAGACGGCGACGCGGCGCTTACGCGCTTCGATATTTCGTCTCTATGCAGTTAAAGCAGTACGATTGCTTTGAAAAAAAGTTCAGAATTTCCAAAATATATCAAAATGAAGAAAACATTTTTCTTTACAAAAAAATTGTGTTTTCAAAAAAAATATTTTTTTTAAAAAAAGTAATTTTTTGTCCAATTTATAGTTTCTCAAAAATCTTATTTTTTCGAAGTAATTTTTTTTTTCAAAAATGTTAATCGTTTTTAAAAAAAATAATAATTTTTGGTACGGGAAGTTCCAGCAATTTGCCTTAAGGCACGATGCCCTAATTGCTTCAAGACAGAATTCCACTTGCATCTAGTTTTGGTTTAAAAATTCAAAAAATTACCCAGGCCAAGCACAATCTAAGCGCCACTCTGGTACAAAAGTTTATCCAAGTGCGTTTAGACTGTTTATGTACTGGAACACTTTTTAACTTCCCGTAGGGTAAGTTATTGTAATGGGCCGAAAATCGGAATTGAAAATTTTTACATTTCTCGACGTTTTGAAGGTTTCTGAACGTTTTGGCATACCTCAGAAAAAATGGATGTGTGTGTGTGTGTGTGTGTGTGTGTGTGTGTGTGTGTGTATGTATGTATGGATACAAATTTTCGTCCACGTTTTCGGGCGTACGGATCAACCGATTTGAATGGTTTAAAAAACATTCGATTCCTATTAATAAGGAGAAGAGCTGATTAGTTTTTGGCAAAGACAGGTCCAGCAGTTACGGAGATAAGGAGCAAAGAGTGCAGAAAATAGAAATCGAGTTTTTGAGAGAACGGAGCATCCGATTTGAATGATCTAAAAAACATTCCATTAGTAATGATTGGGAGAAAGGGTTATTAGTTTTTCGCAAAGGCAGGCCCAGCCATTTCGGAGATACAGAGCTAAATGTACAAAAAATGGCAGTTTTTGAGAGAACTAAGCGTCCGATTCAATTGATTCAAAGAACTTTCTGCTTGTCTTAACAAAATAATTGATTTTGGAAAAAAAAATTTTGTACCATTTTTTTTTTTTTTTTTTTTTTTTTTTAAAAAATTTTTTGTATATCGAAAATAATTCAGATTTTATTTTTAATTCTGACTGTAGTTCTAATATACTTTAAACAAATAATTTCAACTCTGCAATTCAGTTTATATAATTATTATAAATATTAGACAATAATACAATATTTATAATAATCTATTTGAAAACATTCAATATTCCTCGAACGTTTCGTTACGGTACGGGAAGTTCCAGCAATTTGCCTTAAGGCACGATGCCACCCACCCCACTAGTTCAATTTTGTGTGAAAACAAAACTATTGAAAAATGTGAAAATGCCGCCAAGCTAAGCACAGTATAAGTGAAAATGCCGCACAGAATTATTTGAAAATGCGTTTAGAATGTGACTATACGGGAGCACTTTTTCAATTTTGTGCAAATTAAGGAACTATTTTTTTGAAATTGAATCCGAAATGAAATGACGATTGTTAATGTTCTGGAGATAAATTGATTTATGATTTATGATTTACATTTGATTTTCTCAGATATAACAATAAGATAGCAAAAATAATGAATTTACAGTATTTGTAAGCGCCCGGCGCAATGTTTATTATAAAGGACCAGATATAATTTATTATTAGAATTGCTATATCAGACCTTTAAACTAAGTAAGTTAAATAAGTTAGTTTAATAGTATTTATTTATTTGATGTTCACGGTTCAAGTTAAGCGTACAGAATGAGTAATTTCTTATAACTAGCTTAGTACCTACAGTAGGGTAGAAAATTATTTTATTATGTCAGGTAGAGAAAGATGGATTAATAAAACTTGTGAGGCTCGAACAGTATTTGTAATAATATATTTGAAAACGTTTAAAATTCCTCGAATATTTCATTACGGTACGGGAAGTTCCAGCAATTTTCCTTAAGCCATACACCACCAATTTATCTTTTACCACAATCCTCTCTCCTTCTTCCAGCTTCTCTCTACCAGTAACCATAAGGATGGCCGACGACGACACGGACGCTTCCGACGACGCGTCGCCTACGCCCGGTGGCGGTGGCCCCACGCCCGGCGGCCCTTCGAAGTTGAACGTGCAGAGTTTGTTGGGGGCCGACGGCATGAGCATGAGCCTCGAGACGGCCGTCGACATGGCGGTGAAGGTCGCCAGCGTTCGCAAGAGGAAGAAGAGCGGAGTGGTGCTGAGCGAGGCTGAGAAGCTGAGGAGGGCGATGGTAATACTAGAGGGATATTTGTTGTAAATAGATGCATGTGTGTATATATATTATTTTTATTTATAGGAATCTATAAATTAAAACAACACGGTGCAGTATTCTTTAACTTTTTATTCAAATATCTCGCCAGTTCATCTCTACACGTTCACTCTATATAACTTTCTGTTTTCGACTCGCATACATTCACTATGTTCGAACAGTCACTATTGCCAACTGCACACCACACTCCAGTCTTACCAACCAACCGCACGGACTCTCATGATCCGCGCCTTATTCAAACATCCATTCAAACATTCACACAATATATTTCACTAAAAATATATATATAAATATTAGGTTGTCAAATATCTCCCTTCCGCTTTTTTGCTCTTGGTTTATAATACAAAAAGGCGGAAGGGAGATATTTGACAACCTATTATATAATTATATATATATATATATATATATATATATATATATATTAGAGATGGGTTTATCATATCCGAAGCCGGATCGACTCGGATTTAACTCCGCTTCATGGTGGAGTTATATCCGCTAACAAAATCCACGACTCCAAACAACTTTGATACCAAAATACTCGACACAAATGTGTTCTATAGTGGCGTTGTTTATGCATCTGAGGATTTGTCAAATCCCATTAATTATTTGGAATTCTTTTATAAACAATTCAAACATATTTGTTGATATTATTATAAAAAAGTCACGATTTTAAGCATTTCAAAATTCTAAATTCTGTCCTTCAATGATTTGCATTGAATGATATTATTTGCAATCATCTTGAATTCAATTCATTCAATTGTGCAATTATTTCAGCAATTTGGCGCATGGTGAAGGATTAGTATTTTGCAAATAATTAATGATAACATTAGATTTTTTTTCGTTAATTATATGGATTTGAATCTCATATACCAGCTTCTGAAGTTTTTAACAAAAACGCAAAAATATTATCCGACGACGCATTGCCGGATTAATCGATAATCGGGGTGTTTGCTTTTTAAATGCCTTATTAAATTTCCAGTATTAGAAGATAAATGATTAAAAAATCCGCACAATAATTACATTTTGCTTTATTATCTTTTAAGGAAAAATGATTCCAGATAGTACTGGTTTCACGCCTCATTGCCATTTTTCTAATCAATTTGCATTCACTGATTTTGTTATACACAGAATATACACATTAATACAAAAGTTTATTGTTTGATTGCTTGGTAACTTGCAAAATATTGTTAAAATTATTGCTATCGTCGGGAAGGCTATGATAGAACTGATGTCGAAGACGGAATCCTACTAACAATTAGCGGGGTAATTTTTTGCTATAAAAAAGTCCACTAGGCATCTAATATACAAATATCAATAAATAATTTTTCTAAAAAATTCACAAATAAATGACGGATTGTCAAATTTTTCGTTCGACCAGATGACCGATCAGTGACTCGTAATTTTAGCATGTTGGCCAAAGTAAAAACGCAAAA
>NW_020539726.1:40370503-40393132 GCF_003426905.1 Ctenocephalides felis | reverse complement strand
TATGGTACCACACGGGCAACACTATTTCCGCCACAGAGAAGTTGGGAGCAGTTTATAATTAGTTTGAAAGCGATTTTTGTAAGTTTTAAAGTCATAGTTCAACAAAAAGTTTTAAGTTTGAAAACTTGGGGCAATTGTGTAATTATTTGAACTGGGGTTTTAGAACTGTTATTTACATGTACAAATAAAAAAAAAAAACAAAATTTAACCTCAATAACCAAAAAATAGTCACATTTTAACCAAAACCTCTAGGTTGCACTTGAATGCCCATAATTTTCAAACTATGTAAGATAATTATTTTTAATTCTAGTTATGATCAATACTAGGCTTGACGTTGAATTCTGGGACACCCCTGTAAATATGGAAAAAATAATAACCGTTGAAACCAGAAAGACTTTATATTAAACAATATAAGAAATAATTATATTTACAGAGAAATTAATTAGTAAAAGCTCAACATTTTTTCAAATAGAAATGTTAAATAATATAATTGTTATAAAAATAAATATTATAGATCAAAATGTGGTAACACCAAAAGGTACCACATGGCAACACTGTTTCCGCAGTTCATAACTTGGACAATATTAGAATAAGATATATTCATAATAAGTTTCAATTATTTGGTTAATAATCAGTCTTAATTATTCCAATCAAAGTCTTAATTATATTGTAAATTCTATCAGAATCTTATAAATATATTTTAACTAAATTTATACGGCTTGAAGTGTGTAACAAAAGTATCACTATAAGCCTATATAGTCTTATATACTATAAGTCTTGACACTCACTGTTAGGATTAAATATAAAATTTAATTTTAGAATAAATCTTAAATAATTAGTCACCTGATTAATAATATATATATTATATATATATATATATATATATATATATTTGTATTTATATTTATTTAGTCTCATCAGGCAATACTAAAATTCAGCCCTGCTCCATCCGCCATTACTCATATCTGCAACCAACTGTCAGTGTCAGTCAGTAAAAGGATTTGTGCAAAAAATACAACAAATTTTATCAAAAAACCCTTACAAAAATGTTTAAAATATATTTTAAACATTTTCTTATATCCTTTATCCTTATTTATCATATTACCAACAATAATTATCCGATTTTTGATATATTATTTTTATCAAAACAAAACTGTAGGTTATGTGAGACTTTTTGTTTAGTTCGAAACAAAACGTCAAACGTTTCGGGAAAAATGTTTTATTTTTATTTAAATATATTTGATTAATTATATATTTTGATGTGAATAGTATTTTTATGTTAAATATATATTTAAAATAGAAGTTTGTGTGCATGTCCTGGAGGAATAGGACTTTGAAGGTAAGTAAATTAATTTATAATACATACAATTACGCAAATAAATTACGACTTGATTATTTTATTTAATGAAGGATAATTTAAATCAATAAATATTTTTATTGATTTTTAAGTTTAATCAGTTATATAAATATACAGAATACATTCAAATATAAAGACAGTTCTAGATTTTTTTTAAGAAACATTTAAGTAATTTGAATTAATGGAAAAAAAATATTTCTGACTTCAAAAATATATTAAAATTATTCAATAGTATATTTAGTGATTTGCTTGTCATTAGAGTCTTTTTTTATAATTTCGTAATAGTTTCTTGTTAGTAGATTTTTTTCTGTGTAAATTCAAATTTTCGAAAGTAGATCTGGTTTAAAATTTGCTCATCAGTATAATTCATTTCTGTTTGTTGCTTTTCTTCTCTTTATAAACCCAGACTAGGTCTTTTGTCTGGGTATGCCGGATTCAATACCTCCAGTTTGCCCTCGCCTCTGGTCCCAACGGAAACCGCCGTTAGGCATTACTTCGTGGGGGTAGAATCTAGAATGCTATAATTTTTGCACTGATTGTCGGACGCAATTGTGATGGGTGTGTGTTTTCTTTTTTTATAGCGAAGAAAAATGCATTTATGAATCCCAGACTAGGTCCTTTGTCTGGGTATGTCGTACTCAATACCGCTTGGGTGTAATACCGACTGAAACCTCCGCTTTGCCCTTGCCTGCGATTCCCACGGAAACCGCTGTTAGGCATTAGTTCGTGTAATAAATTAAATAAAAGATAAGGTAAAAATGGACTCTAGTGATGAGCAAATTAAAATACAAAATGTAAAATGGAATCTACTTCAGAAGTAAAAAGAAATTGGACTCTACTGACAAATAAACTGAAATAAAAGAGTAAAAAGGAATTCTACTGATAAGCAAACATGTTATTCCAGATAGTATGTAACATACCATCAAGAATTTCAGATTGAATGTTGTTTTATAGGACTCTACTGACGAGCATACTGTAACAAGAGACAAAGTAAAAAGGGACTCTACTGACAGGCAAATTGTATATTTTAAAAATAAAATAAGGACCCTACTGAAGAGCAAACTGAAATAAAATAAAAAATAAAAAGGGACTCTAGTGACGAGCAAACTGAAAGCAAACACAAGGCAAAAGGGACTCTACGGACGAGCTAATTGAAATATAATTTTGCAAAAAAACATATTTTTTATTTTTCGTCGATATTTTCTCAAAAATGGCTGGACCGATATCAAAAATTTCGTTGCCATTCGATGTGTCTCGATAAGAACTATCGTTGATCAGTTTTGTGCGACAATCGGCCAAGCCGTTTCTTTGTAATAATCAAAATAGCGTAAAAAAATTTGTCCACGTTTAAGCCAAAAAGAATTGATTTTTAATAACTTCCCGTAGGGTAGTTATAGTAATGGTCCGAAAATTGAAAATGAAAATTTTTGCATTTCTCGACGTTTTGAAGGTTTCTGAACATTTTTAAGGGGCATACCTCAGAAACTAAATGGATGCGTGTGTGTGTTTTGTATGTCCGCATTTTTTCGTCGATTTGAATGGTTCAAAAAACATTCGATTCCTATTGATAAGGAGACGTGCTGATTAGTTTTTGGCGAAGGCAGGTCTAGCCGTTCCGAAGATATGGGGCAAAAAGCGCCAAAAACGGTAACTCAGTTTTTAAAAGAACGGAGCGTTCGATTTGAATAATTCAAAAATCATTTTACTTGTATTAACAAGACGAAAAATTGATCAAATTTTCATAATGGCAGGTCTAGCGGTTTCGGAGATCTAATGAAAAAAGTAAAAAAATGAGCTATTTGGCGGTGAAAAATGATCATTAGACATATGCACATCAAATTATTAGATATTTTATAGAGATTTTACCAATAAATATAAATTTTGTTTACATTCCTATGGGTTCCGTACCAATGCTTATCCGTTAGATGGCGGCGCGGCGCTTACGCGCTTCGATATTTCGTCTCTATGCAGTTAAAGCAGTACGATTGCTTTGAAAAAAAGTTCAGAATTTCCAAAATATATCAAAATGAAGAAAACATTTTTCTTTACAAAAAAATTGTGTTTTCAAAAAAGTAATTTTTTGTCAAATTTATAGTTTCTCAAAAATATAATTTTTTCGAAGTAAAATTTGTTCAAAAATGTTAATTGTTTTTAAAAAAATAATAATTTTTGGTACGGGAAGTTACAGCAATTTGCCTTAAGGCACGATGCCTTAATTGCCTCAAGACAGAATTCCACTTACATCTAGTTTTGGTTTAAAAATTCAATAAATTACCCATTCTAAGCACAGTCTAAGCGCCACTCTGGTACAAATGTTTACCCGAGTGCGTTTAGACTGTTTATGTACTGGAACACTTTTTCAATTTTGTGTGAAAACAAAACTATTGAAAAATGTGAAAATGCCGCCAAGCTAAGCACAGTATAAGTGAAAATGCCGCACAGAATTATTTGAAAATGCGTTTAGAATGTGACTATACGGGAGCACTTTTTCAATTTTGTGCAAATTAAGGAACTATTTTTTTGAAATTGAATCCGAAATGAAATGACGATTGTTAATGTTCTGGAGATAAATTGATTTATGATTTATGATTTACATTTGATTTTCTCAGATATAACAATAAGATAGCAAAAATAATGAAATTTACAGTATTTGTAAGCGCCCGGCGCAATGTTTATTATAAAGGACCAGATATAATTTATTATTAGAATTGCTATATCAGACCTTTAAAACTAAGTAAGTTAAATAAGTTAGTTTAATAGTATTTATTTATTTGATGTTCACGGTTCAAGTTAAGCGTACAGAATGAGTAATTTCTTATAACTAGCTTAGTACCTACAGTAGGGTAGAAAATTATTTTATTATGTCAGGTAGAGAAAGATGGATTAATAAAACTTGTGAGGCTCGAACAGTATTTGTAATAATATATTTGAAAACGTTTAAAATTCCTCGAATATTTCATTACGGTACGGGAAGTTCCAGCAATTTTCCTTAAGCCATACACCACCAATTTATCTTTTACCACAATCCTCTCTCTTTCTTCCAGCTTCTCTCTACCTGTAACCGAGGATGGCCGACGACGACACGGACGCTTCCGACGACGCGTCGCCCACGCCCGGTGGCGGTGGCCCCACGCCCGGCGGCCCTTCGAAGTTGAACGTGCAGAGTTTGTTGGGGGCCGACGGCATGAGCATGAGCCTCGAGACGGCCGTCGACATGGCGGTGAAGGTCGCCAGCGTCCGCAAGAGGAAGAAGAGCGGAGTGGTGCTGAGCGAGGCGGAGAAGCTCAGGAGGGCGATGGTAATACTAAAGGGATATTTGGTATAAATAGATACATGTGTGTATATATATTATTTTTATTTATAGGAATCTATAAATTAAAACAACACGGTGCAGTATTCTTTAACTTTTTATTCAAATATCTCGCCAGTTCATCTCTACACGTTCACTCTATATAACTTTCTGTTTTCGACTCGCATACATTCACTATGTTCGAACAGTCACTATTGCCAACTGCACACACACACTCCAGTCTTACCAACCAACCGCACGGACTCTCATGATCCGCGCCTTATTCAAACATCCATTCAAACATTCACACAATATATTTCACTAAAAATATATATATAAATATTAGGTTGTCAAATATCTCCCTTCCGCTTTTTTGCTCTTGGTTTATAATACAAAAAGGCGGAAGGGAGATATTTGACAACCTATTATATATATATATATATATATATATATATATTAGAGATGGGTTTATCATATCCGAAGCCGGATCGACTCGGATTTAACTCCGCTTCATGGTGGAGTTATATCCGCTAAACAACTCCACGACTCCAACAACTTTGATACCAAAATACTCGACACAAATGTGTTCTATAGTGCGTTGTTTATGCATCTGAGGATTTGTCAAATCCCATTAATTATTTGGAATTCTTTTATAAACAATTCAAACATATTTGTTGATATTATTATAAAAAGTCACGATTTTAAGCATTTCAAAATTCTAAATTCTGTCCTTTCAATGATTTGCATTGAATGATATTATTTTGCAATCATCTTGAATTCAATTCATTCAATTGTGCAATTATTTCAGCAATTTGGCGCATGGGTGAAGGATTAGTATTTTGCAAATAATTAATGATAACATTAGATTTTTTTTCGTTATATTAGATGGATTTGAATCTCATATACCAGCTTCTGAAGTTTTTAACGCAAAAATATTATCCGACGCATTGCCGGATTAATCGATATAGCGGGGTGTTTGCTTTTAAATGCCTTATTAAATTTCCAGTATTAGAAGATAAAATGATTAAAAAATCCGCACAATAATTACATTTTGCTTTATTATCTTTTAAGGAAAAATGATTCCAGATAGTACTGGTTTCACGCCTCATTGCCATTTTTCTAATCAATTGCATTCACTGATTTTGTTATACACAGAATATACACATTAATACAAAAGTTTATTGTTTGATTGCTTGGTAACTTGCAAAATATTGTTAAAATTATTGCTATCGTCGGGAAGGCTATGATAGAACTGATGTCGAAGACGGAATCCTACTAACAATTAGCGGGTAATTTTTTGCTATAAAAAGTCCACTAGGCATCTAATATACAAATATCAATAAAATAATTTTTCTAAAAAATTCACAAATAAATGACGGATTGTCAAATTTTTCGGTCGACCAGATGACCGATCAGTGACTCGTAATTTTAGCAGTGTTGGCCAAAGTAAAAACGCAAAACTTGAGAATCAAATTCAATTTAATGATTTCCTTTTGATGAGAAAATAATTGATTTTTTGGATTAATTTTATATAAAAAATATGTAGTAAACTTTGTAATAAAAGCAAAACATAATACTTCTGCTTTCAAAATTTTTCTTCTACTATTTCTATTCGAGAATTAATATTATATCAGGTAGTTCGATTAGCATATTATTACTTTTACACAATTATATAATTGTATATTTTTTACTGCTCAAATACTAATGATATCACTGATAAATTTTGTACTCTAAAGTGTTGTTATTTCAGGCTACGGAAATACAAGATTAAATAAATGTATTTCGTTTCGTATATTTTTCGGTATGTATATTTCTGTACGAGTTAACATATTTAATACCAGTTTAAGGAAGTCGGATATGACAAATCCTGTGAGACAACTCCACTCGGATTCACTCCGAGGGAGGAGTTGTATCGGAGTTATAACTCCGGAGTGAGTTACCCATCTCTAGTATATATATATATTATAGGGCGGGTCGATAGTCGCTTAGGCACATATGATTTTCGAATACTAGGGATCAAAATAAAATACTTTGCTGAAGAAACTATACCTCTGAAATTAATTCTGATGTCCCGTACAATGACCCAAAAATAAGTGTTGAAATTTGAAAAATTCCATTTTTACCCATTTAGAGATGACCGACCCCCACTAACTTTGGAAGGCTGATCCACCCATGGCTATGGTTCACCCCCTGGGACCTCCCCTTAGTGGTCTCCCATACAAATATTGCTCCCATACAAAGTTTTTGGTATTTTACTCAGCAAAAATGTATTTTTTTAAAAAAAAAATCAGATATTATTCCCTTCAAACACACACAAAAAACATTTTACCAAAAACTTATTAAAATTCTTCTTTGTTTCAATTTTTCCAATGCATTTTGTCTTTGCGCTTCCAGAGGCTGTTACGGGGACGATATTAGAGGGCCGTGCAAAATTTTCCAGATTTGTAACTAAAAAAGACTTCAAACAATAGTTTATGAGTTTTACATAGTTTTATTTACATATGTTATAATTAAATAAATGTTCTAATAAAAATAAATCGCAGATTTTTGTCATGTTGAAGTACCAAAAATGATGCCACTTTTGTATGGGGGACCCCTAAAGGAAGATCCTAGGGGGGGGTGAACCATGGGCATGGGTAGATCGGCCTTCCAAAGTTCCTGGGGGGGAGCCCAAACAAGATTTTTCAAAATTTGACCCAATTTTTGGGTGAATACACGGGACATCAGAATTCATTTTAGAGGCATAGTTTCTTCGGCAAAGTATCTTATTTTGATCCCTAGTATACGAAAATCATATGTGCCTATGTGACTTTTTTACCCATACAAATCGACCCGCCCTACTATATGTATATATATATATATATATATATATATATATATATATACTAAATGACCCGACAGACATTGCCTTGTACCCACGTCTACAATTTTTTAATATCCTATACTAATATTTACCTTTTACTTAAAAATAATAAATATTGTTTTTTTAAAATACTCTTTACATCAATATGATCGATGCTAATAAAATGATGAGTCTCAATATCCACACTATATTGGAAATTGAAATTTTTTATATAGTTTAACAAATTCAGAAAATTAATTAATAGTAGGTATCCAATAGTAGGTATTAAAAGTACACAATATCACCTTGGATTTTTTCACTCAAATTAATTGCTCGAATAATGTTGCCTATAACTTTTATAATTTCGTATCATATTTTAAATGGTTTTTAATAATTATAATATCTAAATTACATTTTTCTTACTAATAATTTAATTTATATTATTAACAGGGACGCTCCTGGAGTGCTCAGTGCCCGCATTATTTTACCTGTTTTAACAGTTTATTATTAAAATTATTATCATTAATTGATATTTGACTTTTGAAGCATTTTACTTATTAGTTTTGGGCATTTTATGCGATTTATTCTATTGACTAAATCATAGAGAGCAAACAAAAATTATAGCCTTTCATTATTAAACATAACCATAACATAACACTGGCAATTCATGTTGGATTATTTTAATTTAATTTTCTATTATTTAAGATATCCAAAGTTGCACTTCTCCTAATCTATATCATGAGGGCCGAATTGTATATATTCACCTTTACTTTCCCATTTGTTGTCTTGAAGTGAAATTTTTAACGTATTTTACAAATATTGTGCAAAAATTAGTAAAAGATGCAAAGAAACTATATATTTCTTGTATTATATCGAAAAAAATAAATAAATTGAAAACTTTATAACCGAATCTTGCGTTGGCGCCTCTAATGCATGCGCTCGTATTTTACTTAATTTCATATTTTAAGTGAATTAATTTGTCAAAACCTGTTTGTGAGTGTATTATTCAATCTGCCATACATATACTGTATCTTATATCATTTTAATTTCTGGCACATCTCAGCTGCTTTTCGGCAATATTAATGTAGACATTTCATTTTTCTTACTCATAATCATAAATATATTATATTTTAATATTGTCTTAGCTCATAAGTGAATTGAAAATTTTGGCAGATGGTAGTCTTCATTTGTTTTCAATGCAAAAAATAACATGTCGTTTACAATATTGCACATACATCCCAGTACTTTGCCTCATGCCTCAAATATTTTCAATGTTAAACAATAATAAGCGTTTTTTGTAGTTTTTCCATTTATTTCTAGAATCTAACTATATTTCTATAATTCAAAAAATTCTAAAAGATTTCCTTAACAAACTTCAGAAAGATTTATCAAAATCCGAATAATCGTTCAGGAGAAGTATCTTTTCATACAATAATTTGGAAGAATTTTATATATAAGATATATATATATATATATATATATATATATATATATATATACATTTTTTATGTTTCAATTACCAGGCTGAGGCGAAGCAGGAGCGTGCAGAGCGCACCGGGTACATCTCTCCAAAACACACGCACGTCATGAGCTGCGTCGCCGACATGCTCTGCATTCCCCTGGACGTTGTGCAGGTCAGAGATATAATTTATTTATTAACTTACCTTAGGGTTTTTTTGTATAATTAAGCAAATGCCTTTATGCAATCCACACTGGGTTTTTCGTGTGTGTATGTCGGGCTCAATACGGACTCGGTGTCGTACCGATGAAAACCTTCTCGTATCTCTTGCTTCGGGTCTTCACGGAAACCGCCGTTTAGGCATTACTTTGTGGGGGGAGGATCTAGAATACTATAATTGTAAGGTGACCATACGTCGTGGTTTGGCCGGGACAGTCCCGGATTTCACCTTGTGTCCCGGAATCTTTTGTCTTGAATTTTTCTAAATCACTTTCGCCAAAATTTCTTGTCAATTATCTACAATCGTTTGATAGATGGTCAACCCGAAGTTTTCTTCTAACACAGAATTCATTGCCGTGGAAAATCGCTTTTTTAGCAGGAGTAATAAAAATACTCGTCATTTTGCAGCTATTGTTATAAACGCTCTTTACTGTCCATTGTCTTGTTGACTTCAAACGTTTATTTGAAGTCAACAAGACATTAAACTGTGAAAATGCGAATTGTCCCGGATTGTCCCGATTTTTCAAAAAGTATAGGTCTAAATTGAATATTTGCTCATATTTGATAATAAAATTACAACTACCCATCAAATATCTGAAAGTGTTATATACAACTAGTATGCTTATATTAAAAAGGTGGGTTTAAATTAACAAAAATAAGAAAATGTACTTCTTGACTGCCTGGAATACCTAAGTGCTAATTATTTTTAAACAATTATGAAGAAATTTGAACAAAATTTTATAATAAGTTTAAAAGCTCAAGGGGCACAACTAGTGTAACCGCCTAAAAAAAAGGTGATATTTGGGAATTTATATTAAAAAAACTACTTTATCAATCATTTCAAAATTTTAAGAATATATTTATACATGTTTTAAGAGTACATAGTAAAAGTTTTGAAGAAAAACCTTAAATATTTTTTAAGTTATCGTCGAACTCCAACGGCGCGACAAAAAAACGCCCTTCACTGCTGCAGTGATTCTGGCCTTCTACGTGTATGAAATCAAAAAAAAAAAAATGTTAAACTAGATAATATTGTCTGTAAAATGAACTACGATAAAAAAACAAATCAAAAATTGACAAAATGGCGGCGTTTTTAAAAAAAAGTCGAATTTTAGCCTAAATTTTGGTGGTTTTTCGACTGCCAAAATTTGATTTTTGATCCGATCAAAAAATCGATAGTTCATTTTACGGAGAACTATATATAGTACATGTAAAAAAAAATTGATAGTGATCGAATCATTTGTTTTTGAGTAATCACTGCAGCAAATTCGGAAAATGCTGTTTCGAGAAAAACGCGTTTAAAGTTAAAATGATCGTTATACTATATACTTTATATATATACTCTTTAAATGGCTGTAACTCAAAAACTATTTGAGATATCGATTTGAAATTTTAATATGTTATTTTTAAAGGTGTAATCTACCGAAATATGAAAAAACACAAAAATTGTTTTTTTCGAAATTTCACACTAGTTGTGCCCCTTGAACAACATATTGACCCAAAAATGTATAAGTATAAAATACAAGATATATAACCAAATAATAACGTTCTTAGTCAGTAATTCTGATCTAAAAATAATTCCTCATTTAAAAAGACGGAATTTTATTGCATTCTGCATTCTTAAATAGTTATTTGTTATTTTAAAATCATATTAAATTTTTTAGTATTTACTATCCCCCTCCCGGATTAGCATAACTAAAAATTACCGTCCCGGTTTTGGCTTGAAAAAATATGGTCACCTTATATAATTAGTTCTATGAATTTAAATTTCAGTACGGGTGGATCCAGCATTTTTTTAAGGCACGATGCCATCACCACTAGATCAGATTTTTGTTTAATTTGACCCATTTACGATTCCAAACAATCTTTGCAATCTATTTTGTTATATAGTGTTGTTTCGCCCCAGGTTTTTTATAGTAAATATTTTATTTTTTAAATATTCATAGTGTTCCAAGTGACTGTTTTAATTTAAAATACTAATAGATTATTAAATAAATAATTTTTCATAACTTTCAGGATGGAGTTGTGGATGACATGACGCACGTCGACTTGTTCAACAGTTTTTTTGACCCCGACGGACCGATGGCAATTCTTTTTTGCTATCAGGACATGCCTGCACCTGGCTTAAGTAAGTTATAAATATACAAAAAATGTATATATATTAATATATATATACATATATATATATATATATATATATATTTATATATATATTTGAAGTATTTTGCAACCCAATCGTCAATTTAAAAAAAAATTAAAATAGATAATTTTATTCTATACGACACTTAATTTGTGTCATCTTGCAGTGATTTATAAAAATATATTACATAAATAACAATAGTTGATATTAAATATAAAAATATAAAAAGGAGAAAATTATTTACATACTAAACCAGGAAAAACACAAAAAAAATATATAAATATATTAAACACTAAACTTGTGCAAAGGAACATCATAACTAATAATAATTAATAAAAAGAGAAATTATAGTTGTGCATAGTAACACAAATGAATTCAAGGTTACGCGACACGTGAGGTAGAGTGAGTGGTTGCGGGGTGTAAGAAACAAAAGAGAAATGAGAAACAGAGAGATATTCTAACACTGTAAAAAATTACTTTTCATGAAATTTATAATGACATTGTAACTGTCATGTAAAAGACGAGAGAAATTCCATTTTTTGACACAAGAAGTGTTAAGGGATATAAGTAATAGATATATACATAATAAATATATATACTAGCTGACCCGGCAAACGTTGTTTTGCCATAAAAAATATGTCTAGTATGAAAATAACTAATTGATTGCAAATTGGTATGTAAGTGAAAGGGGCAGCTAACAAAAAACTATGAATAGTTTATCCACTACAAAGCACGTCACATTTAAATGTCCCTCGATAATATTAACAGTCTTTGCAAGAGCCAACCTAATCTGAAACTGATTCTATTTATATCAGTTAGCACATTTACTGATTCAAAATTTTGATATATAATTACCGCGCTTTTGATTAATTCATTAATTTTTTATTTACGAAGTAAAACCCGATAATTCATTTCTAAATTATATTGTTATGTGGCATGCCCAGCGAATTGACTAATATTTATGCTTTAAATTCTTATTTATAATATATTTTTTATGATGTATATATGTTTAAACATGCCTATAGTATGCAATTAATATAGCTTTATTCATTGATATTTTATTTCGTACTATAATTGTTTGCAGTAATAATATATATTTTAAAAATTGTTTCATTTCCTGTTTTAATTTGTTTATCGCCAGATCCAACTAATTTTATATTTTAATTATCGCTACTGCCCCTGACCATGAAACATATATTTATTAAATTGAAATTTAGTCAAACACATTTAATTTCATAAACAATACTATTAATATTTAATAGAAATAAATTTCAAGAATCTCACAAATATATATTGCTTTCTAAACTTTCTACCAATAACTTTCCTTCAATTCAAAATTGGCAACATAAAGTTGCATAATATTTATTCATTTATTTGGCAGATAATAATATATAATCTTCAAGTGGACGATGCATTCAAATACAATATAATCATAGAACAAATGTTCTTTGTACTGTTTCAGTGTTGCGTCCTAATCCTCAATTAGGGTTTACTGTACCCAACGTTATCGCTCGAATTGTTCATAAGTCGTTGCTCTAGATAAGATCAAACTGATTATACGATTCACTTTACAAATTACCAAAAATATAATATTTCGGCTATAAATTGAAACTTTTATTATACCCTATGTTCTAAATGGGATGCATATGTATACGGTGAGCAAAACAAATTTTAAATCGGTTCAGTATTTTAGACGTCCATCGCGGACGACAGCTGTGACACTAAATTATATATATATATATATATATATATATATAATCTTATTTCTATGTTTTTCTTAGCAACTGGACGCCACCAGCCGAGTCTGCCCGTCGGCTCTCGCATGAAGCGGGTTGTGGTCACCAATTGCAAACATTATCCTGTCACAGGATCCTGTGTGGCCGTCTACAGGCTCAACAATTCCAAACCGATGGAAATGAGGACGATTTGCGATGTAAATGATAATATATTAGTATTAACAATTACAAAATATTTAAGGCTACATTTATTTTGTTTAACTTTTTCTACTCTGATACCGCAAAATACATATCAATTCCGGAATTAGCGAGTGGAAAGGGTTAAAATGTTGTAAGAATAAGAGCTATTCTCGGTGACACGTTTTATTGCATGGCGATCATATTTTTTTGCGTGAAATCCGGGACGGGTTGTAATGTGTGTGAGAGCGGTGAGCTAAAAATTTATATGCACATTTTTTCGGTTCAAACTTTCTAGTTGAAATATATTTAAACTAGTTGGTTTGGTATTTAGCCTTGAGGCAAGTTACATGAACTTCCTGATATGTGTAAATAATCGACTTAATCAAAAAAATGTGTAAATAATATACTTCATCAATCCTACGTTAAAAAAAACGATAATAATTTTAGCAAAGTTTGACGAATTTTTAAAATTAAACTACTTGTCGTAAGGCCGCAATATTACAGTAAGTTCTATAAGATCATGATGTATATCGCCAAAAAAAGTTCCATGAAAATCGGCTTAAATTTTTTTTCAACAGTTCATTACAAGAAAACGGCTCGGTAGATTTTCACCTAAAATTAATCAGTACTATTCCCAACTAATATCTTTCGAACAGTTTTTGATTTACTAAAATCGGTTCGGTAGGATGAGCTTAAATGTGGACGAAAAGTTTAACACTTTTTTTCAAATTGCAAAGAAACGGCTTGGCAGATCGTCTCACAAAACTGACAAACAATAGTTCTCATTGAGATACATCAAATGGCTTTTAAATTTCTGAAATCGGTTCAGGCGTTTTTGAGAAAACGTCGATCAAAGGTCTAATTTTGTCAAATGCCAAAAAAACGATACCAATTTTTGCAAACTTTGACGAATTTTCAAAGCTGAACCAGTTGTCGTAGAGCCGTAATATTTTAGTATGATTTAGAAGACTATGGTATCTACCGTCAAAAAAATAATCATAAAAATCGTCGATTTTTTTTTTTTTTTAAACTTTATTACAAGAAAACGGCCCGGCCGATCTCTACCAAAAACTAATCAGGTCGATTCCCAACCAATATCTTTCGAACGATTTTTGAATTTTCAAAATCGATTCATAACTGCGGGCTAGAACGTGGATGAAAAACTTTTCACTTCTCTGCTATTTACGAAGAAACGGTTTGGCAGATCGTCTCACAAAACTGACAAACGATAGTCCTCATTGAGATACATCGAATGGCTTTTAAATTTTTGAAATCGGTCCAGCCGTTTTTGAGAAAACGGCGATTTACGGCAAAAAATCTGTTGGTGCACACGCACACACACACACACATGCATACTTTTTTCAAATGTTGGTCTCGTTCGATTCAGAATGGCTTGAAACGTTGAGAAAACATAAAATTAGCGAATCGGATTTTTTGATGAAAACATATTCTCCTTTGGGAAGTTAAAAATATTGGCAATCAAAACATTTTTCAAAATCCGAGACATTCCGAGACAGAACACCTAAAACCGGGACAAATATTGCTTTTAGAAAAAGTCGGGACGCAAGGCGGAAAATCGGGACTGTCCCGGCTATTCCGGGACGTATGGTCTTCTTAGTTTCAAGTTATATGGCAACACTATAGGGATAACATTTTTAAAAGCATTTTTAAAAAATTGGTACTGATGCGTTGCACTTATAAATAATATACGTGTGAAGTCGAATAATGTTATTTTTGCATTTGTGGTATTTGGAGGTTAGTTTTAAGAACACTAAAAAAACATAATTGATCAAATGCTTTATTAGCTTTTATATTTATTTTAATGTCTTTTTTTAGGATGTTTTCTATGCGACTATTCCTGTATCTGCCGACAGTGATATTGTGAAATCTTTCCACTGGCTTTTGGAAAATGTCAATAAACCATTTGTGTCTAATTACAAGGTAACGATTGAGATCTTAGATAGATTAATAAGATTAATTTATCAATATCAAAAAAAATATATATATATAACAGATGCAGTTTTGGTGCATTCGGTCAATTATGATTTCTTCTTTTTTTAGGATTGGGGAGCCCTCAACACAGTGTATCCTGGCCAGGCTACTGAATTTACAAAACATGAATTTGTTTGTGATGTCCACGACTACATTCATTTTTTGGATGGTAAAGTATAATACAAATTTGTATTAAAAATAAAAAAATCTTTTATTTAACTTCTTATTCTTTTAAAATATAAGATAGTTGAAATATAAATTAATTTATATTTCAACTATCTTATATTTTAAAAGAATAAGAAGTTAAATAAAAGATTTTTTTATTTTTACTTAAACATAATTAATACTTACAATTAGTACAGATTATTTAAAAATTTGAATTGAATTAATGCAATCTAAAATCCGAACCAAACTGAATTAAATCTGTTTACGTTGTCTGATGACATCTATCGTAAACAGAGTACCAGATGCGACACTTTAGTAATGGAAAGAAAATATTTATTTCAATTTCATTTATTAAGATTATTATGTAACTGATTCTCTAATAGTTTAAGTTTTTAGTCTATTTTTTTCTATAATCTACATATCTACAAAAATAAGTCGGGTTTTCCTTCCTGACGATTTAACTCCAGAACGCACGAACCGATTTCGACAATTTTGCATTCTTTAGAAAGGTCTCGGACTCCGCAAGGTTGGTATCGTGCCTCAATGCAAATTGCTGGAACTTCACGCATTGTAATTAAAAATTCGAGTAATGACATTCGTGAGAATTATCAGAATTATGCTTGGTTAAGTCAACGAGCAATTTTTGCCGCCAAGAAATATGATGTACACGCACTGAATTTCACAATTCAATCAAAAATTGCTGGCGATTTGGTGACATACCAATGATTCCGACTGATCTTCCGTTTGACTTCAAACGATTGCAATTTCCAGTTTGCCTTGCGTTTGCAATGACAATTAACAAGTCGCAATAACAGGCCAATCGCTTAGTGTTTGCGGGATAAATTTCAAATAGATTATTTAGAAAATCATTGTTTTTCACATGGGCAGTTATACGTTGCCTGTTCACGAGTTGGAAAACCATCCGCTTTGTTTGTGTTAACGTCAGACCAAAAAACAAAAAATGTGGTTTACCAAAGAGCACTTCATTGAAACGGATAATTTGCGGATTCACTTTTATTTACTTAGAGAAGTTCAACTAAAAAACACTTCGTTTTTGTAATCGAAATAAATTCATTTCTGTTGTGCAATAAAATCAAATTTTTTCTTTTCAAATATAAAACAAACAAAAAATTTCTTCATCTTTCTCACGAAACCATCTCGTGCCGAAACGGAATTTGTCGGGTTTGCTAGTGAATTTATAAAAATGAGAATAATCCATTTTTACATAAACAGTATTAATAATTAGTAAAGATTATTTAAAGATTTTTTTAAAATTAATTTGAATTTGAATTAATCTGAACCAAACCTGAAATAAATCATGTGTTTGTGTTCTGCTTATTTATCTATGGTTTTTGTCTTTGATAAATAGTGTTGTCTGATGAGATATATCCTGGTTAGTTATGAGGCATTAGTAATAGAGCAAAAGTATTCAATTTCATTTCATTTATTTAGAATAAAATATAACTAATACTAATATTGTTTTTTATCTTATTTTTTTCCTAGCCGTTGCTGGAGATATCGCAGGCAAAATAATATTCCCAATCGACAGAGAGTTCTATCATGCTCGACTTTTGGCCGCTTGGCAAGTCCAGGAATCTGCCAGCAGTTATGAGCATATGGCCAGGTGCAGATCGATTGTTAAAGGATGGCTCAAACTTATTGAGGCGGTAAGAAAAATACATTGTCAATATAATATTTTTAAGAAATTTCTCCTGAAAGCACATTTTTTGTGGGGGAGTACTGTTGTAAATTATATTTATTTATATTTTTTATCTTAGGTTCAAGTGCTGGCCCACACTTTGCGAAGAGAAGACGCCAACACTGGCCCTAGGGCCGAATTAGAATACTGGAGACATATGCTGACCAAATATACTTCAGTTATCGATTTTTCAAAAACTGATGTTTGTAAAATGCACATTATGTGCATGACTTTGGCACATGCAAAGTGCATGAAGGTAAAGGAATATAAACAATAATTATATATATATATATATATATATATATATATAAACTTAAATTTATACTTATAAAAGTATTTTATTAGCCCTTAAATTTAAAATATCATAATATTCATTTGTGGCGCCATTTTTCAAATTATGAACACAACTTCACGTATGAGAAAATGGCGGCATTGACAGTTAAACTGTCATTTTGAATAAACTTCAGTAAAATGTTTATTTTATATATAGTTATTGGTTAATTACAAATTATTGAAAGTTTCAATTAAATTATAATTATGTGTAAAAAATATTTGTGTTCTTTTAAGAAATGGAGGCTCTTAGACAACAACATGACGAATTCTGCAAACATTGCCACGGATAACTTGAAGTATTTGACAGCTCTGGAGAAATATTTGGAACCACTTTATAGGTAATTATAAATTTTATATATTGAACAAGTTTTAAATAGCACAAATGTAGTTGTAAAACTAAATTGTGTGAATGATGTATTTATTTGAGCTGACTGATGATTTGAATTAGATTAAATTTTTTGACTCACTTAAGGAACTTTTAATCCTGATAAAGACATAGTTATCGTCAATAAAAAATTATGTTATTACATAACACTTTAAGACAAATAAACAAACTATATAGTTAGGTTAGATTAATAATTATTATAATAAGATTATAAATTCAAAGCTTTATTTTAAAGAACTAGTGTTTACCTAATATTTGAAGTATTCAGAAAATTGCATTGATGTATGTATGTATGTCATTACTTTAAAACCATTCATTTAAGTAAAATGATGCCTGCGATAAATATGTACAATTGAGATAAAAAAAATATTTTCTGTTTGCTAGTTTACATACAAATTAAACTTTGTCAAAGAATTTCTACATAGTGTCTATTGTTCTATTTTTGGAATTTATTATTGATGCGCTTATTTTTGGTTAATGGCTTATAACTTTCAAACCATTTGATCAATTTAAATGATGTTTTTGGCATATTTACTTAAAATTAAATAATTTACAACATTGCCTAAGATCATTTAGCTATACAGCAACTCGGTATACTCTAAAACGCATTTGAAAGCAAACAACTTTGCTCTCGCCATTTATTGCTAAAAACTTGTATTGTACAAACGGCGGAAACAAAGTTGTAAAAAAAATTATATTGTATATTTATTTATTCTATCAAATATATAATTATAAACTTCCCGTAGGGTAAGTTATTGTAATGGGCCGAAAATCGGAATTGAAAATTTTTACATTTCTCGACGTTTTGAAGGTTTCTGAACGTTTTGGCATACCTCAGAAAAAATGGATGTGTGTGTGTGTGTGTATGTGTGTGTGTGTGTGTATGTATGTATGGATACAAATTTTCGCCCACGTTTTCGGGCGTACGGATCAACCGATTTGAATGGTTTAAAAAACATTCGATTCCTATTGATAAGGAGATGTGCTGATTAGTTTTTAGCAAAGGCAGGTCCAGCAGGTACGGAGATAAGGAGCAAAGAGTGCAGAAAATAGAAATCGAGTTTTTGAGAGAACGGAGCATCCGATTTGAATGATCTAAAAAACATTCAATTAGTAATGATTGGGAGAAGGCGTTATTAGTTTTTTGCAAAGGCAGGCCCAGCCATTTCGGAGATACAGAGCTAAATATACATAAAATGGCAGTTTTTGAGAGAACTAAGCATCCGATTCAATTGATTCAAAGAACTTTGTTCTTGTCTTAAAAAAATAATTGATTTTGGAAAAAAAAATTTGGTTTCATTTTTTTTTTTTTTTTTTTAATTTTTTGTGTATCGAAAATAATTCAGATTTTATTTTTATTTCTGACTATAGTTCTAATATACTTTAAACAAATAATTTCAACTCTGCAATTCAGTTTATATAATTCTTATAAATATTAGACAATGTTACAATATTTATAATAATCTATTTGAAAACATTCAATATTCCTCGAACATTTCGTTACGGTACGGGAAGTTCCAGCAATTGGCCTTAAGGCACGATGCTACCCACCCCACTAGTTATTGTTTATAATTGTTATTTTTCTTTTACTATTTAGGAGGAATCCAGAGCAGTTGCCAGATACATTGAGTCCTTTAATATTCACGATAAGGATGATCTACCACACATCGAAATACTTTAACACTACGTACAGGATTGCTACGCTTTTCCAAAAGGTATAGATTTAATTATATTTATTGAACAACTCATATTTATCAAGTAGAGCAGAAGACAAATAACATAAAAGATCTAAATGTTGATAAATTTTGTGTTTTGTCAATATCAACTTATTCGATTAGTGATAAATGAAGTCGAGTTGAGATGTTTTGTACAAATTTATAATTATATATATATATATATATATATATATATATATATATATATTATTGAATAATTTTCTAGATGACAAACCAGATGATATTGCAATGCAAGAAATATCTAACGAATGACTACACGATTAACATTTGGGGACAACCTAAAACCGAGTTGATAAGAAAAATAGACGTAAATACTTATTATAAATAAATAAATGTTATATATATATATATATATTTATATCTATATATATTTATTTATTTTTAGGTTTGCATCAAACTTTATGAAAAATACCACACACTGTTCTACCAAACGGAACACCAAATGGAAAACACTCCAGGCGAGAAAAAATTCTCTTGTTCTCGCACAGCCATTTTTGGACGATACGAACTGTTTAATGAAAGATTACTAAAGGTACCAGATTTAATTTAAAAAAATTATGCAACATATATTGATTCAGACTTCTTATATGGCTCTCATCATATACTATCTTTATATAATCTATATAATTCAATTTTTTTACAAATGTCTTTTTCATTCTTCTTTTGCTTCTGATCTAGCTTATTTTTCTAACTTTTAATTCTCTTCTATTTCAAATCACCAATTCAAATTCTACTTAATTTAAATAAAATCCATATTTAAATACATCCATTTCTTCTAAGATATGCCAAAATGTTCAGAAACGTTTGAAACGTGAAAAGATATATAAAACATTTCATTTTCGATTTTTTTGGGATTACTAGAACTTACCCTAAGACAAGTTAACAATAATTTACCTAATTAGAAATACATTTTAAGATATTCTCATTTTTATTTAAGATAAAAGAAACCTGCGATTTGCAAGTGAAGTTCTCCCGACTCCAGTCTTCGACTCTACCAGGAATCGAGTACTATGCAGAAGCTTTCACCAAGTTGTTCATAACACTTGCTACTAAAAAATACGACCCTTTGGCACACAGGTATTATCACTTTACCTCATTAATTAAAATTAACTCCCATAGATAAATAAGTATAAATAGATGGCAAACACGGCCGCTTTGACATTACATTAATTCTAGTTCTATCAGCGTATCATAGATGTCGCCACCAACCATAGCACGTAAATTTACCCTTAGGTTTAATTCTAGATAAGATTTATATAAATATACTATATGACCCTACAGACGTTGTCCTGTACCCATGTCTACAATTCAAAAGTTCCAATATGTTTTAATAACCTATTCTGATATTTATCAATTAGTTAAAAATTATGTTTTTTACACTACAGTCTATACAGAAACGTATATACATCCATTTGGGTGATCTTAAATGCACAACTGCTTCAAATAAAATGATGAGTCTCAGAACTCACACTTAATTCTTTAATTATACTGAGAAATTCAAATCAGCCAAATAATACCATCAAACAAACAAATATTGAAATGTGCTCAACAAAATAGTATACTAGAAATATACACTACAATTTATTGAACAAATTTATTTCCAATAGCTCAATTTATTTTAATGCTAAGGGTTATCCAATATTTTTTGTCATACCTGTGTAGATGTATAAATAAATGATTTTTTGTTTATTCACGACTAAAACATTGATTTTCCAAATTTATCGCACAAAAAATTCATCGTCTGCCTTTGTGATTTATAGTATAAGATATACGTATTGGAAATTGCACTATTTTTAACAGTATAACAAATTCAGAAAGAATTAATATATAGTGTCCGCGGTAAAGGTACAATATCACCTTGGATTTTTTCACTCAAAATAATTGCTTCAATAATGTTGTCCATAATTTTTATAATCTCGTACTATATATTAATTGTTTTCAGTAATAATGATATCTAAATTACATTTCTTTTAATAATAATTCAATATACATTATTACTATAGTTCATATTTTAAGTGAATTAATTTATCAAATCCTGTTCACATGTGCTCTATTCAACCTACGATCAACGAAATTAGTGCAGTAAATGGAGAGAAAAAATGGTGCAATCTGTAAACTTTTTTACTGTGCTCCAATTTGCATGATATTTTGGAATCTCTTTTTGTAAGTTAATTCTAGATGAAATACGATTAATTGTAATTTTTGTGGAAATGACACTCATATTAAATGAAAAAAAAAACAGGCTCTTAACAATACTCATTTTAAAAGCTTATTTTGAGCTCTATAAAAGCCCATGGAATATAAAAAATGTAACACCTCGCCGCGAGATAGCTTCAAATACAACAATTAAATCTTCAACGAAATTAAAAACGCTTTTTTGTATCTAGTTTAATATTGTTCCTCGGGCACGTTATAAAACACAGATTTATTAAGATTATAATTGATATAATTTTGTTTATTACATGATTTTCGTTAAAATGTATATTTTTGGATATATTTGCAAAAATGATGAGAAGCGCCAAAAAGAAACGAATTTTCAGTAGCCAGTAACTTGATGTCATCCCCCTGGGAAGTGGCAAAGGAGTCTAAATTATTTTCACTTTTAAACTTGACAGTAAGATGAACCTAATTCGAAAATTTCATGAAAATTGGAGCACAGTAAAAAAAACTCAGACCCACAACGCTCCATTGACTTGAGTAAATATTCCGTGTCCAATGCCAAACATATGAATTTTTGACACGATGAAACTTCTAAATAATTTTTGGATAAGTTATTTTTTTTTGTATTGTGATTTAGTAAAGTAAGGCAAAACACGACTGCATTAGTTAAAAAATAATCTGTCAAAATGAATTATATAAGCTATGTATTATGCGCAGACTGTGCATCTGCCAAACCATATACTGTATCTTACATTATTTTAATTTTTGGCACATCTCAGCTGCTTTTCGGCATTAATAATGTAGACATTACATTTTTTTTATTCATAATCATGAATTTATTATATTTTAATATTGTCTTAGCACATAAGTGAATAGAAATGTTTGGCAGATGACAGTCTTCATTTGTTTTTAATGTCAAACAATGCCTCAAATATTT
>NW_020539726.1:40323007-40369503 GCF_003426905.1 Ctenocephalides felis | reverse complement strand
AAGTTAAAATGATCGTTATACTATATACTTTATATATATACTCTTTAAATGGCTGTAACTCAAAAACTATTTGAGATATCGATTTGAAATTTTAATATGTTATTTTTAAAGGTGTAATCTACCGAAATATGAAAAAAAACAAAAAATTGTTTTTTTCGAAATTTCACACTAGTTGTGCCCCTTGAACAACATATTGACCCAAAAATGTATAAGTATAAAATACAAGATATATAACCAAATAATAACGTTCTTAGTCAGTAATTCTGATCTAAAAATAATTCCTCATTAAAAAAGACGGAATTATTGCATTCTGCATTCTTAAATAGTATTTGTTATTTTAAAATCATATTAAATTTTTTAGTATTTACTATCCCCCTCCCGGATTAGCATAACTAAAAAACCGTCCCGGTTTTGGCTTGAAAAAATATGGTCACCTTATATAATTAGTTCTATGAATTTAAATTTCAGTACGGGTGGATCCAGCATTTTTTAAGGCACGATGCCATCACCACTAGATCAGATTTTTGTTTAATTTGACCCATTTACGATTCAAAACAATCTTTGCAATCTATTTTGTTATATAGTGTTGTTTCGCCCCAGGTTTTTTATAGTAAATATTTATTTTTTAAATATTCATAGTGTTCCAAGTGACTGTTTTAATTTAAAATACTAATAGATTA
Organism: Ctenocephalides felis; assembly: GCF_003426905.1. Taxonomy (NCBI): domain Eukaryota; kingdom Metazoa; phylum Arthropoda; class Insecta; order Siphonaptera; family Pulicidae; genus Ctenocephalides; species Ctenocephalides felis. The sequence continues at coordinate 40,368,823 of NW_020539726.1, read as the reverse complement.
TTAAATAAATAATTTTTCATAACTTTCAGGATGGAGTTGTGGATGACATGACGCACGTCGACTTGTTCACAGTTTTTTTGACCCCGACGGACCGATGGCAATTCTTTTTTGCTATCAGGACATGCCTGCACCTGGCTTAAGTAAGTTATAAATATACAAAAAATGTATATATATAATATATATATACATATATATATATATATATATATAATATTTATATATATATTTGAAGTATTTTGCAACCCAATCGTCAATTTAAAAAAAAATTAAAATAGATAATTTTATTCTATACGACACTTAATTTGTGTCATCTTGCAGTGATTTATAAAATATATTACAAAATAACAATAGTTGATATTAAATATAAAAATATAAAAGGAGAAAATTATTTACATACTAAACCAGGAAAAACACAAAAAAAAATATATAAATATATTAAACACTAAACTTGTGCAAAGGAACATCATAACTAATAATAATAATAAAAAGAGAAATTATAGTTGTGCATAGTAACACAAATGAATTCAAGGTTACGCGACACGTGAGGTAGAGTGAGTGGTTGCGGGGTGTAAGAAACAAAAGAGAAATGAGAAACAGAGAGATATTCTAACACTGTAAAAAATTACTTTTCATGAAATTTATAATGACATTGTAACTGTCATGTAAAAGACGAGAGAAATTCCATTTTTTGACACAAGAAGTGTTAAGGGATATAAGTAATAGATATATACATAATAAATATATATACTAGCTGACCCGGCAAATGTTGTTTTGCCATAAAAAATATGTCTAGTATGAAAATAACTAATTGATTGCAAATTGGTATGTTAGTGAAAAGGGCAGCTAACAAAAAACTATGAATAGTTTATCCACTACAAAGCAGGTCACATTTAAATGTTCCTCGATAATATTAACAGTCTTTACAAGAGCCAACCTAATCTGAAACTGATTCTATTTATATCAGTGTGCACATTTACAGTCACAAAATTTTGATATATAATTACCGCGCTTTTGATTAATTTATTAATTTTTTATTTACTAGGTAAAACTCGATAATTCATTTCTAAATTTTATTGTTATGTGACATGCCCAGCGAATTGATTAATATTTATGCTTTATATTTCCATTTATAGTATATTTTTTATGATGTATATATGTTTAAACATGCCTTTAGTATGCAATTAATATAACTTTTATTCATTGATATTTTATTCCGTACTATAATTGTTAGCAGTAATAATATATATTTTAAATATAATTTCATTTCCTGTTTTAATTTGTTTATCGCCAGATCTAACTAATTTTATATTTTAATTATCGCTACTGCCCCTGACCATGAAACATATATTTATTAAATTGAAATTTAGTCAAACACATTTAATTTCATAAACAATACTATTAATATTTAATAGAAATAAATTTCAAGAATCTCACAAATATATATTGCTTTCTAAACTTTCTACCAATAACTTTCCTTCAATTCAAAATTGGCAACATAAAGTTACATAATATTTATTAATTTATTTGGCAGATAATAATATATAATCTTCAAGTGGGACGATGCATTCAAATACAATATAATCATAGAACAAATGTTCTTTGTACTGTTTCAGTGTTGCGTCCTAATCCTCAATTAGGGTTTACTGTACCCAACGTTATCGCTCGAATTGTTCATAAGTCGTTGCTCTAGATAAGATCAAACTGATTAACGATTCACTTTACAAATTACCAAAAATATAATATTTCGGCTATAAATTGAAACTTTTATTATACCCTATGTTCTAAATGGGATGCATATGTATACGGTGAGCAAAACAAATTTTAAATCGGTTCAGTATTTTAGACGTCCATCGCGGACGACAGCTGTGACACTAAATTTATATATATATATTCAGTAACTAGCAGCCCATTCGTCGAAATAAAAAAGGTATAAAGTGTAAAAACTTTTATTTATTCGACACAAGATGCGTGTCATCATTCAGCAACACAGGACAAAAACACTCAACAAAATTTATTTTAAAAAATTAAACTTAATAACATATTAGAAAAAACATTTTTTTAGAAAAAGTTATGAATAACTAAAAGATTTGAAACTGATTTGAATATATATATATATATATATATATATATATAATCTTATTTCTATGTTTTTCTTAGCAACTGGACGCCACCAGCCGAGTCTGCCCGTCGGCTCTCGCATGAAGCGGGTTGTGGTCACCAATTGCAAACATTATCCTGTCACAGGATCCTGTGTGGCCGTCTACAGGCTCAACAATTCCAAAGCAATGGAAATGAGGACGATTTGCGACGTAAATGATAATATATTAGTATTAACAATTATAAAATACTTAAGGCTACATTTATTTTGTTTAACTTTTTCTACTCTGATACCGCAAAATACATATCAATTCCGGAAATAGCGAGTGGAAAGGGTTAAAATGTTGTAAGAATAAGAGCTATTCTCGGTGACACGTTTTATTGCATGGCGATCATATTTTTTTGCGTGAAATCCGGGACGGGTTGTAATGTGTGTGAGAGCGGTGAGCTAAAAATTTATATGCACATTTTTTCGGTTCAAACTTTCTAGTTGAAATATATTTAAACTAGTTGGTTTGGTATTTAGCCTTGAGGCAAGTTACATGAACTTCCTGATATGTGTAAATAATCGACTTAATCAAAAAAATGTGTAAATAATATACTTCATCAATCCTACGTTAAAAAAAACGATAATAATTTTAGCAAAGTTTGACGAATTTTTAAAATTAAACTACTTGTCGTAAGGCCGCAATATTACAGTAAGTTCTATAAGACCATGATGTATATCGCCAAAAAAAGTTCCATGAAAATCGGCTTAAATTTTTTTTCAACAGTTCATTACAAGAAAACGGCTCGGTAGATTTTCACATAAAATTAATCAGTACTATTCCCAACTAATATCTTTCGAACAGTTTTTGATTTACTAAAATCGGTTCGGTAGGATGAGCTTAAATGTGGACGAAACGTTTAACACTTTTTTACAAATTGTAAACAAACGGCTTGGCAGATCGTCTCACAAAACTGACAAACAATAGTTCTCATTGAGATACATCAAATGGCTTTTAAATTTCTGAAATCGGTTCAGGCGTTTTTGAGAAAACGTCGATCAAAGGTCTAATTTTGTCAAATGCCAAAAAAACGATACCAATTTTTGCAAACTTTGACGAATTTTCAAAGCTGAACCAGTTGTCGTAGAGCCGTAATATTTTAGTATGATCTAGAAGACGATGGTATCTACCGTCAAAAAAATAATCATAAAAATCGTCGAATTTTTTTTTTAAAAAACTTTATTACAAGAAAACGGCCCGGCCGATCTCTACCAAAAACTAATCAGGTCGATTCCCAACTAATATCTTTCGAACGGTTTTTGAATTTTCAAAATCGATTCATAACTGCGGGCTAGAACGTGGATGAAAAACTTTTCACTTCTCTGCTATTTACGAGACGAAGAAACGGTTTGGCAGATCGTCTCACAAAACTGACAAACGATAGTCCTCATTGAGATACATCGAATGGCTTTTAAATTTTTGAAATCGGTCCAGCCGTTTTTGAGAAAACGGCGATTTACGGCAAAAAATCTGTTGGTGCACACGCACACACACACACACATGCATACTTTTTTCAAATGTTGGTCTCGTTCGATTCAGAATGGCTTGAAACGTTGAGAAAACATAAAATTAGCGAATCGGATTTTTTGATGAAAACATATTCTCCTTTGGGAAGTTAAAAATATTGGCAATCAAAACATTTTTCAAAATCCGAGACATTCCGAGACAGAACACCTAAAACCGGGACAAATATTGCTTTTAGAAAAAGTCGGGACGCAAGGCGGAAAATCGGGACTGTCCCGGCTATTCCGGGACGTATGGTCTTCTTAGTTTCAAGTTATATGGCAACACTATAGGGATAACATTTTTAAAAGCATTTTAAAAAATTGGTACTGATGCGTTGCACTTATAAATAATATACGTGTGAAGTCGAATAATGTTATTTTTGCATTTGTGGTATTTGGAGGTTAGTTTTAAGAACACTAAAAAAACATAATTGATCAAATGCTTTATTAGCTTTTATATTTATTTTAATGTCTTTTTTTAGGATGTTTTCTATGCGACTATTCCTGTATCTGCCGACAGTGATATTGTGAAATCTTTCCACTGGCTTTTGGAAAATGTCAATAAACCATTTGTGTCTAATTACAAGGTAACGATTGAGATCTTAGATAGATTAATAAGATTAATTTATCAATATCAAAAAAAATATATATATATAACAGATGCAGTTTTGGTGCATTCGGTCAATTATGATTTCTTCTTTTTTTAGGATTGGGGAGCCCTCAACACAGTGTATCCTGGCCAGGCTACTGAATTTACAAAACATGAATGTTTGTGATGTCCACGACTACATTCATTTTTTGGATGGTAAAGTATAATACAAATTTGTATTAAAAATAAAAAAATCTTTTATTTAACTTCTTATTCTTTTAAAATATAAGATAGTTGAAATATAAATTAATTTATATTTCAACTATCTTATATTTTAAAAGAATAAGAAGTTAAAAAAAGATTTTTTTATTTTTACTTAAACATAATTAATACTTACAATTAGTACAGATTATTTAAAAATTTGAATTGAATTAATGCAATCTAAAATCCGAACCAAACTGAATTAAATCTGTTTACGTTGTCTGATGACATCTATCGTAAACAGAGTACCAGATGCGACACTTTAGTAATGGAAAGAAAATATTTATTTCAATTTCATTTATTAAGATTATTATGTAACTGATTCTCTAATAGTTTAAGTTTTTAGTCTATTTTTTCTATAATCTACATATCTACAAAAATAAGTCGGGTTTTCCTTCCTGACGATTTAACTCCAGAACGCACGAACCGATTTCGACAATTTTGCATTCTTTAGAAAGGTCTCGGACTCCGCAAGGTTGGTATCGTGCCTCAATGCAAATTGCTGGAACTTCACGCATTGTAATTAAAAATTCGAGTAATGACATTCGTGAGAATTATCAGAATTATGCTTGGTTAAGTCAACGAGCAATTTTTGCCGCCAAGAAATATGATGTACACGCACTGAATTTCACAATTCAATCAAAAATTGCTGGCGATTTGGTGACATACCAATGATTCCGACTGATCTTCCGTTTGACTTCAAACGATTGCAATTTCCAGTTTGCCTTGCGTTTGCAATGACAATTAACAAGTCGCAATAACAGGCCAATCGCTTAGTGTTTGCGGGATAAATTTCAAATAGATTATTTAGAAAATCATTGTTTTTCACATGGGCAGTTATACGTTGCCTGTTCACGAGTTGGAAAACCATCCGCTTTGTTTGTGTTAACGTCAGACCAAAAAACAAAAAATGTGGTTTACCAAAGAGCACTTCATTGAAACGGATAATTTGCGGATTCACTTTTATTTACTTAGAGAAGTTCAACTAAAAAACACTTCGTTTTTGTAATCGAAATAAATTCATTTCTGTTGTGCAATAAAATCAAATTTTTTCTTTTCAAATATAAAACAAACAAAAAATTTCTTCATCTTTCTCACGAAACCATCTCGTGCCGAAACGGAATTTGTCGGGTTTGCTAGTGAATTTATAAAAATGAGAATAATCCATTTTTACATAAACAGTATTAATAATTAGTAAAGATTATTTAAAGATTTTTTAAAATTAATTTGAATTTGAATTAATCTGAACCAAACCTGAAATAAATCATGTGTTTGTGTTCTGCTTATTTATCTATGGTTTTTGTCTTTGATAAATAGTGTTGTCTGATGAGATATATCCTGGTTAGTTATGAGGCATTAGTAATAGAGCAAAAGTATTCAATTTCATTTCATTTATTTAGAATAAAATATAACTAATACTAATATTGTTTTTTATCTTATTTTTTTCCTAGCCGTTGCTGGAGATATCGCAGGCAAAATAATATTCCCAATCGACAGAGAGTTCTATCATGCTCGACTTTTGGCCGCTTGGCAAGTCCAGGAATCTGCCAGCAGTTATGAGCATATGGCCAGGTGCAGATCGATTGTTAAAGGATGGCTCAAACTTATTGAGGCGGTAAGAAAAATACATTGTCAATATAATATTTTTAAAGAATTTCTCCCGAAAACACAATTTTTGTAGTACTGTGGGAGTACTAGATTACAGTGTTTATGTTACAATATATGAGCCGCTCAGTGCACACATCGACTAACTCCATTTTTTGAAAAAACTGAGATATTAGTGCGAAAGTACTCAGTGTAATCATAACTGTTAGTGATAATAATGACTTTTCGGAATAATTAAAATTAACACTGTGAAACATAATTTTTTTTTAACTTCCCGTAGGGTAAGTTATAGTAATCGCAAAAAAATCGAAAATGAAAATTTTTGCATTTCTCGACGTTTCAAAGGTTTCTGAATATTTTGGCATACCTTAGAAAAAAATGGATGTATGTGTGTGTGTGTGTGTGTGTGTGTGTATGTGTGTGTGTATGTGTGTGTGTATGTATGTACGTGTGTGTATGTATGTGCGGATACAAATTTTCGTCGACGATTTTGGGAACACGGATCAACCGATTTGAATAATTCAAAAAGCATTCGATTCGTATTGATAAGGAGACGTGCTGATTAGTTTTTGGTGGAGGCAGGTCTAGCCGTTCCGAAGATACGGGACAAAAAGTGCCGAAAACGGTAACTCAGTTTTTAAGAGAACGGAGCGTCCGATTTTAGTAATTCAAAAAACATTTTACTTGTATTGACAAGATGAAGAATTGATCAAATTTTCATGAGGGCAGGTCTAGCGGTTTCGGAGATTTAACGAAAAAAGTAAAAAATAATGCCATGTGGCGGTCAAAAATGATCATTAGACATATGCAGATTAAATTATCAGATATTTTATAGAAATTTTAACAATAAGTATAATTTTTTTTTACATTTCTATGGGTTCCGTACCAATGCTTATGCGTTAGTTGTCTCTATGCAGTTCAAGCAGTGCGATTGCTTTGAAAAAAAGTTCAAAATTTCCAAAATATGTCAAAATGAAAAAAACATTTTTTTTAAAAAAAATTTTTTGTTTTCAAAAAAAAATTTTTTTCTCAAAAAAAATTTTTTTCAAATAAAAAATTTTTTTTTCAAAAAAATGTAATTTTTTGTCAATTTAATAGTTTCTCAAAAATCTATTTTTTTTCGAAGTAAATTTCTTTCAAAAATGTTAATCGTTTTTAAAAAAATAATAATTTTTGGTACGGGAAGTTCCAGCAATTTGCCTTAAGGCACGATGCCCTAATTGCCTTAAGACAGAATTCCACTTACAGCTAGTTAATGGGATATTTTCAAAAGAGAGTTTATTATTTATACAAATAAATTAATCAAATATAAACAATTTTATTAACTTCCCGTAGGGCAAGTTATAGTAATCGCAAAAAAAACGCAAATGAAAATTTTTATACATCTTTACGTTTCCAAACCTTTTGAACATTTTGGCATACCATAGAAAAAAATGGATGTATGTGTGTGTGTAGGTGTATGTGTTGTGTGTGTGTGTCCGGATACAAATTTCGTCGACGATTTCGGGAACACGGATGAAGCGATTTGAACAATTCAAAAAACATTCGATTCGTATTGATAATGAAAGGCGAAGGCAGGTCTAGCCGTTCCGAAGATATGGAGCAAAGATTGCATAAAATAGAAATCGAGTTTTTGAGAGAACGGATCATCCGAACATTCGTAACCTTTCAGGTAAACATTCGTAACCTCGTAAACATTCAGTTCGTAATGACGGGGAAAAGTGGTTTTTAGTTTTTGGCAAAGGTAGGCCCAGTGGTTTTGGAGATGCAGAGCTAAATGTTAAAAAAATGGCAGTTTTTGAGAGAGCTAAGCGTCCGATTTAAATGACTCAAACAACTTTCTGCTTGTTTCAACAAAATAATTGCTTTTGGAAAAAACTTTTGTTTCTAATTTTTTTTTTCAAAAAATATTTTTGTAATTTTGGACTAAAAGTTGAAAAAATGACCTAAGCACAGTCTAAGCGCCACTCCGGTACAAATGTTTACCCAAGTGCATTTAGACTATGACTATACGGGAGCTGTCCAATTCTGTGAAAACTATTGAAAAATGTGAAAATGCCGCCAAGCTAAGCACAGTATAAGTGAAAATGTCGCACAGAATTATTTGCAAATGTGTTTAGACTGTGACTATACGGTAGCACTTTTTCAATTTTGCGCAAATTAGGCAACTATTTTTTTTTTGAATTGAATTCGAAATGAAATGACGTTTGTTAATGTTCTGGAGATAAATTGATTTATTTATAATTTACATTTGATTTGTCCAGATATAACAAGATAGCAAAAATAATGAAAGTTACAGTATTTGTAATAATATATTTGAAAACGTTTAAAATTTCTCGAATATTTCATTACGGTACGGTAGGTTCCAGCAATTTGCCTTGAGGCACGATGCCATACACCATTAGTTAATGTGATATTTTCAGAATATCATGTTTAGAGTGTCTTATTTATTTTGGTAACTAAATTAACCAGATAAATAATTTTATTCATATATATATATATATATATATATATATATATATATTTATCTTAGGTACAAGTTTTGGCCCACACTCTGCGAAGAGAAGATGCTAACACTGGCCCCAGGGCCGAATTGGAATACTGGAGACATATGTTGACTAAATACACTTCAGTCATCGATTTTTCAAAAACTGATGTTTGCAGAATGCACATTATGTGCATGACTTTGGCACATGCAAAGTGCATGAAGGTAAGTTAAATAAATATTTTGTATTATATATATATATATATATATATATATATATATATAATACAAAATATTCATTTAAAATATACGTTTCGACACGGATTGTGTGTCATCATTCAGCAATTCTTTGTTAACAGTATCTAAAAATTATTTACAATGATTTTTTTTTAAAAATAAACTTAATTTTATATATATTTTGTGTGTCACGTGGTTCTCGTTGGCGTCGCAGTCGTTGCGTACAAAACTACATTACATAAAGTTCAGTTTTAAAAATCAAAAGAAAAACATGTTTCAATTAATATTGTTATTTTATATATTTATTTTATTTTTAATGCGTATTTAATTATTTTATAAAATAATGTGTTTTTGTGTGTTTTCTTTCCTGGTGTGGTATGTATATTTTTTAATTATTTGAAATATAAAATTAAGTTTATTTTTTAAAAAAAATCATCGTAAATATTTTTTAGATACTGTTAACAAAGAATTGCTGGATGATGACACACAATCCGTGTCGAAACGTATATTTTAAATAAATATTTTGTATTTATTTGTTTGTTTTATTTCGACGACTGGCTGAAAATCATATCAAGACATGTCTCAACGTCGAACAAAAAAACCTAATTATTTATATATATATATATATATATATATATATATTTATATATTTATAAAATTATTTTATTAGCTCTTAAATTCAAAATATTATACATATAACATTTTATGGCGCCATTTTTCAAATTACGAATACAACTTCACGCATGAGAAAATGGCGGCTTTGACAGTTAAACTGTCAGTTTGAATAAACTTAAGTAAAATGTATATTTTATATATAGCTGTTGGTTATTTACAAAATATTGAAAATTTCAATTGAATTATAATTATGTGTAATAAATATTTGTGTTCTTTTAAGAAATGGAGGCTCTTAGACAACAACATGACGAATTCTGCAAACATTGCCACGGATAACTTGAAATATTTGACAGCTCTGGAGAAATATTTGGAACCTCTTTATAGGTAATTATAAATTTTATATATTGAACAAGTTTTAAATTGTACAATGTAAAGTTGATTTATTTACTGGAGAAGTCGTATGCTTGTAGAACTTTTTATCTCAAGTTGTTGTTTGATGATTTTTATATTACAAATCAGATTTTTTACTGTTGTTATTGATTTACTTTTTAGGAGGAATCCGGAGCAGTTGCCAGATACATTGAGTCCTTTAATATTCACGATAAGGATGATCTACCATACATCGAAATACTTTAACACAACATACAGGATTGCTACGCTTTTCCAAAAGGTGTAAATTTAATTATATTTATTAAACAACTCATATTTATCAAGTAGAGCAGAAGACAAATAACATAAAAGATATAAATGTTGCGAAATTTTGTGTTTTGTTAATATCGACTTATTCGATAAGTGATAAATGAAGTTGAGTTGAGATGTTTTGTACAAATTTATAATTATATATATATATATATATATATATATATATGTTTATATTATTGAATAATTTTCTAGATGACAAATCAGATGATATTGCAATGCAAGAAATATCTTACGAATGACTACACGATTAACATTTGGGGACAACCTAAAACCGAGTTGATAAGAAAAATAGACGTAAATACTTATTGCAAATAAATAAATGTTTATTTTTATATATATATATATATATATATATATTTATATATATATATTTATTTATTTATTTCAAGGTTTGCATCAAACTTTATGAAAAATACCACACACTGTTCTACCAAACGGAACACCAAATGGAAAACACTCCTGGCGAGAAAAAATTTTCTTGTTCACGTACAGCCATTTTTGGACGATACGAATTATTTAATGAGAGATTATTAAAGGTACCAGATTTAATATAACAATTTATTTACGTCTTATATCTTATAAAATCTTATAACAAAAATTTCAACATGTATAAAAATTAGATTGGCAGATTGGCATTATCAAATTATTAAATTTATCACTGAATTTTTATAGAAATCTTTACTACAAGATACATTATTATTTACTCAAAGATAAATTAAGCATTATTAGATTACACTTACATACAAAGTTATATCATAAGTGTAAAATATGTTTTGTTTGCTTCAATATTTTACGAGTAGATATTTTAAACAAGTAATGAATGATTTATTGCACACATCTCTGAATTTAATGAAAGTATTTACAATTTTTGCAATATAAAAAAATTATGCAACACATCTTGGATCAGACTTTAAGTAACGCTCTCATCATATAATCAGTATAAATAAATATATTTAGTCTCATCTTTATAATATTTTTGTATATTCTATATTATTCAATTTTTTTACAACCTACTTTGTCTTACTTTTTTTCTGTTTTTGATTACTTTTCTAACTTTTAATTCTATTCTATCTCAAATCAACAATTCAAATTTTATTTAATTTCGATCTAACGAATTAAATGACAATTTTATATCAGTGCCGGGACTCGAACCGAGTATCTCTGGCGTGTTAGTCGGGCATTTTACTGACTGAGCTATTCTCTAATTTTTCTACCTTCTAATACTATTTTACCTCAAATCAACAATTCATATTGTACTTAATTTCAATCCAACAAATTAATTGACAATTCTAATGTCAGTGCCAGGACTCGTACCGAGTATCCCTAGTCGGACATGCAACTGACTGAGCTATTCCCTTCTTCTTCTAACTTCCAATTCTATTCTATCTTAAATCAATAATGTAAATTCTACTTAATTTCAAACCAACAAATCAAATGACAATTCTAATGTCAGTGCCAGGACTCGAACCGAGTACCCCCGGCGTGTTAGTCGGACATGCTACTGACTGAGCTATTCTCTTATCTTTCTTCTTATTTTATTTTACCTCAAATCAATAAATCAAATTTTACTTAATTTCAATCCAACAAATCAAATGACAATTCTAATGTCAGTGCCAGGACTCGAACCTAGTGTCTCCGGCGTGTTAGTCGGACATGCTACTGACTGAGCTATTCTCTTTTCTTTCTTCTTATTTTATTTTACCTCAAATCAATAAATCAAATTTTACTTAATTTTAATCCAACAAATCAAATGACAATTCTAATGTCAGTGCCAGGACTCGAACCTAGTGTCTCCGGCGTGTTAGTCGGACATGATACTGACTGAGCTATTCCCTTCTTATAATTCTATTCTATTACAAATCAATATTTCAAGTTTTACTTAATTTTAATCCAACAAATAAAATGACAATTCTAATGTCAATGCCGGGATTCGAACCGAGTGTCCCTGGCGTGTGTACCGACTGAGCTATTCTTGCTTTCACTAAAACTGATAAAACTAGTGGTGCATGGCACCGTACCTTAAAAAAAATTGCTGGTACTTCCCGTACCAAAAATTATTTATTAAAAAAAAAGATTCAATTTTATTTTAGATCTTTGAGCAAAATCGATTTTTGGGATTCTTAAAATTTTTGGGAAAATTTGACCTTTTTGAAATTAAGCCGTGTTCGCAAAATAGTCGACGAAAATTTGTATCCGCACACACACACACGCACGCACACACACACATACATACGTACATATACATGATGAATGGGACTTTGTCCATTTAGAAGATGAATATAATTTTAGTGCAAGAATGATAACATTCTAGATCCTCCCACCACGAGGTTTTAGTAGGTATTATACCCAGGCGATATTGAGTCCGGCATACTCAGACAAAAGACCTAGTCTGAGATGCGTGAAGTCATTTCCGTCGCTATACAAAAAAAACACATACATACATAGATACACACACATATGGGTCATTCTTTTACAAATCGTAAATAACGGATTTTCGAAAAAATAAAATGTTACATTTTAGAATTGTCTGAAATTTTTTTTACAAATATTATACATAAAATCATTTGACACGTATTTCAGGATTTTGCTGAAAAAAATTTGTTTACGTAAATATTTACGATTGAAATATGGATTTTTTGCTCAATTTCTATGAATATCATCTGCGGTAAATTAATTATCTCCGGATGAGCTGATCGGATCAGTATTATTTTTTTTTATTACACTCATATTGAAGTGAACTTTGTAATGATTAAAAATTTTTTTTTTGTTCTTGCAATTTTCTTAACAATAACAACCCTTAAATATTTACAAAGGTTTTACTCAGCCTTACCCCAACTTGAATCGATCCAAAAAAAACATATTTTTTCTTTTTTTCTCTGCAACAAAATTCATTTTACAAATTTTTGGAAACTTTGTTACATCGAAAGATATTAAATATTTTCAAGCGCGAGCCACGCTTTTCACGTCGGGGACCTCAAAGACTTGTCACTTTCGAATGACAATCTTATTGTTTTTCGGTTGAAAAATGTTTTATAATTGTGCTTCTGGCGAAAAATGAATACTCGTATGTAGTCGAAAAAAAGCATTAAGGGAGAGCGGAGCTTAAAAGTTTGCGGGTAAAAAGATCCACTGCCAATATATTAATTAATTGGTGTTCGGTTTGTAAAAGAATGACCCATATACATCAATTTTTTCTAAGGTATGCCAAAATGTTCAGAAACCTTTGAAACGTGAAAAGATATATAAAACATTTCATTTTCGATTTTTTGCGATTACTATAACTTACACTACGGGAAATTAACAATAATTTAACTAATTGGTAATACATTTTAAAATACTCTTATTTTTATTATAGATAAAAGAAACCTGCGATTTGCAAGTAAAGTTTTCACGTCTCCAATCTTCGACTCTACCAGGAATCGAGTACTATGCAGAAGCTTTCACCAAGTTGTTCATAACACTTGCCACCAAAAAATATGACCCTTTAGCACACAGGTATTATTAACTTCTCGAAGGAGAAGTTTATGTTTTCATCAAAAAATCCGATTCGCTAATTTTATGTTTTCTCGACGTTTCAAGCCATTCTGAATCGAATGAGACCAACGTTTGAAAAAAGTATGTATGTGTGTGTGAACAGATTTTTTGCCGTAAATCGACGTTTTCTTGACGGCTGGGCCGATTTCAAAAATTTAAAAGCCATTCGATGTATTTCGGTCAGGACTATCGTTTGTCAGTTTTGTGCGACGATCGGCCAAGCTGTTTCTTTATAAATCGCAGAAAAGTGAAAAATTTTTCGTCTACGTTTAGCCCGCAATTCTGAATCGATTTTGAAAATTCAAAAACCGTTCGAAAGGTATTGGTTGGGAATCGTGCTGATTAGTTTTTGGTAGAGATCGGCCGGGCCGTTTTCTTGTAATAAAGTTTAAAAAAAAAATTTCGACGATTTTCATGATTATTTTTTTGACGATAGATGCTATAGTCTTCTAGATCATACTAAAATATTACGGCCCTACGACAACTTGTTCAGCTTTAAAAATTCTTCAAAGTTTGCAAAAATTGGTATCGTTTTTTTGGCATTTGTCAAAATTAGACTTTTGGTCGACGTTTTCTTAAAAAGGCATGAACCGATTTTAGAAATTTAAAAGCCATTTGATGTATTTCGGTGAGGACTATCGTTTGTCAGTTTTGTGTTAAACTTTTCGTCCACATTTAAGCTTATCCTACCGAACCGATTTTAAAAAATCAAAAACTGTTCGAAAGATATTAGTTGGGAATGGTACTGATTAATTTTAGGTGAAAATCTACCGAGTCGTTTTCTTGTAATTAACTGTTGAAAAAAAATTTAAGCCGATTTTCATGGAACTTTTCTTGGCGATATACATCATGGTCTTATAGAACTTACTGTAATATTACGGCCTTACGACAAGTAGTTTAATTTTTAAAAATTCGTCAAACTTTGCTAAAATTATTATCGTTTTTTTTTAAAGAAGGATTGATGAAGTATATTATTTACACATTTTTTTTTGATTAAGTCGATTATTTTACACATATCGGGAAGTTCATGTAACTTGCCTCAAGGCTAAATACCAATACCAACTAGTTTTTACCTTATATCATTTATTCATTTACACCCATTATATCAATTGATCTATTTTTTTCTCTTACCAGGAGAGAAGATTTCGACATAGACTTTATGGAATACAAACAATCATGCCAGAATGTCCTTTTAGAATTAAAGGCTTTCGCAAGGGCTAGTTTGGAACCTATTTTAGATGTTGAAAATGGACTGATGCTGTTGCAACGTTTCGATAAATTGAATTTGAACGCACTCAGGATCGAAACGCTTTATATGGAGTTGATGGAGAAGTTTGCGAAGGAGATTGAAGATATTCGAGATATGTAAGTAGATAATAATAGTTATTATGTGTGTGCATGGTTAATTCTACACTTATTTATTTTATCAAGAATTATCTTCATAAGCGTAAACAGTTTGTTTATCTTAATGGATTCTTGAGCAACATTGAAAATATCAGTTCAGGTGTTCCTCAAGGATCCATTCTTGGTCCACTACTATTTATTATTTTTATTAATGACATTTCTGATATTATTAGCTGTCCACATTTATTATTTGCAGATGATCTGAAACTATATCTCAAAATAAATTCTATTGATGACTGCTTATTATTACAGTCTCTTTCCACTCTTGGTGTATCTATAATAAATTACATTTAAATATATCAAAGTGCAAGATTCTCAGTTTTTCATATAAGCGCGTTCCAATACTTTTTGATTATAAAATTTCTAACACCAGCATTGATAGATGTAATAAAATTTCAGATTTAGGAGTTCTATTTGATTCTGATTTGTTTTTCACGGATCATATAACATATATTTGTAATAGAGCACATAAATCTTTAGGTTTGATACTGAGAAATTGTAAACAATTTAAATCTACCAATGCGCTTCTTTGCATGTACTATTCTATTGTACGTTCAAAATTAGAATATAGTTCGATTATATGGTATCCTCATCATATCAACAACTCTGATGCGACAGAGAAGGTTCAGCGAAAATTTCTGAAATACCTTTATTATAAAACATATAAAATTTACCCTGAACGTGGCTTTGACCACTACACATTACTAAAAGAATTCGGTATTTCTTCTCTTGTCTCACATCGATTTATCTGTACAATTATGTTCTTATTTAAACATTGCAATAATTCTATAGACTGTCCTCTTATTCTTAATCAGCTATCCTTTAATGTTCCAAGGCTATCTACGCGTTCACAATTATTTTTCAATTATCCAACTCCTAAATCTAATTCTCTCTTAAATTCGCCTATTTTACTTATGTCCTCTAACTTTAACTTAATTAATAATGAAATAGATATTCACAACACTTCACCTAATCAAATAATCTCCATGTGCACAAGTTAACCTTTTCATTTTCTTTTCAAATATCTCATTATTTTATCTTATTCTGTTTATAAATAATATTGTTACATTCTGCATTATATGTAATTTTATCTTAAGCACTTTATGTTACTAACTATATATTGTAATTTTGTATATATTTTAATTGTTATTCATTATGTATTATATCTGTATTTTTGAGTCTTCCTGGTGTAATCTGTGAGCTGTGAAATAAATAATTGCTCAAAATTTGACCTTTGTGCCCCATCTTACTCTATGTATATATTTGTATATTATTTTTTTAGTTACAACTTGGAACGTATAAATCCGCCAATACCAAGAAATACACCACCGGTCGCTGGTAGAATAATGTGGGTTCGAAGTTTCTATCTTCGCTTGGAAAATATCATGAATGTAAGTTGTAAAAATTATAATTATATTAAACTAATTATAAATTTATATATATATATATATATATATATGTATATATACTAGCTGACCCTGCAAATGTTGTTTTGCCAGAAAAAAATATTTCTAGTATAAAATGTTTAGTACAAAAATAACTGATTGCAAATGTGGTATATAAGTGAAATGAGCAGCTAACAAAAAATATATGAATAGTTAACCCACTGCAAGCGGGCCACCTATAAATGTCCCTTAATAGTCTTTGCAAGAGCCAAACAAATTTGAAACTGATTCTATTTAAATTGAATTGGCACATTCAAAGTTTCAAGATTTTGATATAATATTAATGTGCTTTTTATTATTTCAGTAATTTTTGAATTACGAACAAAACCCGATAACTCATTTTTAAATCATGTTATAATGTAGCATGTCAGCGAATTGACTTAGATTGGAAAAAATTAAGATAGTGGAAAATTTTACAGTTTGCCATAGATTTGTATGGTACTTATTCGGGTTTATACGAAAACCGACATTTCAGAAAACCGGTTTTCGAAGTTACTTCCTCACTAATAAGTCACACTGATCTAAATTAATATATACACTGATATAAAAATCTAAATTAATATATGCATTAAACAAAAGATAACAGAAAACCTTTTTGGAAACCCTAGCAGACTGATAAGATTCCAAATGCTATGTAACTGATATGAATCCTAGAATCAAAACGCAGCATCTATCTTTTATATTTGGCTATATTTGTCATTTTCTATTCAAACAGTAAAAACCGACTTTCTACTAGAAAAGCGGTTTTAGAATTCTCTAATTTTTGTCAAAAAAACGGTTTTTGAAAACCGACAAACCCTATTATCTATAGTTCCCTATCAAAAACTGTTGTATCTTCAGATTTTAATATTCAATAACTCTATTTCTTTGCAAAAATTGCTCTTCATGCAAACATTTATCAACTATGTACTGTTTGTGCGCATCGAGAAATATTTGTACAATTGAAAAGTCAGAGTCGCGGACAACCCTTGATAAATTGTTTTTTTTTTTAAGTAAAATTAATGCTTTGTCATAAGGTCTGAAAAATATTAATTAAAATTCAAATGAAGGCGTGGTGGAAAATTATTCGATTACTAAAATGGCTATTATAAGATAAAGATTTGTGGAAGAGAAGGGTAAAAATGTAAAGTTGTGTGCGTTTTTAAATTCCGCATCTAATGTTCATACATTAGAATTAAGATAAAACCGATTCCAAAATTTAAAAAAGTTAGGGTTGGACAACCCTTGATAATTGATATTTTTCAATTGCGAATTTTAGAAAATTAAAATAAAAAAAATTGGTCAAAAAAATTTAAAAAAATATTAGGCGTGGAGAAATCTTAATAAAAATGAATAGTATTTTGAAGTACAGAGTTTTGTCAATTACGCAATAAAAAAATTCAACTAAAAAAAGTTGACCCCAAAATTTAAAAACGTATTGAGATTAGACAACCCTTAATATTAATAAATTGTATTTTGAAGAAAAATTTAAGCTCTTTCTTCGAGCTTAAAAGTCTGAACTAAAATTATGTCAATAATATTGAATGACTGAATGAAATGATTGAATTGCTAAAATGACTAAAAAAAATAGTGGTTGGTGATAAAAAAGTAAAAACTTTGAGTTGTATACATAGATACATACGTAGAGAGATGAACAGGTAGACACTAAAATTGGAATAGGTAAACAGGTAAATTTGAGGATATCTAAAATAATAGATGGGACAACTGGTAGATATTTAAATATGTATACAGATAAATATGTAAATTGGTGAACAGGTAAATTTGAGGATATCTAAAATAATAGATGGGACAACTGGTAGATATTTAAATACGAGGTGTGTTCAAAAAGTACCCGGAATTACTAATAATTAAATTTCGCGGGTCTGGAGTGTCTGATTGTCAAAAATTTTTTTTTATTGTGTTGGTATACATGCCCCTAAAGTATGATGACATTTTCAGCTATATTCACTGTTTACTTTGTCTGTGGTAGTCGCTAAGGTTCGACGTGTTTTTCTGAGCTCGGCGATTTTTACAATGGAAGAATTGAAAGTCAAAGAATTTGTATTAAATTTTGCGTAAAAAATGAAATAAAGTGTTGCAAAGTGCAAAAATTCACCAGATATGGCTCCGTGTGACTTTTTCCTATTCCCAAAGTTGAAGAGACCCATGAAAGGACGGCGGTTTTCCTCGATTGAAGAAATAAAGGCCGAATCGCTGAGAGTGCTCAAGGACATATCAAAAAGTGAATATCAAGGGTGCTTCGAAAATTGGAAAAAAACGCTGGCATAAGTGTATTATATCTGGGGGGGACTACTTTGAAGGGGACCACATTAATGTAGACGAATAAATAAATATTTTTTTGAAAAAACGAAAATTCCGGGTACTTTTTGAACAGACCTCGTATGTATACAGATAAATATGTAAATTGGTGGATGAATAAATTCTTGAATAGCTAAATTAGTAGACTGATATACAATTTGTCAAGTATATTGGTGGATAGGTAAATTACAGTGAACCGGTAAATTGGTTGACTAACAAATAGGTTAAGTGATAAGCAAGTTGGCAGGTAAACTGGTAAACAGGTGGAGAGGTAGACATATAGTAATATAGACAGATAGACTGGAAGACAAGAAAACTGGTACACTATTCGTAATAAATATCCATTTTTGTTCAAATTTTTAATTGAAAGTAAAACACGGCTAAGCGTGAACGAGTACAGCTAGTACATTATATATCATATCTTTCCTAAGAAGTTTATGTATTTTTTTTTAATTTTAAAGATCTTCAAAACCAAAGACTGTGTCATCCAGCACAAGAGAGCTCGCCGTTGCATAAGGTTGTACAACAGTTTGGCCCAGGTGCTCCTTCATTACGAAATGTTATACCATACATCTTGGTGCGAACACGTCATCATGGTAATAAAATTAAATATACTAATTGAATATTATGTTCTAGTCATCACACCTAGTTTCTTTATTTTTTGCTAGATCAAACACGCGTTAGCAGTACCTTTAATGATGAGGGAATCGAGAACAGGAATGCTTCGAGCTAATTTTAATCCTTATGTGTTTGAAGTTCTAAGGGAAACAGAGACTATGTGGGGCCTTGGTTTAGGTAAGTGATAATTGTAATTACTTATATATTATTAATTATATATAAAATTCTTCTGTAATGACATATGAAAGGATAATCCTCCTAATCGTTTAGGATTTTTATAAATCTTTCTGAAGTTTAAGGGAATTTTTTAGGATTTTTTGAATTATAGAAATATAGTTAGATTGTACAATTAAATGGAAAAATTGCAAAAAACCGCTTGTTATTGATTGACATTGAAAATATTTGAGGCATTTCTTGGCTTTGAAGACAAATGTATTCTGTCGTCTGCCAAATTTTCAATTAACTTATGAGCTAAGACAATATTAGAATATAATATGTATATGATTATGAATAAGAAAAATGTAATGCCTACATTATTAGTGCCGAAAAGCAGCTGAGATGTGCCAAAAATTACAATAATATGAGATACAGTATATGGTTTGGCAAATGAACTGACTGTCAGTGATTACGCATCAAACATACCCTATATAATTCAATTTGACACATTATTATTTTTAACTAATGCAGTCGTGTTTTGCCTTACTTTACTAAATCATACTACGAAAAAAAAATTCTTATTTAAATTTATTTAAAAGTTTCATTGTGTCAAAAATTTTTATGAAATATTTACTCAAGTCAATGGAGCGTTTTGGGTCTGATTTTTTTTACTGTGCTCCAATTTGCATAAAATTTTGAAATTAGGTTCATCTTATTCTCGAGTTCAAAAGTGAAAATAATTTAAACTTCTTTGCCACTTCCCGGGGGGATAACATCCCTTCTCAGTGGTGTAATTTTATTTCTTTTTCAAAATAATGTCGGATATCGATAAAAGAACTAATTATAAGAAAAATATCTTTCATAATGTTTTTCAAAGAAGCAAATATTTTTCAAGTTACTGACTATTGAAAATTCGTTTCTTTTTTGCAAATATCCCAAAAAATATATATTTTAACGAAAATCATGCAATGAACAAAATTATATCAATTAAAATCTTAATAAATCGGTGTTTTACAATGTGTCCTAGGAACAATATTAAGATAGATATGTATAAGCAAATTTGAAGTCGTCTATCGGCGAGGTGTTACATTTTATATATTCCATGGGGTTTTATAGTACTCTAAAATAAGCTTTAAATAAGTACTGTTAAGGGTCTGTTTTTTTCTATTTAAATCAAATAACTTCGTATTTCACCCAGAATTAACTTGGTTCAAGAGTTTTCAAAATATCACGCAAATTAGAGCACAGTAAAAAAATTCAAAGGTTACACCCTTTTTCTCTCCATTTACTGCACTAATTTCGTTGATCGCAATTTGAATAGTGCACATATGAACAGTATTTGATAAATTAATTTACTTAAAATATGAACTAAAGTAATAATGTATATTGAATTATTAGTGAGAAAAATGTAATTTAGATATTAAAATTACTAAAAGCCATTTAAAATATGGTACGAAATTATAAAAATTATGGGCGACATTATTGAAGCAATTATTTTGAGTGGAAAAATCCAAGGTGATATTGCACCTTTACCGCGGATACTATATATTAATTCTTTCTGAATTCGTTATACTGTTTAAAAGACTGCAATTTCCAATACGTATATCTTATGCTATAAATCACAAAGGCAGACGATGAATTTTTGTGTGATAAATTTGAAAAATCGATGTTGTAGTCGTAAATAAACAAAAAATCATTTATTTATACATCTACATCTACTCAGGTATGACTAAAAATATTGGATAACCCTTGACATTAAAATAAATTGAGGTGTATACAATTTGTATCTTTATGTAAAAATCAATGTATGTATTTAAGACAAATAAAGCAAATTTTTCAAATTAAAAAAAAAAAAATTTAAAATAAATTGAGCTGTTGGAATTAAATTTGTTCAATCGATTGTAGTGTATATTTCTAAAATACTATTTTATTGAACGTATTTCATTATTTGTTTGTTTGATGGTTTCACGTGGCTGATTTGAATTTCACAATTGAAATAAAGATGTAAAGTGTGGAATCTGAGACTCATGATTTTATTTAAAGCAGTTGTACATTTAAGATTACTCATGTGGATGTATATACATTTTGTAGTGTAAAAAACATAATCATTTTTAACTAATTGGTAAATATCAGTATAGGTTATTACAAAATATTGGGACTTTTGAATTGTAGGCATGGGTACAGGGCAACGTATGTTTGTCATCTAGTTATATATATATATATATATATATATATATATATATATAGATATATAAATTTGTAGAAGCTCCTGACGAAGCAATGGTCATAGCCTACGACAAGGACAAATTGATGAGGATGTACGAACAGATTGCCAGGCTGGCTGATCAGAACACGTTAATCAGAGGGTAAGCAACAATTATTGTATACCTCAAATATTATTATTTAATTATCTATTACTATTATTTTATCATTTTATCCAGATCAATTCCTAAATTATTCCTGAACCTGATGCGAGCCCAGCTGATGAAACTGGATAACGCCTACAGGGCAGCGACTTGCACCATTTTATGGACATCCTTGAAAGTCAACGATTTTATAACGAATGTCGAAGAAGTTTTGACCAGGGTCAAACTGTTCACCAAAGATGTAAGACAACCACAATATTATTACATTCCCGTAGGGTAGTTATAGTAATGGGCCGAAAATCGAAAATGAAAAATTTTGCTTTTATCGACGTTTTGAAGTTTTTTCTGAACATTTGGCGTTCCTCAGAAACTAAATGGATGTGTGTGTGTGTGTTTGTCTTTTGTATGTCCGCATTTTTTCGTCCACGTTTTCGGGCGCACGGATCAACCGATTCGATATTCGAATAATATAGAAATAATTTCTAATCAATAAACTTACGTTTAGTACAAGGCACAAATGTTTAATTTATTTTATTATTTTCAAGGAATAGGTTAAAATATTCTTCTGGTTCAGGCATTTTTCATTAAATCAAGATTTGTACTACGATGTAACTTTAAAATGTTTATTTATCTATGCCGATTTTCTCGTTGATATCGGTACGCATACAACGTTGATGCCGGTACGCATACAACGACAGATCTCTATTCACATACGCGACGACTCCGTATAGAAATGATATCATCGATAGGGAATGACGAATCATTGTCACTCGACTCTTATTTTATCTTATCTGCCGTAACACACTTCCGTTGCATTTGTACGGATTTACACTCTAAAGAAGTTTTACTTCAATAACTTATGTGTATGTTTACAAGGAATTTGTTCATTTTTTTCTTAAATTTGATTTTTCTGATAATTGTGATTTTTTTTCAAAATTCATAAATTTATTTTAAAAGTTCGAATTTGTTTGGAATTTTCGTAAAAAAATATTAAAAAAATTTTTTATTTGAGAATTTGGAAATTTTTAAATATATTCGATTTTTTTAATATCTCGAAATATTCTCCAATTTTTGTAAGAAATCATTTTTTTTATTATGATATTTTTTGAAGTTTTTTGAAATTTAGATTTTTTTGAAAATTATGGAAAATTTCGAAGAATTGATTTTTTTTGAAAAAGGGTAGTTATAGTAATGGGTCCAAAATCGAAAATGAACATATTTGCATTTCTCGACGTTTTGAGGGTTTCTGAACATTTTGGCATACCTCAGAAAAAATGGATGTGTGTGTGTGTGTTTGTGTGTGTGTGTATATATGTATGGATACAAATTTCCAGTCACGTTTCCGAGCGCACGGATCAACCGATTTGAATGGTTCAAAAAACATTCGATTCCTATTGATAGGGAAAAGAGCTGATTAGTTTTTGGCAAAGGCAGGTCCAGCCGTTTCGGAGATACGGAGCAAAGAGTGTAGAAAATAAAAATCGAATTTTTGAGAGAACGGAGTATCCGATTTGAATGATCTAAAAAACATTCAATTAGTAATGATTGGGAGAAGTGTTTATTAGTTTTTGGCAAAGGCAGGCCTAGCTATTTCGAAAATACGGAGCTAAATATGTAAAAAATGGCAGTTTTTGAGAGAACTAAGCGTCCGATTTAAATGATTCAAAAAACTTTCTGCTTGTCTTAACAAAATAATTGATTTTGGAAAAAAAAATTCCATTTTTTTTTTTTTTTTTATTTTTTGTATATCGAAAATAATTCAGATTTTATTTTTAATTCTGACTATAGTTCTAATATACCTTAAACAAATAATTTCAACTTGCAATTCAGTTTATATAATTCTTATAAATATTAGACAATGTTACAATATTTATAATAATCTATTTGAAAACATTCAGTATTCCACGAACGTTTCGTTACGGTACGGTAAGTTCCAGCAATTTGCCTTAAGGCACGATGCCTTAATTGCCTTAAGACAGAATTCCACTTAAAGCTAGTTTATCATTTATCATTTGCTGATTTTTTTCCCCCAGGTTGCCGATATCAAAGACGCCCGTTGTACGATATTTTTAACGAGATCATCAGGACCAAGTTGGTGCTACTACCAGATTCGCCAGTCGAGACGGAGAAATTTGTTTTTATGAATGAGGACTATAGGGTTGTTTTAGGAAAGGAATTGCAGACAAAATCTATTGCCTGTGAGGTTGCTTGTATGGAGCTGGTTAATAAGTTGATTGATTCGATTATTCCTGAGGATAAACCGCATAAATATGAATGGATGGACCTGGAAGAGGCTGCTAAACCTGTAGGGTCGTCGTCGCAATTGATAAAACAATATGCAGGTAAATGGGAATTGAGAAAAAAAATATAAATTAGTGGTGTATGGCATCGTGCCTTAAGGCAAATTGCTAAAACTTCCCGTACCGTAATGAAATGTTCGAGAAATTTTACACGCTTTCAAATATGTTATTACAAATACTGTTGTGTAACTTTCATTATTTTTGCTATCTTGTTGTTATATCTTGAGCAAATCAAATGCAAATCATCAATCAATTATTACATTAACAATCGTCATTTCATATCGAATTCAATTTCAAAAAAAAAAAATAGTTGCCTAATTTACATAAAATTGAAAAAGTGCTTCAGCATAGTCACAGTCTAAACGCATTTGCAAATAATTCTGTGCGACATTTTTACTTGTACTGTGCTTGGCTTGGCGGCGTTTTCACATTTTTCACTTTTCCCAATCATTACAAATTGCATTTTTTTAGATCATTCAAATACGACACTCCGTTCACTCAAAAACTGTCATTTTCTGCACTCTTTGCTCCGTATCTCCGTAACGGCTGGACCCGCCTTTGCCAAAAATTTCAAATCGGTTGATCCGTGCGCCCGAAAACGTGGACGAAAAAATGCGAACATACAAAACACACACACACACACACATAAATTTTTTCCGAGGTATGACAGTAAATTGTTCAGAAACCTTCAAAACGTCGAGAAATGCAAAAATTTTTATTAACTTCCCGTAGGGCAAGTTATAGTAATCGCAAAAAATCGAAAATGAAAATTTGTATATATCTTTACGTTTCAAAAGTTTCTGAATATTTTGGCATACTTTAGAAAAAATGGATGGATGTGTGTGTGTGTGTGTGTGTGCGGATACAAATTTTCGTCGACGATTTCGGGAACACAGATCAACCGATTTAAATAATTCAAAAAAAATCGATCTGTACTGATAAGGAGCCGTGCTGATTAGTTTTTGACGAAGGCAGGTCTAGCGGTTTCGAAGATACGGGGCAAAAAGTGCCGAAAATGGTAACTCAGTTTTTAAGAGAACGGAGCGTCCGATTTTAATAATTCAAAAAACATTTCACTTGTATTGACAAGATAAAGAATTGATCAATTTTTATAAAGGCAGGTCTAGTGGTTTCGGAGATCTAATGAAAAAATTAAAACAAAATGCCATTTGGTGGTCAAAAATGATCATTAGACATATGCACATCAATTTATCAAATATTTTATAGAGATTTTAACAATGAGTATAAATTTTGTTTACATTCCTATGGGTTCTGTACCAATGTTTATCCGTTAGACGGCGACGCGGCGCTTACGCGCTTTGACATCTTGTCTCTATGCAGGTAAAGCAGTATGATTTCTTTAAAAAAAAGTTTAGAATTTCCAAAATATGTCAAAATAAAGAAAACTTTTTTTTCAAAAAAAAGTAATTTTTTGTCAAATTTGTAGTTTCTCAAAAATCTAATTTTTTCGAAGTAAATTTTTTTCAAAAATGTTAATCGTTTTTAAAAAAACAATAATTTTTGGTACGGGAAGTTCCAGTAATTTGCCTTAAGGCATGATGCCATGCGCCGCACTAGTTTTGATTTAAATAAATAAATAAATAATGTTTGTTTTATACCTTTGTTTTATCCAGAGTTTAAGGAAGTCGATGAAACAAATCTGAGGGCTGACATCAACAATGTGCATGCTGATGCTATTTATTTGTTCGCCCATTTTAGTCAGAAGATGTTGGACGCCTTGGTGAGGGCTACCAAAAATTCTTTGGAGATACTCAAGGAAAGAGTTACAGAGTAAGTGTTAAATAATGTTGTAATTAAGGCAAATTGCTAGTACTTCCCGTACCGTAAATAAACACTCAAGGAATGAAAATAATCAATAGTTGTTTTAAATATTTTCAAATAGATTATTTACTATAAATACATACTATAAAATTAAGTGCTTAATTAAATTGAGCGACGAGAGTATTCTACAAACAACTTATCAAATTTTCAATTCAATTGTTCAATTTTTTTTTTAAATTTTATTTTTTTGATAATGAGATTTTTTCAAAATTTAGATTTTTTTTTTAAATTTCGAATTTGTGAAAAAATCGATTTGTTTTAAATGTATGTTTACAAGAAATTTGTTCGATTTTATTTTTAATTTAATTTTTTTGGTAATTTTGTAAATTTTTCAAAATTTAGCTTTTTTTTGGTTTTCGATTATTTTTGGAATTTGTGAAAAAATCGATTTTTTTAAAATGTATGTTTACAAGAAATTTGTTCATTTAAAAAAAAACGATTTTTCAATTTTTTTTTCAAAATTTAGATTTTTTTCAAATTTTTTTTGATATTTTTGAAATTTCTTCAAAATTATGATGTTTTTTCAAAAGCTCGATTTTTTTTAGAATTTGTGAAAAAAATCTATTTTTTTTTAAATGTATGTTCAAAAGAAAATACTTCATTTTTTTTTAATTTGAATTTTTTTGTTAATTTTGAAATTTGTTCAAAATTTAGTCTTTTTTTTTAAATTTTGATTTTTTTGGAATTTTTGTTTTTTAAAATGTATGTTTACAAGAAATTTGTTCAAATTTTTTTCTAATTTGATTTTTTTTTGAAGTTATTTCAAAATTTAGACATTTTTTTGTGAAAAAATCGATTTTTTAAAATGTATGTTTACAAGAAATTTGTTTGATTTTCTTTTATAATATTTTCATTTTTTTGATAATTTTGATTTTTTTTTATTTTTTGAGTTCGAATTATTTGGAATTTGTGAAAAAACATTTTTGTTTTAAATTTTTGAAAATTTGGAAATTTTTGAAAATATTCTATTTTTTTGAAAATTTCTTAATATTCTCAAATTTTTGTATGAAATTGATTTTTTTTTTATATATTTTGAAATTTTTTCAAATTTGATTTTTTTTTGAAACTTTGAAAATTTCAGAAATTTGAACTTTTTGAAAATTTTGGGAATTTTGAAACTTTTGATAATTTTGAAGCTTTTGGGAATTTTGAAACTTTTGAGAATTTTTGAAACTTTTGAGAATTTTTGAAACTTTTATGATTTTATTTGAATTATCCAAATCGGACGCTCCGTTCTCTCAAAAACTTAATCACAATTTTCGGCTTTTTTTGCCCCGTATCCCCGAAACGGCTAGAGCTGCCTTCGCCACAAACTAATTAGCACATCTCCTTATCAATACAAATAGAATGCGTTTTAAATTATTCAAAACGGTTGATTCGTGTTCCCGAAATCTTCGACAAAAATTTGTATCTTCACACACACACATCCTATTTTTTCTGAGGTATACCAAAATGTTCAGAAACCTTTGAAACGTAAAGAAATGCAAAAATTTTCATTTTCGATTTTTTTTGCGATTACTATAACTCACTCTACGGAAAGGTAATAATGTGCATCTCTTTTTAGATTGAACCCTGCCAAACCCAAAAACGCTCCAGTCCTTTTGGCAGACATGGAGCTGATGATACCAAATGCAGTAATTAAACCACCATTGGAACAATTGAATGCTGCTTTTCAGAGGGTCATCATGAATGCTATAACTACACACACTGCCATTACCAGCTGGGGCAGGAATGCTCCTACGAAAACAAATCGAGGTAAAAAATAAATAAAATCTTTGGAAATCTTTGGGATGCAAAATCACATTGAGGAATATATTTTATGATTGAGTTTGTTTTCAGATGGTGTAAAAGCTGGTGGAATTTACTTGAAGGAAAAATACAGAACTTACTACACTTTGGTATCGGAGCACAAGGATGTAGTCAGGGCTGTTGTCAATTTAGCAGCTGATATTCTCGAATTGAGGAGGGATTTTGAAAATTTAACAAATGTAAGTTGAACTGTATTTACAGTACCTTTCACTTTTACCATATGTCCTTTATCTTGCAGTCGTTCAAAGTCTATGAACATCTGTGGTCAGAAGATCGAGAAGACCAGGTCATCGAATTTGTAAATACGAAACCTCTGGTTGCTGATATTCGGGAGACTTTCAGGATGTACGATGACAGGGCTATTGCTATCCAGAATTTGCCCGAGACTTACCAGATTGGAATCATACTTATCAGAACAGGTGAGGGATTTGCTTTAGTTTCTTTTGGTATATTTTTGATCTCATTTAGGGCGCATTCTTTGATCACGTGGTCGGTTTTTTAGGGGCTTTTCGACCCCCCCATTCACCTTTGGTGATATGCGGTGGTATTCACATGCATTTTTATTTACGAATTCAGGTAAAAAATAAATACACGTGTTTTCTTATTATACTCCTCCTTCCCTCATATGATAATGTGTGATTATTCATCTTGATCACACTGTTTTGCAGAAAGTCAGATTGTTTTTTTTTCTAATGTTTGTTTCCTTTCCTTTAGAGAATTTGAAACGAGCTTTGATCATTGAATCAAATGCCTGGAAGAAACTTCTAGGAAAACATTTGTTGATTTACAACAAGCAGATCTTGGTCGAAATGGTAGACTTTATCAGCCAGCAGACAAAATTGTTGGCTAAAGAGTTAAAGGATTTGGACGATGTCAGAATGGCTATGCAGTGTTTGGAGGTTGTTCGAGATAATTTTATCAGGTAAAATGATACACAAACATTTAGCTAATCAATCAGTTGCATTGGTAACGTTTTTTTTATTGTATACAGATTGGATATGTCCTTGGCTTTGATGGAAGAGACCTATGCCACTTTTGCCCAATTCAATGTTGATATACCTCGAGAAGACACAGATCGTGTGGACAGTTTGCGATATAACTTTAAGAACATGCTCGAAGCAGTGAGTAGAAAAAGATACACTTAATTACTAAAATTATTTTTATCCAGTGCTTTATTTATATTTCAATTATCTGTTTAGTCCTCGAACAAGCAAAAGGACATCCTCGATCTGCAGCAAAAATTGCAAAAGGAACTGGAAGATGGTGTTTCTTCCTTTGCAGAAGACGTGGAGAGATTTGATCGTGAATTTGACTTGAATGGACCTATGGTACCAGGATTGGCAGCCAGAGAAGCCAGCGACAGGTAATAAAAATTCTGATAATTCTCACTAATGTCATTACTCGAATTTTTAATTACGGTGCGTGAAGTTCCAGCAGCTTGCATTAAGGCACGATGCCAAGCTATAAACCTTGCGGAGCCCGAGATCTTTCTAACGAATGTAAAATTGTCGAAATCGGTTCATGCGTTCTGGAGTTATTTTGTCAGGAAGGAAAACCCGACTTATTTTTATATATATCTTCTATATATTTATATATATAAAAATAAGTCGGATTTTCCTTCCTGACGAAATAACTCCAGAACGCACGAACCGATTTCGACAATTTTGCATTCGTTGGAAAGGTCTCGGGCTCCGCAAGGTTTATAGCTAAGAAAATTAGTGGTGCATGGCATCGTGCCCTAATGCAAATTGCTGGAACTTCACGCACCGTAATTAAAAATTTGAGTAATGACATTAGTGAGAATTATCAGAATTATGCTTGCAATTAAGTCAACGAGCAATTTTTGCCGCAAAGAATAATGATGTACACGCACTGAATTTCACCATTCAATCAAAAATTGCTGGCAATTTGGTGACATACCAATGATTCCGACTGGTCTTCCGTTTGACTTCAAACGATTGCAATTTCCAGTTTGCCTTGCGTTCGCAATAACAAGTCGCAAGGCCAATCGCTTAGTGTTTGCGGAATAAATTTCAAATTGATTATTTAGAAAATCATTGTTTTTTACATGGGCTCTTATGAGTTGCCTGTTCACGAGTTGGAAAACCATCCGCTTTGTTTGTGTTAACGTCAGACCAAAAAACAAAAAATGTGGTTTACCAAAGAGCACTTCAATGAAACGGATAATTTGCGGATTCACTTTCATTTACTTAGAGAAGTTCAACTAAAAAACACTACATTTTTTGTAATCGAAATAAATTTATTGCTGTTGTGAAATAAAATCAATTTTTTCCTTTTCAAATATAAAACAAACAAAAAATTTCTTCATCTTTTTCACGAAACCATCTGGTGGCGAAACGGAGTTCGTCGGGTTTGCTAGTCTTTAATAAAATAAAAATCTAACCAGGAGAAAAAGTTTAGGTTTGTTTGTTTATTTAAAAGATAAGCATAAGGATTTTCTTAGTCAATTGATGAATCTAATATATAAAAATGGATCGCAAAATGTGTTGGTAAGCGCATAACTCAACAACGCCTGGACCAATTTGGCCAATTACTTTTTTAAAATGTTCGTTGAAGTCCAAGGATGGTTGTTACGGCGAGAAAAAAAACGAATAATTGCCGGGAAAACCCTAAAAACAGCCCTTTTCTTCTTTAATCGAGTAGGCAACGCAATTTGTAAAAAAAACAATGATCTATGTCATGACATTTTGTGTAGTTTTTGATAATATAATTTTGAATATATTTATATAAACATAGAAATATCTTTCTATTAATCAAGCTATATTGGCAGCCAAAAACATTGATGTAAATTAATTAAATTTCAAAATTCAAGAACAAATTACAGGCGAAACAGTTGATTCGGCAACTAACCAAGACGATCCACCGGAGTTTTTAAACTCGCTGGATTTGCTAGAATTGTCACCTCACAATCTTCAATTAAAGGTTGGATCGGCAATTATAATGTTGCGAAATATCGACCAACCGCGCCTTTGCAATGTCACAAATTTAATTATTTAATTATTTTTAATTCACACCGAATTATTACCAGGGTGACGGTTCTGTTCAGGATAATTTTTTGCAAAGAATAGAAAAAAGGTAGGCACAAAACACCGCCAAATTACAATTTTTTTTGACAGGACAAAGTCTGTCGGGCCGGCTAGTTCCAAATAAATATCCAAAGCTTGTTGTTCTGAAAAATTTCAGTCTAGTTTCATCACCATTTACCAACCATTTTTTTTCATCCTGGACTTATACCAGTTTTTGATTGCATTGTATGATTTTTAACTTCCCGAAGGAGAAGTTTATTTTTTCATCAAAAAATCCGACTCGCTAATTTTATGTTTTCTCGACGTTTCAAGCCATTCTGAATCGAATGAGACCTACTTTGGAAAGAGTATGTGTGTGTGTGTGTGCGTGTATGTGAACAGATTTTTTGTCGTAAATCGACGTTTTCTCGAAAACGGCTGGACCGATTCCAAAAATTTAAAAGCCATTTGATGTATCTCGATGAGGACTATTGTTTGTTAGTTTTGTGCGACAATCGGCCGAGACGCTTCTTTATAAATAGCAGAAAAGTGAAATTTTTTTTGGCTACGTTTTAGCCCGCAATTCTGAATCGATTTTGAAAATTCAAAAACCATTCGATAGATATTGGTTGGGAATCGTGCTGATTACTTTTGGTAGAGATCGGCCGGGCCGTTTTCTTGTAATAAAGTGTTAAAAAATTTTTTTTCGACGATTTTGATTATTATTTTTTTGGCGAGATACCATAGTCTTCTAGATCATACTAAAATATTTCGGCCCTACGACAACCCGTTTAACTTTTAAAATTAGTCAAAGTTTACAAAAATTGGTTTAGTTTTTTTGGCATTTGTCAAAATTAGACCTTTGATCGACGTTTTCTCAAAAACGCCTGAACCGATTCCAAAAATTTGAAAGCCATTCGATGTATCCCAATGAGGACTATCGATTGTCAGTTTTGTGAGACGATCTGCCTAGCCGTTTCTTTGTAATTTGAAAAAAAAAGTGTTAGACTTTTCGTCCACATTTAACCTTAAACTACCGAACCGATATTAAAAAATCAAAAACTGTTCGAAAGATATTAGTTGGGAATGGTACTGATTAGTTTTAGGTGAAAATCTACCGAGCCGTTTTCTTGTAATTAACTGTTGAAAAAAAAAAATTAAGACGATATTTATGGAACTTTTTTTGACGATATATACTATGGTCTTATAGAACTTACTGAAATATTACGGCCTTACGACAAGTAATTTAATTTTGAAAATTCATCAAAGTTTGAGAAAATGAGTAGTTTTGTTGACGTTTGTTAAAATTAAAATTAGACTATTAACTTCGTATAATGATAGAGTACTTGGTCTTGAACATAATAAACCATTAAAGTCTTGTAAACTGGTTCAATTATAAAAATTATTGATTTTTGAAAATTTTCTTTTTGAAAATACTCCGAGTTAACGTGTTCGTTCGTTTTCAATTATGTGTAATAAATCCACTCGGAATACTTTTAATCACTCATAAATTAATTTGTTCACCATTGATTACGTCGATTATTAACACATATCGAGAAGTTCATGTAACTTGCCTCAAGGCTAAATACCAAACCAACTAGTTTCATCCTGGACTTATACCAGTTTTTGATTGCATTATTTATTTTTTCAGAGTTTTGTTATTCCAAGCAAGATTTGATGAATTGTGGCGTCGTTTTGAAATGTACGCCTCCGGAGAAAAATTATTCGGAATGCCCGTCAAAGATTATCCAATTCTGCACAAACGCAAGAAGGAGTTCAACTTGCTCAACAAACTTTACGATTTGTACTTGAAGGTAACTAATAAATTGCAATATAGATTTTTTTTGCAAACAATACAATATTTTTGTCTTTTAGGTGAACAGAACCATCGATGGATACTTCGAT
The DNA here is from genome assembly GCF_003426905.1 of Ctenocephalides felis. NCBI lineage: Eukaryota > Metazoa > Arthropoda > Insecta > Siphonaptera > Pulicidae > Ctenocephalides > Ctenocephalides felis. Next base: position 40,335,977 of record NW_020539726.1, on the reverse strand, counting down.
ATGCCATGGTCAGATCTCGATATTGATGTTATAATAACTGAACTCGCTGACTTCCAAAACAGGTAAAAAAATATTATATGTATTACATATCAGGGAATGCAATACCGATGGAAAATTTCAATACCGGTATATCGGTAATCTTTCATTTTAAAACCGGAATACCGGTAAATTACCGGTATTTTTATTATCTTAAACAAACGTAAACAAAATTGAAAGTTACTAGTACAAATATAAAGAAATGTATATATAACTACAACTATATTCAACTAAACAATAAAAACAATAAATTTAGTTTTTTAAATAATAATTTAACAAAATTATATCCAATTTAATTAATTCATTATCACTATCGAGTATATTGAGTACTTTTCACCAAAAACAAACTTATGAGTAAGAAAGACCAAAAACTCATAAAAGATCATATTATATTATTATAATAAACTGTATTCTCTGTATCCGATGTGTTAAATTAGCATAATATCCAATATTTAAAAAAAAATTCTACACTAATTTAAGATCGGATACTTTGTCAAGATAAATAACAAGTTACTATAATTGTTGAGTATTGTTATTTAAAACAATGTGTTGGTTCTATAGTATTTTCAAACTTCGAAACGTTTTGAAAAATAATATTTTATAAATGTAATAAGAAACAAAAATATTTAGTAATTATCATAATTATTATGTATAAAGTTAGAAAAAAATAAAGATTACGCAGAGGTAATCTGTATGATATAAAATATTTTGGCGCAAATATCACTTAAAAATCGTTACATTTTTACATAAGATGAAACAAACACCATTATCTATCAGTCCAATTCTATTTATTGTAACACAATATAAAGCCTTTATAGTAAAGCAATAAACATTAAATTTAATGACGAGTTGAGATATTATTTGACATTTGTTTATCCTATAGAATCACTTGAAGATATAGCTGTTTATGCGATTATCGAATTTAAAGATAAATTTGTTCTGAGAAATCTAAACTTTAGTGTATTATGTATCAAATAGCGCTTATGTAAAAATACCGAAAATACCGGTATTTTTGGGGTGAATACCGGTAAAAATACCGCCAAAAAATCTGGAGGTTTACCGGTAATTCGGTATACCGGTAAACCGGTATTGCATTCCCTATTACATATAATATAGATGTATTAGATGTTAAATTAAACTGGTAACAACTGATATACTCTGATTCCATTGGTTTTTATCTTTATTTTTTTAGGTGTCGCAAATTGCCAAAAGGCATGATGAATTGGCCAGCATATTTGGACTTGAAGAAGAAAATTGATGACTTCAATGAGACTTGTCCTTTGTTAGAGTTGATGGCAAATAAGGCGATGAAGGATAGACATTGGAAACGTTTGGAAAATCTTACAAAGTAAGTAATAATATGTATAATAATATATAAGTAATAATATGTTTAAAGAGTGCGCGTAAGGATCACACGCGGTTGAAGTAAAACCTATTAGCTCCTGTACAAAGTAGCAAATTTAAGTTATGTAAAAATAAATACATCATATAACAATTTTGAATAATGTTTATTAGTAATATTAGGTAACACTCGCGATGCACACATTTATTAGTATCAACCCAACCATTATACACATTTATATAATGATAAATTATAAATTATATATTTATGATAGCATTAAAAATATGTATAATATTTACAAACAATAATGTAATCAAAGTCATACTTGAAATATGCCATGATCGGTTTGTCATTGTAATTAACATTTACGACTTGAACCTTTATTAGCGAAATGAAGTAATTGCTGATTAATTAATTCTATAATATTTGTTCACACAGTGGATTATGTTAAACAACGCCCAAACAAATATTGTTTTCGTAACTTCACTCATCCTGTAATAATTGCGTTTGAAGAACTTCATGTAATTAAAATTAACATACATTCATTGACTGCTTGTATTTTTTTTTATTTTTTTCGCTGGCGATATAATCTCATTCTTTGAACAGCTGTAATATCTGTCTCGCCTAAAAAATTGAAGCCATACTTTTATATTTGTTTTATTTAACAAGCCCTGCACATAGCTTGATCTATGAATCATTTGCTTTTTATGTGAACGTTAATGCAAAGATCACCATCAATATTACGAGGTAATAAATTAATCATATTATTAATGTCAACAGGCACATTTATAATTTGGCCAAATATTCTAAATTGTCCATTTGCATGAAACACAATCTAGGTGAAATTAACAATTCAAATACAGTATCTAGTTTAGGTAGATAATTTGGTATAGGTGGAAATACAAACCCGTTAAATTTACACAAAGTGGGCATTTTACCCGAATTTAATGCCTTTCGACAAGTTTGACATCCAACCTGATTATTTGAATCAATATTCAGAAAACCATTATTAAGAATTTGTTTTTGAGCTTTATTTAATATTTTTAAGTCACTTTGAAACCAAAGTCGATCACACACAAAACATACATAGCCAAAGCTATCATTTGTAAATTGTTTTTCAAACAATTTTCGAGCATTCCTAAACAAATTAAAGTCTTTATATGGAAGTTCAAATACTTTATTTGACTTTTGCAAAATTTGACTCTTGTCACATTATATACAGAATCATTAATTTGTAATTGACGTGATGTAGTTGCTGTATCAGAAGAAGTAACAGTAGTACTTTCATCTAAAAAGATAAAAGAATAATTTGTTCAAATGTGAATAGTTGTAGCGTTTTTCAGGAGTCAAATACCAAAAAAAGATTCTTACTTATGTCAATGATATTGACATTAACATCTAAATTGATACCTGGCTCTAGATTTTCTAATAAATTGGCACTAACCGATTATTTTCCTGCAGTTGTTTTGTTTGAGAGTTTGCAAGAGGCTTTGAACCTGCATCAATATTCATAATTACTATTATAACAAATTATAATTAGTCTCCATAGCCATCACAAAAGAGAAACATGTAAACTTTCTCTAAATTTCCAATAAAGAAATATTGTTTTCACAATTTCACTTATCATGTAATTGTGTTTGTAGAAATTCATGTAATTGAAATTAACATACGTTTATTGACTGCTTGTTTGTTTTGACTATATCGCTGGCGATACAGTTTCATTTTTTGAGCAACTGTAGTATATTCTTGCCTATAAAAATATTTGCTATTTTAGTAATAACCTCAAAGGTATATAGTAACCTCGAAAAACTCGAATAATACAAATTACTTCAATAAACTTAAATTTTTTACGCAGCGCAGATTTTTCATTTGTTTCATTATTTGCGATTATTAACTTCCCGTAGGGCAAGTTATAGTAATCGCAAAAAAATCGAAAATGAAAGTTTTTATATATCTTTACGTTTCAAAACCTTCTGAACATTTTGGCATACCTTAGAAAAAATGGATGTATGTATGTGTGTGTTTGTGTGTGTGTGTATGTGCGTGTGTGTATGTATGTGCGGATACAAATTTTTGTCGACGATTTCGGGAACACTAATTAACCGATTTGAATAATTCGAAAAACATTCGATTCGTATTGATAAGGAGACGTGCTGATTAGTTTTTGGCGAAGGCAGGTCCAGCCGTTCCGATGATACGGGGCAAAAAGTGCCGAAACGGTAACTCAGTTTTTAAGAGAACGGAGCGTCCGATTTTAATAATTCAAAAAACATTTTACTTGTATTGACAAGATAAAGAATTGATCAAATTTTCATAAAGGCAGGGTCTAGCGGTTTCGGAGATATAACGAAAAAAGTAAAAAAAAAAGCCATTTGGCGGTCGAAAATGATCATTAGACATATGCACATCAAATGATCAGATATTTTATAGAGATTTTAACAATAAGTATAAATTTTGTTTACATTCTTATGGGTTCCGTACCAATATTTATCCGTTAGACAGCGACGCGGCGCTTACGCGCTTTATATTTTATGCAGTTAAAGTAGTACGGTTGCTTTGAAAAAAAGTTCAAATCTTCCAAAATATGTCAAAATAAAGAAAACATTTTTTGTCAAAAAAAAAAGTTGGAAAAAAAAATTAAAAAAAAAAATTTTTTTTCAAAAAAAAATATTTTTTTTGTCCAATTTATAATTTCTCAAAAATCTTATTTTTTCGAAGTAAATTTTTTTCAAAAATCTTAATCGTTTTTAAAAAAATAATAATTTTTGTTACGGGAAGTTCAAGCAAATTGCCTTAAGGCACGATGCCTTAATTGGCTTAAGACAGAATTCCACTTACAGCTAGTTTGCACTACAATTATTTATGGGAGATGAGGGATAAAATATTCTTCCGATTCTGACATTTTTATTAACTCACGATTTGTAATATAAGCTTCACGCTTTCGGTGACGCGTACGCACGTATAAATCCGTTGCATTTGTGCGTATTTGTACCCATGTCGCGCCTAAAGAAGTTTTACTTCAAAAAGTTATGGACTCAAATCAAAACGTGTCGAAAAATCCACATTTTTTGATATTTTATCAAAGACTTGTGGTTAATTTGTTTGTTTTTTATTTTTAGGTGTACATTCGATGTGGAAAATCCTGCTTTTACTTTGAGGAGCGTCATGGAGGCACCTTTGTTGAAACATAAGGATGACGTCGAGGTAATGTACAATAATAAAATAAAAAATTGTATTAAATTTGTTTGACTTCACTTTTGTTCATCAATCTTTTTTCCCAGGATATTTGTATAAGTGCAGTCAAAGAAAAGGACATCGAAGCCAAACTGAAGCAAGTCATAGCCGATTGGGCAGTCATTGATCTAAGTTTTGCTAACTTCAAAACCCGTGGCGAACTTTTGATAAAAGGAGCAGAAACACAGGAAATTGTCACATTGTTGGAAGATGCTTTGATGGTCCTTAACTCTTTGCTGTCCAACAGGTAAATATTAAAAATATTTATAAACTAGATGACCCGACAGACGTTGTTCTGTGCCCATGTCTACAATTTCTTAATATAATATACTAATATTTACCGTTTACCTAAAAATAATAATTATTGTTTTTTAAATTACTCATCACGCCAAAATGCATATACATTTATAATAAGAGCGATGTAAAATGTAGAACACTATATTGGAAATGGAAGTATTTTTAACGGTATAACATAACCATAACCATAACATAACACTTTTGTACTTCATGTTGGATTAAATTAATTGAATTTTTTATTATTTAAGATATCCAAAATTGCATCTTAAACTTCTCCTAATCGATTTTTCGTGAATTGTATGTATTCATCTTTACTTTCCCATTTGTTGTTATACAGTGAAATTTGTACGAATTTTAAAAACATTGTGGAAAGATTAGTAAAAGATGCAAAGAAATTATATATTGAAAAATAAAACTGTATTGAAAATTTAATACCCGATCTTGTGTTGGCGCCCCCTAAGGCGTGCGCTCGTATTGTTAGCATGCATCGTATTAAAGGTAGGACCGGCCCTGATTAATACTTAATTTCATATTTTAAGTGAATTAATTTGTCATATTTGTTCATATGTGTATAATTCGATTTGCTAAACATATACTGTATTTTATATTATTTCAATTTCTGGCACATATCAGTTGCTTTTCGGCAATAATAATGTAGACATTTCATTTTTCTTAATCAAAATCATAAATTTATTATACATATTCTTATTGTCTAGGTTCATAAGTGAATTGAAATTTTTGGAAGGTGATAGTTTTCATTTATTTTCATTTATTTCTACAATGTTGCACATACATCCCAGTACTTTATAATCACATACATCCTAGAAAATTTTCATAACAAACTTCTGAAAGATTTATCAAAATCCGAATAACCGTTTAGAAGGAGTATACAGTGAGTGCTTGTAATTTAATATGAACTTTATATAATAGCAATAAAGCTCAAATTGATTCTACGTTTTGGTTAGAAAACGTTTGTATGAGAAAAAGATAAGGGCTGTTTTTAGGGTTGTCACGGCAATTATTCGATTTTTTCTCGCCGTAAGAACCATCCTTGGACATCAACAAACATTTTAAAAAAAGAATTGGCCAAATTGGTCCAGGCGTTGTTGAGTTAGACGCTTACCAACACATTTTGCGATCCATTTTTATATATAAGATTTTAGAGAATTTATCCAATTCATAATTGGTGACAGAATTTACTGATCAATGTCCCATTTTAGATACAATGCTCCGTTCAAGAAGGATATTCAACTTTGGGTGTGGAAACTGGTGACCACTTCAGAAATTTTGGAAAAGTGGTTGATCGTCCAGAATTTGTGGACGTATTTGGAAGCTGTCTTTGTAGGCGGTGATATTGCTAAACAGATGCCGGCTGAGGCTAAACGGTTCAGTGTAAGTAAAAACCATGATTATTTTTTGCGTGTGATAAAAAATAGTAAAATAGATATCAGATTTGCATTCAGCTCTTCGAGATCTATCATTTGATATGTCACATGCAAAATGCTCTTTGAGATTTGCCTTGAGGCAAGTTGCTGTTTCTAACTGTTTAGAAGTTGAACCTTCTAACATGCTATTCAAGTGTACACGTGCTTTTTTCTTGTTTTTTTCTTTTTTTTAAGATTCTTTCAAAATTTTAAAGATGCTATTTCATTTTGCTCGTCAGTAGAGTCCTTTTTCATATTTTTATAGGTTTTATCTTTTAGTTTGCTCGTCAGTAGTCCTTTTTTAATATTCAAAAATGATGTTTTATGTTGCTTGTCAGTAGAGTCCCCTTTTTTATTCTTCAAAGATAATATTCAAGTGTGGTATTTTCTAATATTTTTTCTTTTTTTCAAGCTTTTTTTCTAAATTTTGAAGATGCTATTTCATTTTGCTCGTCAGTAGAGTCCTTTTTCATATTTTTATAACATTTGATTCAACTGCAAATTCAGTTTTATCATGTTATCGAATGTATATAAATAAAAACAGAAAATAGTTTAGTATTATGTTTTACGAGATCTTTTCAATGACATGTCACGTGACATTTAGCAATTATCCTATTGGCAAGTTGCTACTCTAGAACTTTGTTATAAAGAACCAGCAATCAAAGTTTTTTCTTTATTTAGTTAATGAACTAAAACAAATATCAGATTCGTAATCAGCTCTTTAAGACCTATTTTTTGATATGTCACATGCAAAATGCTATTAGCGATTTGCCTTGAGGCAAGTTGCTGTTGCTTTATAATTTTGCAACCCGGCACCATCTAACATAGTAAATTTTTTATGTGATAAAATTACTTAAAACAGATATCAGATTTGTAATCAGCTCTTTAAGATCTATCATTTGATATATCACATGCAAAATTCTGTTCTAGATTTGCCTTGAGGCAAGTTGCTGTTGCTTTACAAATTTTGCTACCAGGCAACATCTATTATACCAAATTTTTTATGTGATAAAATTATGCAAAACTGATATCAGATTCGTGCACAGCTCTTTGAGATCTATCATTTGATATATCACATGCAAAATGCTGTTCGAGATTTGCCTTGTGGCAAGTTGCTGTTGCTTTACAATTTTGCTACCAGGCACTATCTATCATAGTACATTTTTTATGTGATAAAATTACTTAAAACAGATATCAGATTTGTAATCAGCTCTTTAAGATCTATCATTTGATATATCACATGCAAAATTCTGTTCTAGATTTGCCTTGAGGCAAGTTGCTGTTGCTTTACAAATTTTGCTACCAGGCAACATCTATTATACCAAATTTTTTATGTGATAAAATTATGCAAAACTGATATCAGATTCGTGCACAGCTCTTTGAGATCTATCATTTGATATATCACATGCAAAATGCTGTTCGAGATTTGCCTTGTGGCAAGTTGCTGTTGCTTTACAATTTTGCTACCAGGCACTATCTATCATAGTACATTTTTTATGTGATAAAATTACTTAAAACAGATATCAAATTCATATTCAGCTCTTTGAGACCTATCATTTGATATGTCACATGCAAAATGCTATTCGAGATTTGCCTTGAGGCAAGTTGCTGTGTTCATAATACTTGATTTAACTGGAAATTCGGTTTTGTTATCAAATAAATATAAATAAGATCAGAAAATAGATATGTATCGTCCTTTTAGAGATTTGTTTAATGATAATTAGCATGCCAAAAGTTCTTAGCAAGTTGCCTATTGGCATGTTGCTGTTTTTGCCTTTGATTTATTTGCAGATTTGATTTTATTATTTCGTTATCATATAAATATAAGTAAAAACAGAGAATAGATTCTAATTGTTCTCTCTGAGATCTTTTTAATGATATGTCACGTGACAATTAGCAGTTTTCCTATTGGCAAGTTGCTACTCTAGAACTTTACGTTATAAAGAACCAACAATCAAAGTTTTTTCTTTAATTAATTAATGAGCTAAAACAAATATCAGATTCGAAATCAGCTCTTCGAGATCTATCATTTGATATGTCACATGCAAAATGCTTTTCGAGATTTGCCTTGAGGCAAGTTGCTGTTGCTTTACAATTTTGCTACCAGGCACCATCTATCATAGTAAATTTTTTATGTAATAAAATTAACTAAAACGGATATCAGATTTGTATTCATCTCTTCGAGATCTATCATTTGATATGTTACATGCAAAATGCTGTTCGAGATTTGCCTTGAGGCAAGTTGCTGTTTATAACACTTGATTCAACTGCAAATTCAGTTTTATTATGTTTTCAAACAAATATAAATAAAAACAGCAAAAAATTAATACGGAGTTTCAGGAAAGTTGTTTGATGTTTAAATTCGTAGCAAGTTTCTAGTGGGCAAGTTGCTACTTTACAACTTTGTTTAAATAAAATAGTAGACCTTTTGCTCTCTAGCTGTGCACTATTCAATCTACGATGAACTAAAATGGAGAGAAAAAAAGGGTGTATCCTCTGAATTTTTTTACCGAGCTCCAATTTGGATAAAATGTTGGAAATAGTGTAATATTACGTAAGGGTCTACTGTCTACCCAACGTTATCGCTCGAATTGTTCGTAAGTCGTTGGTCCAGATATGATCAAATTGATTCTACGATTCGCTTGTCAAACATTGAAATTACCAAAAATATAATATTTCGGCTATAAATTGAAACTTTTAATATACCCTATGTCCTAAATGGGATCTATATGCACACGGTGAGCAAAACAAATTTTAAATCGGTTCAGTATTTTAGGCGTCCATCGCGGACGGCAGCTGTGACACTAAATTTATATATATATATATATATATATACTAGCTAACCCGGCAAACGTTGTTTTGCCATAAAAAATATGCCTAAATTGATAAAAATTAATAAAAGTGGCAAAAATCAAATATTTAATAGATTTGGACTCTGATTCTTTGACAAATAGTTAAAAACTTGTTATAATTTTCAAAATTATTTGATTTTTATACTTCAAAAATTAATTCACTCGCATCATAGTTTTTTGTTTATTATACTTTTGTCATGTCATATATGTGAATAAAATTTTCTTTCAAATATATTTATTTGTTAATAAATTAATAATTATTTTAAGTCATCAATGAATAATTATATAATTGTTAAATTCATAAGTTTGGCTAAATCAACACAGGAGCATTGTGGAAATAAATATTTTTTTTACATAAAGATCTGATTTTTGACATTTGCATTTTATTTCAAATTGATTATAATTGTCAAAATATTTTCTTTTCGGTCAAAATTTAATATATATGATATAATATTTAGTTTGTCTAATTTTGACATTTGTCATTTTAGTGTTTTGTTTTTTTTTTGGTCATTTTCTGTCAAAATTTTTAGAAATTTATAAAAATTATAATTTATATTTCAAATTTACTTTTCAAATTTCCTATAACCTAAGTTGGATATATATGCACACAATGAGCCAATAAAATTTAAAATCGGTTCAGTAGTTTGGGCGTCCATCGCAAACCAACATCGTAACACGAGATTTATATATAGATATATATATATATATATATATATATATTTATATATATATAAGTAAATAGTTTTGGGAACCTAAGGGGGCGTCCATTAATCACGTGATCGATTTTTTTTAGGAATTTTGAACCCCCCTCTCCCTTACGTGATATTTAGAATAACCACCCTTCCACCCACCATACATCACGTGTATTTTTAGTTACGTAAAATTTTCCGAACGAATTTTTAGAATTTTCGTTCTTTTTTTTGAAAATTTAAGTAAAAAATTAATACACGTGGTGATATCTAACTGGAACTTTCTCTTCCCCACATAATTTTTGGTGATTTTCTATCAAAGCCATACCCCCCCCCCCTTCCGCTGAAAGCCACACGTGATAATGTAGATTATAGTGAATATCATATTCGTTTTCAGCTCTTTGAGACCTATCATTTGATACGTCACATGCCACGGTTTAAAATTTGCCTTTAGGCAAGTTGCTGTTCTAGGATCAACTGGTATCATCTAAAAGTTCCTGGAACTTGTCCAAAGGCAAAAGGCCACTCACAACTAGTTTAATTTTATATCATGACCTATTTTTCTTATTTTCAGACCATCGACAAGTCCTGGGTCAAAATAATGTTTCGTGCCAGGGACACCCCCAACGTCATAGACTGTTGTGTCGGAGATGAGACTATGATTCAACTGCTGCCCTTTCTTTTGGACCAGCTGGAAACTTGCCAAAAGAGTTTGACAGGTAAAATAAAGAATGTAACTAGTGGGGCGCATGGCATCGTGCCTTAAGGCAAATTGCTGGAACTTCCCGTACCAAAAATTATTTTTTTTTTGAAAAGATTAACATTTTTTAAAAAAATTTACTCTAAAAAAAATAGATTTTTGAGGAACTATATAAATTTTTGACAAAAACTTACTTTTTGTTGAAAAATTTATTTTGAAATATTTTGGAAATTCTGAACTTTTTTTCAAGCAATCGTACTGCTTTAATGCATAGAGACTAAATATCGAAGCGCGTAAGCGCCGCGTCGCTGTCTAACGCATAAGCATTGGTACGGAACCCATAGGAATGTTAACAAAATGTATACTCATTGTTAAAATCTCTATAAAATATCTGATAATTTGATGGTGCATATGTCTAATGTCTAATGATTATTGTTGACCGCCAAATTTATTTTTTTTTACTTTTTTTACTAGATCTCCGAAACCGCTAGACCTAATTTCATAAAAATTTCATCAAATCTTCATCTTGATAATGCAAGTAAATGTTTTTGAATTATTCAAATTGCTTCATCCCGATTCCCGAAATCGTCGACGAAAATTTGTATCTGAACACACACAAATGCACGCACACACACACATACACACACATACATCAATTTTCTCTAAGGTATGCCAATATATTCAGAAACCTTTGAAACTTAAAGATATATAAAAATTTTCATTTTCGATTTTTGTGCGATTACTATAACTTACCCTACGGAAAGTTAATTATAAATAAATCAATTTATCACCTCCAGAACATTAACAATCGTCATTTCATTTCGAATCAAATTCCAAAAAAAAAAATAGTTGCCAAATTTCCACAAAATTGAAAAAGTGCTCCCGCATAGTCACAGTCTAAACGCATTTGCAAATAATTCTGTGCGATATTTCACTTATACTGTGCTCAGCTTGGCGGCATTTTCACATTTTTCAATAATTTTCACAAAATTGGAAAAGTGCTCCAGTACACAACAGTCCTAAACGCACTTGGGTAACATTTGTACCAGAGTGGCGCTTAGACTGTGCTTAGCTTGGGTGATTTTTTTGAATTTTTAGTCCAAAATTACAAAAAAATTTTTTTGAAAAAAAATTAGAACCAAAAAATTTTTTTTTTCCAAAATCAATTGTTTTGTTGAAAAAAGCAGAAAGTTCTTTGAATCATTTAAATCGGACGATTAGTTCTCTCAAAACAGCCATTTTTTTTTAAATTTAGCTCTGTAACTCCGAAACCTCTGGGCCTACCTTTGCCAAAAACTAATCAGCACATCTCCCTATCAATAGCAATCGAATGTTTTTTTAAACCATTCAAATCGGTTGATCCGTTCTCTCAAAAATTCGCTTTCTATTTTTTGCACTCTTTGCTCCATATCTCCGTAACGGCTGGACCTGCCTTTGCCAAAAACTAATCAGCACATCTCCTTATCAATAGGAATCGAATGTTTTTTAAACCATTCAAATCGGTTGATCCGTGCGCCCGAAAACGTGGACGAAAAAAAGCGGACATACAAAACACACACACACACCACACACACACCCACACACACAACACATCCATTTTTTCTGAAGTATGCCAAAATGTTCAGAAACCTTCAAAACGTCGAGAAATGTAAAAATTTTTGATTTCGATTTTTGGACAGTTACTATAACTTACCCTACGGGAAGTTAACAAGATCTAGTAATTGTTATCTAAGTATATATAAAATAAGTCGGTTTTTCCTTCCTGACGATATAACTCCAGAACGCACGAACCGATTTCGACATTTTGCATTCGTTGGAAAGGTCTCGGTTCTCCGCAAGTTTATAACTAAGAAAATTAGTTGGGCATGGCATCGTGCCCTAATATAAATTTCTGAAACTTCACGCACCGTAATTAAAAATTCGAGTAATGACATTAGTGAGAATTTTCAGAATTATGCTTGGTCAAGTCAACGAGCAATTCTTGCCGCAAAGAATAATGATGTACACGCACTGAATTTCACCATTCAATCAAAATTGCTGGCGATTTGGTGACATACCAATGATTCCGACTGGTCTTTCGTTTGACTTCAAACGATTGCAATATCCAGTTCGCCTTGCGTTCGCAATAACAAGTCGCAAGGCAATCGCTTAGTGTTTTCGGGATAAATTTCAAATAGATTATTTAGAAATCATTGTTTTTCACATGGGCAGTTATACGTTGCCTGTTCACGAGTTGGAAAACCATCCGCTTTGTTTGTGTTAACGTCAGACCGAAAAACAAAAAATGTGGTTTAGCAAAGAGCACTTCAATGAAACGGATAATTTGCGGATTCACTTTCATTTACTTAGAGAAGTTCACATAAAAAACACTTCATTTTTGTAATCGAAATAAATTC
>NW_020539726.1:40297663-40322007 GCF_003426905.1 Ctenocephalides felis | reverse complement strand
TGCCTTTGCTAAAAACTATCAGCACGTCTCCTTATCAATACAAATCGAATATTTTTTGAAATAGTCAAATCGGTTGATCCGTGTTCCCAAAATCGTCGACCAAAATTTGTATCCTCACACACACACATCCTATTTTTTCCAAGGTATGCCAAAATGTTCAGAAACCTTTGAAACGTGAAGATATATAAAAAATTTCACTTTCGATTTTTTTGTGATTACTATAACTTATCCTACGGAAAGTTAATAATTTTAATCTTTTTTTAGATTGAATCCTGCCAAACCCAAAAACGCTCCAGTCCTGCTGGCAGACATGGAGCTGATGATACCAAATGCAGTAATTAAACCACCATTAGAACAATTGAATGCTGCCTTTCAGAGGGTCATCATGAATGCTATAACTACACACACTGCCATTACCAGCTGGGGCAGGAATGCTCCTACGAAAACAAATCGAGGTAAAAAATAAATAAAATCTTTGGAAATCTTTGGGATGCAAAATCACATTGAGGAATATATTTTATGATTGAGTTTGTTTTCAGATGGTGTAAAAGCTGGTGGAATTTACTTGAAGGAAAAATACAGAACTTACTACACTTTGGTATCGGAGCACAAGGATGTAGTCAGGGCTGTTGTCAATTTAGCAGCTGATATTCTCGAATTGAGGAGGGATTTTGAAAATTTAACAAATGTAAGTTGAACTGTATTTACAGTACCTTTCACTTTTACCATATGTCCTTTATCTTGCAGTCGTTCAAAGTCTATGAACATCTGTGGTCAGAAGATCGAGAAGACCAGGTCATCGAATTTGTAAATACGAAACCTCTGGTTGCTGATATTCGGGAGACTTTCAGGATGTACGATGACAGGGCTATTGCTATCCAGAATTTGCCCGAGACTTACCAGATTGGAATCATACTTATCAGAACAGGTGAGGGATTTGCTTTAGTTTCTTCTGGTATATTTTTTATCTACTTTAGGGCGCATTCTTTGATCACGTGGTCGGTTTTTTAGGGGCTTTTCGACCCCCCATTCACCTTTGGTGATATGCGGTGGTATTCACATGCATTTTTATTTACGAATTCAGGTAAAAAATAAATACACGTGTTTTCTTATTATACTCCTCCTTCCCTCATATGATAATGTGTGATTATTCATCTTGATCACACTGTTTTGCAGAAAGTCAGATTGATTTTTTTTCTAATGTTTGTTTCCTTTCCTTTAGAGAATTTGAAACGAGCTTTGATCATTGAATCAAATGCCTGGAAGAAAACTTCTAGGAAAACATTTGTTGATTTACAACAAGCAGATCTTGGTCGAAATGGTAGACTTTATCAGCCAGCAGACAAAATTGTTGGCTAAAGAGTTAAAGGATTTGGACGATGTCAGAATGGCTATGCAGTGTTTGGAGGTTGTTCGAGATAATTTATCAGGTAAAATGATACACAAACATTTAGCTAATCAATCAGTTGCATTGGTAACGTTTTTTTTATTGTATACAGATTGGATATGTCCTTGGCTTTGATGGAAGAGACCTATGCCACTTTTGCCCAATTCAATGTTGATATACCTCGAGAAGACACAGATCGTGTGGACAGTTTGCGATATAACTTTAAGAACATGCTCGAAGCAGTGAGTAGAAAAAGATACACTTAATTACTAAAATTATTTTTATCCAGTGCTTTATTTATATTTCAATATCTGTTTAGTCCTCGAACAAGCAAAAGGACATCCTCGATCTGCAGCAAAAATTGCAAAAGGAACTGGAAGATGGTGTTTCTTCCTTTGCAGAAGACGTGGAGAGATTTGATCGTGAATTTGACTTGAATGGACCTATGGTACCAGGATTGGCAGCCAGAGAAGCCAGCGACAGGTAATAAAAATTCTGATAATTCTCACTAATGTCATTACTCGAATTTTTAATTACGGTGCGTGAAGTTCCAGCAGCTTGCATTAAGGCACGATGCCATGCACAACTAATTTTCTTAGCTATAAACCTTGCGGAGCCCGAGATCTTTCTAACGAATGTAAAATTGTCGAAATCGGTTCATGCGTTCTGGAGTTATTTTGTCAGGAAGGAAAACCGACTTATTTTTATATATATCTTCTATATATTATATATATAAAATAAGTCGGATTTTCCTTCCTGACGAAATAACTCCATAACGCACGAGCCGATTTCGACAATTTTGCATTCGTTGGAAAGGTCTCGGGCTCCGCAAGGTTTATAGCTAAGAAAATTAGTCGTGCATGACATCGTGCCTTAATGCAAATTGCTGGAACTTCACGCACCGTAATTAAAAATTCGAGTAATGACATTAGTGAGAATTATAAGAATTATGCTTGCAATTAAGTCAACGAGCAATTTTTGCCGCAAAGAATAATGATGTACACGCACTGAATTTCACCATTCAATCAAAAAATTGCTGGCGATTTGGTGACATACCAATGATTCCGACTGGTCTTCCGTTTGACTTCAAACGATTGCAATTTCCAGTTGCCTTGCGTTCGCAATAACAAGTCGCAAGGCCAATCGCTTAGTGTTTGCGGAATAAATTTCAAATTGATTATTTAGAAAATCATTGTTTTTTACATGGGCTTTATGAGTTGCCTGTTCACGAGTTGGAAAACCATCCGCTTTGTTTGTGTTAACGTCAGACCAAAAAACAAAAAATGTGGTTTACCAAAGAGCACTTCAATGAAACGGATAATTTGCGGATTCACTTTCATTTACTTAGAGAAGTTCAACTAAAAAACACTACATTTTTTGTAATCGAAATAAATTTATTGCTGGTGAAATAAAATCAATTTTTTCCTTTTCAAATATAAAACAAACAAAAAATTTCTTCATCTTTTCACGAAACCATCTGGTGGCGAAACGGAGTTCGTCGGGTTTGCTAGTTTTAATAAAATAAAAATCTAACCAGGAGAAAAAGTTTAGGTTTGTTTGTTTATTTAAAAGATAAGCATAAGGATTTTCTTAGTCAATTGATGAATCTTATATATAAAAATGGATCGCAAATGTGTTGGTAAGCGCATAACTCAACAACGCCTGGACCAATTTGGCCAATTACTTTTTTAAAATGTTCGTTGAAGTCCAAGGATGGTTGTTACGGCGAGAAAAAAACGAATAATTGCCGGGAAAACCCTAAAAACAGCCCTTTTCTTCTTTAATCGAGTAGGCAACGCAATTTGTAAAAAAAACAATGATCTATGTCATGACATTTTGTGTAGTTTTTGATAATATAATTTTGAATATATTTATATAAACATAGAAATATCTTTCTATTGATCAAGCTATATTGGCAGCCAAAAACATTGATGTAAATTAATTAAATTTCAAAATTCAAGAACAAATTACAGGCGAAACAGTTGATTCGGCAACTAACCAGACGATCCACCGGAGTTTTTAAACTCGCTGGATTGCTAGGATTGTCACCTCACAATCTTCAATTAAAGGTTGGATCGGCAATTATAATGTTGCGAAAATCGACCAACCGCGCCTTTGCAATGTCACAAATTTAATTATTTAATTATTTTTAATTCACACCGAATTATTACCAGGGTGACGGTTCTGTTCAGGATAATTTTTTGCAAAGAATAGAAAAAGGTAGGCACAAAACACCGCCAAATTACAATTTTTTTTGACAGGACAAAGTCTGTCGGGCCGGCTAGTTCCAAATAAATATCCAAAGCTTGTTGTTCTGAAAAATTTCAGTCTAGTTTCATCACCATTTACCAACCATTTTTTCATCCTGGACTTATACCAGTTTTTGATTGCATTGTATGATTTTTAACTTCCCGAAGGAGAAGTTTATTTTTTCATCAAAAAATCCGACTCGCTAATTTTATGTTTTCTCGACGTTTCAAGCCATTCTGAATCGAATGAGACCTACTTTGGAAAGAGTATGTGTGTGTGTGTGGCGTGTATGTGAACAGATTTTTTTCGTAAATCGACGTTTTCTCGAAAACGGCTGGACCGATTCCAAAAATTTAAAAGCCATTTGATGTATCTCGATGAGGACTATTGTTTGTTAGTTTTGTGCGACAATCGGCCGAGACGCTTTCTATAAATAGCAGAAAAGTGAAATTTTTTTTTGGCTACGTTTTGCCCGCAATTCTGAATCGATTTTGAAAATTCAAAAACCATTCGATAGATATTGGTTGGGAATCGTGCTGATTACTTTTGGTAGAGATCGGCCGGGCCGTTTTCTTGTAATAAAGTGTTAAAAAATTTTTTTCGACGATTTTGATTATTATTTTTTTGGCGAGATACCATAGTCTTCTAGATCATACTAAAATATTTCGGCCCTACGACAACCCGTTTAACTTTTAAAATTAGTCAAAGTTTACAAAAATTGGTTTAGTTTTTTGGCATTTGTCAAAATTAGACCTTTGATCGACGTTTTCTCAAAAACGCCTGAACCGATTCCAAAAATTTGAAAGCCATTCGATGTATCCCAATGAGGACTATCGATTGTCAGTTTTGTGAGACGATCTGCCTAGCCGTTTCTTTGTAATTTGAAAAAAACTTTCGTCCACATTTAACCTTAAACTACCGAACCGATATTAAAAATCAAAACTGTTCGAAAGATATTAGTTGGGATGGTACTGATTAGTTTTAGGTGAAAATCTACCGAGCCGTTTTCTTGTAATTAACTGTTGAAAAAAAAAAATTAAGACGATATTTATGGAACTTTTTTTGACGATATATACTATGGTCTTATAGAACTTACTGAAATATTACGGCCTTACGACAAGTAATTTAATTTTGAAAATTCATCAAAGTTTGAGAAAATGAGTAGTTTTGTTGACGTTTGTTAAAATTAAAATTAGACTATTAACTTCGTATAATGATAGAGTACTTGGTCTTGAACATAATAAACCATTAAAGTCTTGTAAACTGGTTCAATTATAAAAATTATTGATTTTTGAAAATTTTCTTTTGAAAATACTCCGAGTTAACGTGTTCGTTCGTTTTCAATTATGTGTAATAAATCCACTCGGAATACTTCTAATCACTCATAAATTAATTTGTTCACTATTGATTACGTCGATTATTAACACATATCGGGAAGTTCATGTAACTTGCCTCAAGGCAAAATACCAAACCAACTAGTTAATTATTTTTTTCAGAGTACTATTATTCCAAGCAAGATTTGATGAATTGTGGCGCCGTTTTGAAATGTATGCATCAGGAGAAAAGTTATTCGGAATGCCCGTCAAGGATTATCCAATTTTGCACAAACGCAAGAAGGAGTTCAACTTGCTCAACAAACTTTACGATTTGTACCTGAAGGTAACTAATAAATTGCAATATAGATCTTATTGCAACCGATACAATATTTTTGTTTTTTAGGTGAACAGAACCATCGATGGATACTTCGATATGCCATGGTCAGATCTCGATATTGATGTTATAATAACTGAACTTGCTGACTTCCAAAACAGGTAAAAAAATATTATATGTATTACATATCAGGGAATGCAATACCGATGGAAAATTTCAATACCGGTATATCGGTAATCTTTCATTTTAAAACCGGAATACCGGTAAATTACCGGTATTTTTATTATCTTAAACAAACGTAAACAAAATTGAAAGTTACTAGTACAAATATAAAGAAATGTATATACAACTACAACTATATTCAACTAAACAATAAAAACAATAAATTTAGTTTTTTAAATAATAATTTAACAAAATTATATCCAATTTAATTAATTCATTATCACTATCGAGTATATTGAGTACTTTTCACCAAAAACAAACTTATGAGTAAGAAAGACCAAAAACTCATAAAAGATCATATTATATTATTATAATAAACTGTATTCTCTGTATCCGATGTGTTAAATTAGCATAATATCCAATATTTAAAAAAAAATTCTACACTAATTTAAGATCGGATACTTTGTCAAGATAAATAACAAGTTACTATAATTGTTGAGTATTGTTATTTAAAACAATGTGTTGGTTCTATAGTATTTTCAAACTTCGAAACGTTTTGAAAAATAATATTTTATAAATGTAATAAGAAACAAAAATATTTAGTAATTATCATAATTATTATGTATAAAGTTAGAAAAAAATAAAGATTACGCAGAGGTAATCTGTATGATATAAAATATTTTGGCGCAAATATCACTTAAAAATCGTTACATTTTTACATAAGATGAAACAAACACCATTATCTATCAGTCCAATTCTATTTATTGTAACACAATATAAAGCCTTTATAGTAAAGCAATAAACATTAAATTTAATGACGAGTTGAGATATTATTTGACATTTGTTTATCCTATAGAATCACTTGAAGATATAGCTGTTTATGCGATTATCGAATTTAAAGATAAATTTGTTCTGAGAAATCTAAACTTTAGTGTATTATGTATCAAATAGCGCTTATGTAAAAATACCGAAAATACCGGTATTTTTGGGGTGAATACCGGTAAAAATACCGCCAAAAAATCTGGAGGTTTACCGGTAATTCGGTATACCGGTAAACCGGTATTGCATTCCCTATTACATATAATATAGATGTATTAGATGTTAAATTAAACTGGTAACAACTGATATACTCTGATTCCATTGGTTTTTATCTTTATTTTTTTAGGTGTCGCAAATTGCCAAAAGGCATGATGAATTGGCCAGCATATTTGGACTTGAAGAAGAAAATTGATGACTTCAATGAGACTTGTCCTTTGTTGGAGTTGATGGCAAATAAGGCGATGAAGGATAGACATTGGAAACGTTTGGAAAATCTTACAAAGTAAGTAATAATATTATTTAAAAAGTCATAGACTATAGCATAGGTGGGGAACCTGCGGCCTCCTAGAGGTTCTTGTGCGGCAAGTACAAAATAGCAGAAATACTTTCAAACAACTATTGTACACCAACGTCATGAGAGTTCCGCGAAAAATCCCACCAAAAACAGTCATATTATAACATGACATTAGATTACTAGCCTGAAACACAGACTCTTAGGCAGATACAAAATAGAAATGTAATATATTATTATTATTTAATATAAGCAATATTTTCGATTTCGCAAGACATCGCCTATTATATGAGCCGTTCAGTGCACACATCGACTAACTCCAAAAAACAGAAAGTGGAGAAAAGCGATGAAGTAATACACATTGCTTTTAAAAATTACTGTAATAATATAAGTTGGAAAATATATTTTAGAACGTATAAATACATATATAGCTTACATGTAACGGTATATAAGGTTAATTACAGTAAATAGTGAGTAAATAATTATAATTCAAGTTAAAGATTTGATATGACTTGTGGAGTTAATCAAGTTGTCAACTGAAAAAAAATAATAAACCTAATTCTTATATATTTGTGTTAAAGCATTTTCATAAAAATAAATGTTAACTGTTGTAATATATTATTTGTGATTAATCAGTAATTCTATAAATAATATTTTCTCTATCAGCTGTTCTATTATGATTAGAATAATTTCTGTCAATTTTTCGTAGTGGGGGGAATGAATTTTAGCAAATCCTTTATGTCTCTCAATTTTTCCTTTTTCAAACTTCTAGCTTTATAATATAATAATGACTATTGTATATTATTCAAACATTTTGATCAACCTGGTACAGACTTTCTTATATTAATAGCTTTAAAATACGTATCTTCATTATAGACACATTTAAATTATATAAGATTGGCTTATATAAGATTTCTAACTTTATAAATTTACTGGACACTCTGTAATGGTTACTTTTCTGTTAGTGATTGTTCTAATGGCTTTGTTGATAAAAAATCTTCGTGGAATATTTGGATTAGCTAAAATGGCGCTTTCCTTTTACATGTTTTTATTATATTGTACCAATTATCTAGTGAAAAAATGTCTCGATTTTTTTTGAACGTGACTCAATAATCTAGAGTCAATAGGTAAATAGCTATTTCCACTGACCAGAAATTTCATTTCAATTGACTTAGCTCTTATTTCCGTATTTTAAACAAGTTTCAATTAACCTAAGACAGTTATTTTAATATTACTGTTTTGCCGGGTACACGAATTTTAGTATGTAAGTTTGTAACATCCTTGAGACTCTACAGTTTTTTGCCAAACAATCTTAGGGTTTATGTTTTTATCAAATTCCTATTTGTGATTCATGAAACTCGAAAACCGGTCCAGCCGGAACATATGCACTACAAAATGGAGTTAATCAAAATGTCTTCTGAAATAAGTGAGTTATTATTCAGAGGTCAAAAAAAATTATGTTTCACAGTGTTAATTTTAATTATTCCGAAAAGTCATTAGTATCACTAACAGTTATGATTACACTGAGTACTTTCGCACTAATATCTCAGTTTTTTCAAAAAATGGAGTTAGTCGATGTGTGCACTGAGCGGTTCATATGATTCAAGAAGTATTATAAAAAATTTAACAGTGCAAAAAATCGTTAGCACCCGGGTTGAAGATTTTTATGCGTATTCGTAGTAAAATGATAAAAATTTATACTTCTCGCAACCAAAAGCAAATCCGCAGCTTTGGCGAAGATCGGAGCAAAAAAAAATTACTTAGATATATTGGCAATTGTATGAGACCATAGTTATAAAATGACACAAAACTTTACCTTTTTTCATAAAATACAAAAATATATTTTCAAAAACTGCTGTAGGCAAAATATGTGTCCGTATTTATTTGCACATAATATATAGAATTTATTTATATTTGAATCTTGAAATATAAATATAGTGTAAGGTATTTGAAATGAGAACAACTCAAATGCAAAACAAATTAATAATTCATTTTGTGCATAATAAATACATATTTTAATTAAAATAATTCTTTCACGTTCATTATTGTTAGTTTATACATTATCAAATAGTACGCTTATTTTCATGGGTGAACATTATTATTCTCTAAATGGAGTAGATACATCATTTATTAATAATATTTTTTAAATTATATTCTTAAATGTCTGTCAATAGTGTCTAGGTATATTTCATTTGAAAAGAGGTAATGTTGTATTTAATGCATTAATCCTTTTTTTGTTATGATAACTATTGTCATGAATGACAATAAGCAGGAATATTCACACCGAAAGTTCACAAATGAATTTAATCTGTTTTTTTCAAAGCCCGAAATTCCCTAAATTAACCGCTAACACCTTAGTTTGCAAAATAAAAATCTATCAGTGAATTGAATCGTACTGCTTTAACTGCATAGAGACGAAATATCGAACTATTGGTACGGAACCCATAGGAATGTAAACAAAATTTATACTTATTGTTCAAATCTCAATAAAATATCTGATAATTTGATGTCTAATGATCATTTTAGACCGCCAAATGGCATTTTTTTACATTTTTACTAGATCCCCGAAACCGCTAGACCTGACTTCATGAAAATTTGATCAGTTCTTCATCTTGTCGACACAAGTAAAATGTTTTTTGAATTATTCAAATCGGACGCTCCGTTCTCTTAAAAACCGAGTTACCGTTTTTGGCACTTTTTACCCCGTATCTTCGGAACGGCTAGACCTGCCTTCGCCAAAAACTAATCAGCATGTTTCCTTATCAATACAAATCGAATGTTTTTTGAATTATTCAAATCGCTTCATCCGTGTTCCTGAAATCGTCGACGAAAATTTGTATCCGCACACGCACATACACGCGCAACACATACACACAAACACACACACACACACACATACATTTTTTCTAAGGTATGCCAGAATTTTCAGAAGGTTTTGAAACGTAAAGATATATAAAAATTTTTATTTTCGATTGTTTTGCGATTACTATAACTTGCCCTACGGGAAGTTAATAATTTCACAAAAGTTACTTTTTTAAGTCAATCAGCTTATGAGGCCTCTTTTATTGCTGCCTAATTTAAGTGTGGCTTCTAATGGCAAAAAGGTTCCCCATTTCTGGACTATAGTCTTCAAACGTGTCGAAAAATCCACATTTTTGGATATTTTATGCAAGACTTGTGGTTAATTTGTTTTTTTTTTTTTAGGTGTACATTCGATGTGGAAAATCCTGCTTTTACTTTGAGGAGCGTCATGGAAGCACCTTTGTTGAAACATAAGGATGACGTCGAGGTAATGTACAATAATAAAATAAAAAATTGTATTAAATTTGTTTGACTTCACTTTTGTTCATCAATCTTTTTTCCCAGGATATTTGTATAAGTGCAGTCAAAGAAAAGGACATCGAAGCCAAACTGAAGCAAGTCATAGCCGATTGGGCAGTCATTGATTTGAGTTTTGCCAACTTCAAAACTCGTGGTGAACTTTTGATAAAAGGAGCAGAAACTCAAGAAATTGTCACATTGCTTGAGGATGCTCTGATGGTCCTCAATTCTTTGCTATCCAACAGGTAAATATTAAAAATATTTATAAACTAGATGACCCGACAGACGTTGTTCTGTGCCCATGTCTACAATTTCTTAATATAATATACTAATATTTACCGTTTACCTAAAAATAATTATTGTTTTTTAAATTACTCATCACGCCAAAATGCATATACATTTATAATAAGAGCGATGTAAAATGTAGAACACTATATTGGAAATTGAAGTATTTTTAACGGTATAACATAACCATAACCATAACATAACACTTTTGTACTTCATGTTGGATTAAATTAATTGAATTTTTTATTATTTAAGATATCCAAAATTGCATCTTAAACTTCTCCTAATCGATATCGTGAGAGCCGAATTGTATGTATTCATCTTTACTTTCCCATTTGTTGTTATAAAGTGAAATTTGTACGAATTTTAAAAACATTGTGGAAAGATTAGTAAAAGATGCAAAGAAATTATATATTGAAAAATAAAACTGTATTGAAAATTTAATACCCGATCTTGTGTTGGCGCCCCCTAAGGCGTGCGCTCGTATTGTTAGCATGCATCGTATTAAAGGTAGGACCGGCCCTGATTAATACTTAATTTCATATTTTAAGTGAATTAATTTGTCATATTTGTTCATATGTGTATAATTCGATTTGCTAAACATATACTGTATTTTATATTATTTCAATTTCTGGCACATATCAGTTGCTTTTCGGTAATAATAATGTAGACATTTCATTTTTCTTAATCAAAATCATAAATTTATTATACATATTCTTATTGTCTAGGTTCATAAGTGAATTGAAATTTTTGGAAGGTGATAGTTTTCATTTATTTTCATTTATTTCTACAATGTTGCACATACATCCCAGTACTTTATAATCACATACATCCTAGAAAATTTTCATAACAAACTTCTGAAAGATTTATCAAAATCCGAATAACCGTTTAGAAGGAGTATACAGTGAGTGCTTGTAATTTAATATGAACTTTATATAATAGCAATAAAGCTCAAATTGATTCTACGTTTTGGTTAGAAAACGTTTGTATGAGAAAAAGATAAGGGCTGTTTTTAGGGTTGTCACGGCAATTATTCGATTTTTTCTCGCCGTAAGAACCATCCTTGGACATCAACAAACATTTTAAAAAAAGAATTGGCCAAATTGGTCCAGGCGTTGTTGAGTTAGACGCTTACCAACACATTTTGCGATCCATTTTTATATATAAGATTTTAGAGAATTTATCCAATTTATAATTGGTAACAGAATTTACTGATAAATGTTCCATTTTAGATACAATGCTCCGTTTAAAAAGGATATTCAACTTTGGGTGTGGAAACTGGTGACTACTTCAGAAATTTTGGAAAAGTGGTTGATTGTCCAGAATTTGTGGACGTATTTGGAGGCTGTCTTTGTGGGCGGTGATATTGCTAAACAGATGCCGGCTGAGGCTAAACGGTTCAGTGTGAGTAAAAACTATGATTAATTTTTTTATGTAATAAAATTAAGTAAAACGGATGTCAGATTCGTAATCAGCTCTTCGAGATCTATCATTTGATATGTCACATGCAAAATGTTGTTTGAGAATTGCCTTGAGGCAAGTTGCTGTTTATAATTGCAAATTTAGTTTTATCATGTTATCAAATAAATATAAACAAGTGGGGTATCGTGCCTTAAGGCAAATTGCTGGAATACTGAATGTTTTCAGATAGATTATTATTAATATTGTAACATTGTCTAATATTTATAAGAACTATATGAACTGAATTGCAAAGTTGAAATTATTTGTTTAAAGTATATTAGAACTATAGTCAGAATTAAAAATAAAATCTGAATTATTTTCGATATACAAATTTTTTAACTTCCCGTAGGGTAAGTTATTGTAATGGGCCGAAAATCGGAATTGAACATTTTCACATTTCTCGACGTTTTGAAGGTTTCTGAACATTTTGGCATACCTCAGAAAAAATGGATGTGTGTGTGTTATGTGTGTGTGTATGTGTGTGTGTGTGTATGTATGTGTGGATACAAATTTCCAGTCACGTTTTAGGGCGCACGTATCAACCGATTTGAATGGTTCAAAAAACATTCGATTCCTATTGATAGGGAAAAGAGCTGATTAGTTTTTGGCAAAGGCAGGTCCAGCCGTTTCGGTGATACGGAGCAAAGAGTGCGGAAAATAGAAATCGAATTTTTGAGAGAACGGAGTATCCGATTTGAATGATCTAAAAAAACATTCAATTAGTAATGATTGGGAGAAGTGTTTATTAGTTTTTGGCAAAGGCAGGCCCAGCAATTTCAAAGATACGGAGCTAAATATGTAAAAAATGGCAGTTTTTGAGAGAACTAAGCGTCCGATTTGAATGATTAAAAAAACTTTCTGCTTGTCTTAACAAAATAATTGATTTTGGAAAAAAAAATTTTGTTCCATTTTTTTTTTTTTTTTTTTAGTTTTTTGTTGAAACAAATAATTTCAACTTTGCAATTCAGTTTATATAATTCTTATAAATATTAGACAATGTTACAATATTTATAATAATCTATTTGAAAACATTCAATATTCCTCGAACATTTCGTTACGGTACGGGAAGTTTCAGCAATTTGCCTTTCAGCACGATGCCACCCACCCCACTATTTTTTTTTGAAAAAAAAAAGTTGAAACAAAAAATTTTTTCTCCAAAATCAATTATTTTGTTAAGACAAACAGAAGTTCTTTGAATCATTTAAATCGGACGCTTAGTTCTCTCAAAAACTGCCATTTTTTACACATTTAGCTCCGTATCTTCGAAATGCCTCGGCCTGCCTTTGCGAAAAACTAATAAACACTTCTCCCAAATATTACTAATTGAATGTTTTTTAGATCATTCAAATCGGATGCTCCGTTCTCTCAAAAACTCGTTTTCTATTTTCTGCACACTTTGCACTTTATCTCCGTAACGGCTGGACCTGCCTTTGCCAAAAACTAATCAGCTCATCCCAATCAATAGAAATCGAATGTTTTTTGCGCTCGAAAACGTGACTGGAAATTTGTAACCATACATACATACATACACACACACTCACACATCTATTTTTTCTGAGGTATGCCAGTAAAATGTTCAGAAACCTTCAAAACGTCGAGAAATGTAAAAATTTTCAATTTCGATTTTCGGCCCATTACAATAACTTACCCTACCAGAAGCTAATAAAAACAGCAAAAAATTAATATTGTGCTTCGAGAAAGTTGTTTAATGATAAATGCTAAACATTCTTTAGCAAGTTTTCTTTGGGCAAGTTGCTACTTTACAACTTTATTTAAATAAAATAGTAGACCTTTTGCTCTCTAGCTGTGCTCTATTCAATCTGCGATTAACTAAAATGGAGAGGAAAAAAGGGTGTAACTTCTGAATTTTTTTTACTGTGCTCCGATTTGGATAAAATGTTGGAAATAGTGTAATATTACGTAAGGGTCTACTGTCTACCCAACGTTATCGCTCGAATTGTTCGTAAGTCGTTGGTCCAGATATGATCAAATTGATTCTACGATTCGCTTGTCAAACATTGAAATTACCAAAAATATAATATTTCGGCTATAAATTGAAACTTTTAATATACCCTATGTCCTAAATGGGATCTATATGCACACGGTGAGCAAAACAAATTTTAAATCGGTTCAGTATTTTAGGCGTCCATCGCGGACGGCAGCTGTGACACTAAATTTATATATATATATATATATATATATATATATATATATATACTAGCTAACCCGGCAAACGTTGTTTTGCCATAAAAAATATGCCTAAATTGATAAAAAATTAATAAAAGTGGCAAAAATCAAATATTTAATAGATTTGGACTCTGATTCTTTGACAAATAGTTAAAAACTTGTTATAATTTTCAAAATTATTTGACATTTTATACTTCAAAAATTAATTCACTCGCATCATAGTTTTTTGTTTATTATACTTTTGTCATGTCATATATGTGAATAAAATTTTCTTTCAAATATTATTTATTTGTTAATAAATTAATAATTATTTTAAGTCATCAATGAATAATTATATAATTGTTAAATTCATAAGTTTGGCTAAATCAACACAGGAGCATTGTGGAAATAAATATTTTTTTTACATAAAGATCTGATTTTTGACATTTGCATTTTATTTCAAATTGATTATAATTGTCAAAATATTTTCTTTTCGGTCAAAATTTAATATAATATGATATAATATTTAGTTTGTCTAATTTTGACATTTGTCATTTTAGTGTTTTGTTTTTTTTTTAGTCATTTTCTGTCAAAATTTTTAGAAATTTATAAAAATTATATATTTATATTTCAAATTTACTTTTCAAAATTTCCTATAACCTAAGTTGGATATATATGCACACAATGAGCCAATAAAATTTAAAATCGGTTCAGTAGTTTGGGCGTCCATCGCAAACCAACATCGTAACACGAGATTTATATATATAGATATATATATATATATATATATATATATATAGTAAATAGTTTTGGGAACCTAAGGGGGCGTCCATTAATCACGTGATCGATTTTTTTTAGGAATTTTGAACCCCCCTCTCCCTTACGTGATATTTAGAATAACCACCCTTCCACCCACCATACATCACGTGTATTTTTAGTTACGTAAAATTTTCCGAACGAATTTTTAGAATTCTTTTTTTTTGAAAATTAAGTAAAAAATTAATACACGTGGTGATATCTAACTGGAACTTTCTCTTCCCCACATAATTTTTGGTGATTTTCTATCAAAGCCATACCCCCCCCCCCTTCCGCTGAAAGCCACACGTGATAATGTAGATTATAGTGAATATCATATTCGTTTTCAGCTCTTTGAGACCTATCATTTGATACGTCACATGCCACGGTTTAAAATTTGCCTTTAGGCAAGTTGCTGTTCTAGGATCAACTGGTATCATCTAAAAGTTCCTGGAACTTGTCCAAAGGCAAAAGGCCACTCACAACTAGTTTAATTTTATATCATGACCTATTTTTCTTATTTTCAGACCATCGACAAGTCCTGGGTCAAAATAATGTTTCGTGCCAGGGACACCCCCAACGTCATAGACTGTTGTGTCGGAGATGAGACTATGATTCAACTGCTGCCCTTTCTTTTGGACCAGCTGGAAACTTGCCAAAAGAGTTTGACAGGTAAAATAAAGAATGTAACAAGATCTAGTAATTGTTATCTAAGTATATATAAAAATAAGTCGGGTTTTCCTTCCTGACGATATAACTCCAGAACGCACGAACCGATTTCGACAATTTTGCATTCGTTGGAAAGGTCTCGGTCTCCGCAAGGTTTATAACTAAGAAAATTAGTTGGGCATGGCATCGTGCCCTAATATAAATTTCTGAAACTTCACGCACCGTAATTAAAAATTCGAGTAATGACATTAGTGAGAATTTTCAGAATTATGCTTGGTCAAGTCAACGAGCAATTCTTGCCGCAAAGAATAATGATGTACACGCACTGAATTTCACCATTCAATCAAAAATTGCTGGCGATTTGGTGACATACCAATGATTCCGACTGGTCTTTCGTTTGACTTCAAACGATTGCAATATCCAGTTCGCCTTGCGTTCGCAATAACAAGTCGCAAGGCCAATCGCTTAGTGTTTGCGGGATAAATTTCAAATAGATTATTTAGAAAATCATTGTTTTTCACATGGGCAGTTATACGTTGCCTGTTCACGAGTTGGAAAACTATGCGCTTTGTTTGTGTTAACGTCAGACCAAAAAACAAAAAATGTGGTTTACCAAAGAGCACTTCAATGAAACGGATAATTTGCGGATTCACTTTCATTTACTTAGAGAAGTTCACATAAAAAACACTTCATTTTTGTAATCGAAATAAATTCATTACTGTTGTATGATAAAATCACATTTTTCCTTTTCAAATATAAAACAAACAAAAATTTTTTCAACTTTCTCATGAAACCATCTGGTGGCGAAACGGAGTTCGTCGGGTTTGCTAGTTAATTTTAAATATCAATTAACAATTGTAATTAATGTTTTATTTTTGTGTCATAGGTTATTTGGAGCAGAAGCGCCTGTGTTTCCCAAGATTCTTCTTCGTATCTGATCCTGTTCTGCTGGAAATTTTGGGACAGAGTTCTGATCCTCATACGATACAACCACATTTGCTGAGTATCTTCGATGCCGTTGCAAAGGTAAGTGAATAGATAGAAATATTAATCATCCTCATCTTGCAATGTGCTAGTATATATATATATATATATATATGTATATATATATATGTATATATATACTAGCTGACCCGGCAAACGTTGTTTTGCTAAGTAAGGTATATTTTAAACAATTTCTAGGGAATCAAAAATATTAATACTTTAAGTGTATAAGGATGTGTTTTTTCAATGCTATATAGAATGAGGTATTATAAAAACAATAAACCCCATTAGTTTGTCTATATTTTGTCAATACAATCAAACTGCTAGAAGTTTTATACTCTTTCTATAGAAAACATGGTATAATCCAATCCAAGTATTTTTTGATCTCTCGACTTATTGATTACGTTTCAAGTTTTTCAGATTCTTTTTGGATTCTGCATTTTGTGTATAATTGTAAATAATACTACTGAACTTATATAAAATTTTCAAATTTCTGCGAGGAAAGATAGAAAATGAATTTAAGTATCTCTTCTTTGACCTGCTTTCGACTTTGAGCAAATTTTAATTATATTATAATAATCAAATCAATTATATCACAATAAATAACACATTTCAAACGAAAATTTATCTGACTACGTTCAGTAAAACTATCAGCTACTTCATCACTGTAGAAATGTGCTTTTTTATGTCTTTCAAAAATTTGTTGTCTAGACCTTTTTACCCTATAGGCGGGGTAACTTGAAACAGGTTTAATGTCTCATTTTAATTTTACAAACTTTTTACAAAATAATTACATTTTAACTAATGCTAAAAAACTACCAACGGAAAAAAATACTTTTATTATTGCTTTTCAAACATTACCGTTTATCTCCCAATAGCAAAATCGTAAGAATCAAGGTTATAGCTGGTTATACATCTTTTGCCCTCCACTTTCAAATATTGTTGTTAAACAATGTTTAACTTTACTGGTTTTTGACACATCGATGGTGGAACTTTTTAACCCCGGACCTTTATATATTACTATCTATTTTTCGATAAATTCTGGTAAATTATAACTGGGAAAATGTTATTCGACAAAATGTCCCTCTGATCGATACCAAATTTCGGTTCTGAATTTAAATAATAAAAATAAAAAAATAATATAACCTAGAAGTTGCTTTATAAATATCAATGAGTATATAATTATACAAATGAGATCTTTCAGAGCTCCGTGTTTGAGAAAAATATGATTTGCAAAAAAAAGAGTGCCACAACGCCAAAAAGTGCATTTTTATATTAACAATTCAAAAAAGTTGATACTTTGGGTTTCTAGTAACTCTTGCGATCCGTTTAATAATGTTTTTGTGTACAAATAAAACTACAAATAAAACTACTTACTACAATTTAATCATAATTAAATAATATTCACCTAAAACATCCTATTAAACGTAATTAAACATCATCTGTCAAAAACGTTTGACATTTGACGTATTAGCCACCGTCATTTTATTCAAATTACGCTTCCACAAAAATTTTCAAATTAAAATTATAAAATTATTGTAAATTTTCTACGCGACTTTGAAATGATATCTCGCCTTTCCGACAACCTACTGATTGGTACGAATTTTTCAAGACTAAGGCTGGCCAAATCGGTTTAGCTGTTTTCGAGTTTTAGCGGATCATTTGATCGAGAGCTCCATTTTTATATATAAGAAGATATATATTACAATTTCAATATTGCAACGTACTTGAATAAGTATTCCTAAAAAATTAAAAATCAAGATCAGAATTTTTATTTTCATTTTCGTCCAAATTTTTTTCGCCTTCACAAATAAGTTCGTCATCCAATTATTCAAATTCGGTTTGTGAATGAGTTATTCATGACGGCTTATTGCGTAACCATAATTATTTATTATTTGTTATTATTATTAGTTTTTAAGTAAATGCAAAAATCCCGAAAAAAATTAACTCGTGAGTTTATACGTTATTCCGAGCACGTTCAAGGAAATCTTTGCGAAGAATTGAGTTAATTTTCTAAAGTAAAGAGGTATAGACGGAGGGCTGGTGGAAATATTGCTTGTAGTAATAATTTAATAATGTACTAATGTTACCGCGGATTAATATAATGGAATTGAAGATTTGAAATCATTATGTTATAAAAATAAGATTCTCACTTCTTGATAATTAAAATTGAAGTCCTTTTGAAATTTTCAAATTGCATTTTGTTTTAATTTGCAATTTTTATAATTCTTAAATTCCATATTTTTCATTTTTTGAATCAACTTATACTTTTGAAGATCTTATAATTTGATATGTGCAATTGAGATTTTGGAATTATAGCCCTTAGTATATCAAGGCTACGACTTAAGATTTATTAAAATTTGTTATCCCTGAATTTGAAATATTGAAATTTAAGATGTTAGATTTTTAAAATCAGGAATTTGAGATTTTCAATTTTTAAATGATTAAATTACAGGTGTTGGTATTTGAGGTCTTGAAATTTGTGGAATTTGGAATTTGGAACTTTAATTTTAGAAATTTAAAATATAGGAATTTTAAAACTTAGAATTTGAGACCTTGTAATGAGAGTTATAGTCTTAAAATTCGGGATTGTGGAATTTAAATTCTTTTAATTTTTGGTTCAGCAATTAGATTTATTAGAATTGGATTTTTTGGGGTTTGAGTTTGTGGATTTTGAAATTTTGGAATTTGTAGTCTTTGACGTTTTGATCTTGGAAATTAAAATCTTGAATTTGTGTTTGTGTAATTAAATCTTGCATTTTGTAATCTTTGAATTTAAATTTTCGGCATTCGTGTCCCTTAATTTGAGTTTCTGGAATTTAACATTTTAAAATTTGTAGTCTTTGAATTTTAATTTTTGGCATTTGAGATCTTAATATTTGAGTTTGTCGAATTTGTTAACTTGAAATTTAGAAACTTAAAATTTACAATTTTAAAGATTTGAAATTTGGGATTTTTAAATCCTGGAATTCGAGATTTTAATTTTGTGAAATTGTGGAGCTTATCTTCGAAATTAGGATCATTGTTTAGGAATTTAAAATCAAAAAATTTAAAATTAGGATCTTTCAATCTTTGAATTTGAGCTTTTCTTGAAACATTTTATATGAGATGTGAAATCTTATAATTTGCAATTTTGAAGTATAAAATCTTGGAAAATTTTGTTTTGGAATTTAAATTTATATAATTTGGGTTCCTGGAATTTTAGTTCATAAAATTTTAAATTTCTGGAATTTGAGTTTTTGAAATACCAGTTCTTGCAATTTCAGTTCTTTGAATTTGAGTTCTTGGAATTTGAGTTCTTGGAATTTGAGTTCATGGAATTTGACTTTTCGGAATTTGACTTTCTGGAATTCAAAGAACTCAAATTTTCAAAAGGAGTTTCTTTGATTTTCAGTTCCTGGAATTTGAGTTCTTAGAATTTGAGTTTCTGAAATTTGGGTTCTTGGAAATTCAGTTCTTGGAATTTGTGTTTCTGGAATGGAGTTTCTGGAATTTGAGTTCTTGGAATTTCATTTCTTTGGATTTGAGTTTTTATAATTTGAGCTTCTGAAATTTGAGTTTCTGGTTTTTAATTTTTCGAATTTGAGATTTTGGAGTTTGAAATCTTGGAATTTGAGTTCCTGAAATTTGAGTTCTTGGAATATGAGTTCTTTAAAATTTGAGTTTTTGGAATTTGAGATCTTGAAATTTGAACTTTTGCAATTCAAAGTGATTCAATTTGAGTTTTGGAATTTGAGTTCTTGGAATTTGAAATGATTGTATTTGAGTTCTTGATATTTGGAGTGATAAATTTTAGATCTTGTAATTTCAAATTATAAAATTTGAGATTTTGGAATTTGTGTTCTTGGAATTCAAGTTCTTGCAATTTGAGTTCTTAGAAATTGAATCTTTGGAATTTGGGTTCGGGAAATTTGAAGACTTACAATACAAGGTCTTGGATTTTGAAATCTAATGAATTTATATATCGTAATAGAAATATTGGAAATTAAGTTCTTTTAAATTGCTAATTTGTGGAATTTGAAATTGTGAACTTTGTGATCTTCGAATTTAGGGTCATTGCTATGAAATTTTAGATCGTGGAATTTTGAGATTTTAGAATTGGATTTTTTTTGAATTTGAATTTTTGGAAATATCAATTATTATAATTTGGATCTTAGAATTTGAGTCACTATAAAATTTCAATTGAAACTCGAGTTTGACACTTGCCCTGAATTTTGGTATTTGAGAGTATCGTATCTCGGCAGTTCAAATCTCATTTAAATAGTTGGGAATTAATATTGGGGTTTCTCAGCTCTCTCACTATATTATCCAACACTGAGATGAGAATTGCTGAATGTTGTATAATAGGACAAACATTGAGAGAGCCACCTGAAACTTTTGCTCATAACTATTTAGGTAAATAGTGCGGTTGGTGACGGTAATGGAATTATTGATTCTGAATCATTTATATATATAAATACATTATATATATATATATATATATATATATATATATATATATACAATTATAAATGTTTTGGCAATCAATTAACATGCCCATTAACGGTTATGCAACGCATTCAAAAGGTTTATTACCCTTTGCACATTTTAATTGTGCAAATTATATATATATTAATTTTATATATATTATATATATGAACCCAGTTTTGGGTTAACTTCTATTACATTACGAGTCGATTTTCTCACAATTAATGAAATGCATTTTCAACTTTTTAAATTGCGTTTTTATTGTTTGCTGAGTAATTTTGCAGTATTTGAATTTAGTAGAAATTGAATTTCGCAGTATCTTATTTTGCAGAATTTTAATTGTGTAAAAATCGCCTTTGCAGAATGTAATATTTAAAAATTTGTTTTTTGCAGAATTTAAATGTTAAAAAATTTAATTATTCAGAATCTAATATTTGATAATTTTAATTTTTCAGTGTTTAAAGTTTGTAGAAATCGAATCTCATTTTTAAGAATTTGAGTTTTGCTGAATTAAAATGTTAAATGGAATTTTGCAGAATATTATATTTAAGTATTTGAATTTTGTAGAAGTTGACTTTGCAGAATTTTGCATAATTGAAGATATTAAATTTTAGAGAATATAATAAGAAAATAAAATTGTGCGAACATTGCATTTTGCAGAAAGAAATTGAAAATTTAAATAATTTTAATTTAAAAATTTTGCTGAATATAGTGCGTAAGAACTGAATTTTGCAGTATCCAACTTTTAAAAATTTTAATTCTGCAGTATTTGAATTTGGTTGAAATTAAATTTTGCAAAGTGTACTATTTAAGAATTTGGATTTTGCAAAACTAGAATTTTTTCGAAATTTAATTCTACAGAATGTAATATTTGATTTTGCAGAATTTGAATTTTACAGAATTTGAAGTTAGTATACCATATGCAATTTCTACAAACTTCCGATTCTGCAAAAATTAAATTCAACAAAATTGCAGTTCTGCAAATTCAAATAATAGATTCTGCAAAATTCAATTTCGAACAAATTTAAATTCTGCAAAATTCAAATTCTAAACTATTCTGCAAAATAGATTCCTACAAAG
The DNA here is from genome assembly GCF_003426905.1 of Ctenocephalides felis. NCBI lineage: Eukaryota > Metazoa > Arthropoda > Insecta > Siphonaptera > Pulicidae > Ctenocephalides > Ctenocephalides felis. Next base: position 40,300,000 of record NW_020539726.1, on the reverse strand, counting down.
TTTAAATTCCGCAATATTTAAATTAGATTAAAAAATAAAATTGTACAAATTCCCTACAAAATGCAATTCCTACGAAAACTCACTTCTACAAATTTCAAATTTTACAAAAATCTAACAATTCTTTAAAATTCTAGTATTAGATTCTGTAAAATTAAAGTTCTAAAAAACATTCTAAATTTAGAATCAAAATTACAAGAATCTTGAAAGTTTTGGAATGTGAAAATTCCTGCATTTGCAATTTTTAAAAATAAGTTTGTTGAAATTTTTGAATTTTAAGATATTTAAAAACTTTATCTACTATACTCCAGAAAAAAATTAATTAATGTTTTAACCTGAAAAATAAAACATTTCCTTAAAACACCTCAAATTTTGTCAAAATATATTTTAATTTTATTAAAAATTAAAATCATGGGTACATTAATTTGTTTTTAATTAACTTTAATATTTCTAATTAACCAAAAAAAATCTGAAAAATAAATAAATTTTAAATTTTTACAAAACACTTAAAATTTGTCAAAATATATTTCAATTTTATTAAAAATTAACATCATGGGTTACATTAATTTTTTTAATTAACTTTAATTTGTCTAATTAACCAAAAAAAATCTGAAAAATAAATCAGTTTTAAATTAAAATTAAAATTTAAAAAAACATTCTAATTAGAATTTAGTATCAGAATTACAAGAACTTTGAAATTTGAATTTGCTGACTTTAAATTTTGGATTTGCAATTTTCAAAAATAAATTTGTTGACATTTTCATATTGATTTTCTTCCAGATATTTAATTTAAGAATTTAAGAACTTTATCAACAATACTTCCGAACAAAACCAATAGATTTGTTTTTCAATCTGAAAAATAAAACATTCCTTAAAAACACCCAAATTTGTCAAAATATATTTTAATTTTATTAAAAATTAACAAACATCATGGGTACATTAATTTTTTTAATTAACTTTAATATTTCTATTAACCGAAAAAATCTGAAAAATAAATAAATTTTAATTGTCACAAAACACCAAATTTTTGTCAAAATATATGTTAATTTTATTAAAAATTAACATCATGAGTACATTAATTTGTTTTTATTAACTTTAATATTTCTAATTAACCAAAGAAAATCTGAAAAATAAATAAATTTTAAATTTTTACAAAACAGCCAAATTTTGTCAAAATAATTTTTAATTTTATTAAAAATTAACATCATGGGTTACATTATTTTTTTTAATTAACTTTAATATTTCTAATTAACCAAAAAAAATCTGAAAAATAAATAAACTTTAAATTTTTACAAAACACTCAAATTTTGTCAAAATATATTTTAATAATAAAAATTAACATCATGGGTTACATTATTTTTTGTAATTAACTTTACATTTGTCTAATTAACCTTAAATTTAATTTCTTGATTTACAATACCATCAGAATTCAGGGGCAAGTATTGGTACATATAATAGAAACAAATTATATTCTCTTCAAGTCATATTCTATACATATAATAGAAACAAATTATATTCGAGTCATATTCTTTACATATAATAGAAACAAATTATATTCTATCTATTCGTCCAAATCGGTATTTAGACCCTCAACCACACTTCCCTCTGCACTTTCATCAATTTTCGGCAACCTTCTGTTCGGAGGACCTCCAATCGAACCAGATGAGGAAAAAGAGTAACTTTGTGAACTTTGTGAACTCTGTTTTTGTCCTCCACTTGAGGAAAATGAATTACCAGGTTTTATTACCTCTGGTACAGATCTAACAAAACTTTGGTCAAGTGATGTCAAATTTGCCTTGGCCAAATCGGCTAAAATGTTTCCTGGTAGATTAGAACCGTTGTTTGCAAGTTGGCTGATTAGATTTAGGTAGTTTTGGTCGGATGTTACTGATTCAGATGTCTGATTTTGGCTGATGTTTGTTGATTGTGTTTGTTGTTGGTTTGTGTTTAAGGGATGAACTGGTAAACCGACGTTGGGTTGGTTGAAAATAGGTTTTTGGTAGGTTTCTACTTCTGGTGTGGCTTCTGGTGGTGGCCTACTTCCTACAAGGGAATTTATATATATAAATGTTAAGGAATGTATTGTATATGAATCTTCAAAACAAATTGTATTGGATTTGTAATGAATTTTTTTTTTGAAGTAACACTTCTTTAGGCGCGACATGGTGTAAAACTTCTTTAGGCGCGACACGGGTGTAAATCCGTACAAATGCAACGAAAACGCCAACGTGAAGTTGAAGACTACGACGATAGTAAGCGCAGCTATCGCAATTATTCGATCTATTTTTTACAACAAAATCTTAATAATGTTTTTTGAATATTGATTCAAATAATCAGGTT
>NW_020539726.1:40282292-40296663 GCF_003426905.1 Ctenocephalides felis | reverse complement strand
TATTTCGGCTATAAATTGAAACTTTTAATATACCTATGTCCTAAATGGGATCTATATGCACACGGTGAGCAAAAATTTTAAATCGGTTCAGTATTTTAGGCGTCCATCGCGGACGGCAGCTGTGACACTAAATTTATATATATATATATATATATATATATACCTAGCTAACCCGGCAAACGTTGTTTTGCCATAAAAAATATGCCTAAATTGATAAAAAATTAATAAAAGTGGCAAAAATCAAATATTTAATAGATTTGGACTCTGATTCTTTGACAAATAGTTAAAAACTTGTTATAATTTTCAAAATTATTTGACATTTTATACTTCAAAAATTAATTCACTCGCATCATAGTTTTTTTGTTTATTATACTTTTGTCATGTCATATATGTGAATAAAATTTTCTTTCAAATATTATTTATTTGTTAATAAATTATAATTATTTTAAGTCATCAATGAATAATGATATAATTTTAAATTCATAAGTTTGGCTAATCAACACAGGAGCATTGTGGAAATAAATATTTTTTTTACATAAAGATCTGATTTTTGACATTTGCATTTTATTTCAAATTGATTATAATTGTCAAAAATATTTTCTTTTCGGTCAAAATTTAATATAATGATATAATATTTAGTTTGTCTAATTTTGACATTTGTCATTTTAGTTGTGTTTTGTTTTTTTTAGTCATTTTCTGTCAAAATTTTTAGAAATTTATAAAAATTATATATTTATATTTCAAATTTACTTTTCAAAATTTCCTATAACCTAAGTTGGATATATATGCACACAATGAGCCAATAAAATTTAAAATCGTTCAGTAGTTTGGGCGTCCATCGCAAACCAACATCGTAACACGAGATTTTATATATATAGATATATATATATATATAATATATATATATCATATATAATATCTATATATAAGTAAATAGTTTTGGGAACCTAAGGGGGCGTCCATTATATCACGTGATCGATTTTTTTTAGGAATTTTGAACCCCCCTCTCCCTTACGTGATATTTAGAATACCACCCTTCCACCCACCATACATCACGTGTATTTTTAGTTACGTAAAATTTTCCGAACGAATTTTTTAGAATTCTCGTTCTTTTTTTTGAAAATTTAAGTAAAAAATTAATACACGTGGTGATATCTAACTGGAACTTTCTCTTCCCCACATATTTTTGGTGATTTTCTATCAAGCCATACCCCCCCCCCCCCCCCCTTCCGCTGAAAGCCACACGTGATAATGTAGATTATAGTGAATATCATATTCGTTTTCAGCTCTTTGAGACCTATCATTTGATACGTCACATGCCACGGTTTAAAATTTGCCTTTAGGCAAGTTGCTGTTCTCTAGGATCAACTGGTATCATCTAAAAGTTCCTGGAACTTGTCCAAAGGCAAAAGGCCACTCACAACTAGTTTAATTTTATATCATGACCTATTTTTCTTATTTTCAGACCATCGACAAGTCCTGGGTTCAAATAATGTTTCGTGCCAGGGACACCCCCAACGTCATAGACTGTTGTGTCGGAGATGAGACTATGATTCAACTGCTGCCCTTTCTTTTGACCAGCTGGAAACTTGCCAAAAGAGTTTGACAGGTAAAATAAAGAATGTAACAAGATCTAGTAATTGTTATCTAAGTATATATAAAAATAAGTCGGGTTTTCCTTCCTGACGATATAACTCCAGAACGCACGAACCGATTTCGACAATTTGCATTCGTTGGAAAGGTCTCGGTCTCCGCAAGGTTTATAACTAAGAAAATTAGTTGGCATGGCATCGTGCCCTAATATAAATTTCTGAAACTTCACGCACCGTAATTAAAAATTCGAGTAATGACATTAGTGAGAATTTTCAGAATTATGCTTGGTCAAGTCAACGAGCAATTCTTGCCGCAAAGAATAATGATGTACACGCACTGAATTTCACCATTCAATCAAAAATTGCTGGCGATTTGGTGACATACCAATGATTCCGACTGGTCTTTCGTTTGACTTCAAACGATTGCAATATCCAGTTCGCCTTGCGTTCGCAATAACAAGTCGCAAGGCCAATCGCTTAGTGTTTGCGGGATAAATTTCAAATAGATTATTTAGAAAATCATTGTTTTTCACATGGGCAGTTATACGTTGCCTGTTCACGAGTTGGAAAACTATGCGCTTTGTTTGTGTTAACGTCAGACCAAAAAACAAAAAATGTGGTTTACCAAAGAGCACTTCAATGAAACGGATAATTTGCGGATTCACTTTCATTTACTTAGAGAAGTTCACATAAAAAACACTTCATTTTTGTAATCGAAATAAATTCATTACTGTTGTATGATAAAATCACATTTTTCCTTTTCAAATATAAAACAAACAAAAAATTTTTTCAACTTTCTCATGAAACCATCTGGTGGCGAAACGGAGTTCGTCGGGTTTGCTAGTTAATTTTAAATATCAATTAACAATTGTAATTAATGTTTTATTTTTGTGTCATAGGTTATTTAGAGCAGAAGCGCCTGTGTTTCCCAAGATTCTTCTTCGTATCTGATCCTGTTCTGCTGGAAATTTTGGGACAGAGTTCTGATCCTCATACGATACAACCACATTTGCTGAGTATCTTCGATGCCGTTGCAAAGGTAAGTGAATAGATAGAAATATTAATCATCCTCATCTTGCAATGTGCTAGTATATATATATATATATATATATATATATATATATATATGTATATATATACTAGCTGACCCGGCAAACGTTGTTTTGCTAAGTAAGGTATATTTTAAACAATTTCTAGGGAATCAAAAATATTAATACTTTAAGTGTATAAGGATGTGTTTTTTCAATGCTATATAGAATGAGGTATTATAAAAACAATAAACCCCATTAGTTTGTCTATATTTTGTCAATACAATCAAACTGCTAGAAGTTTTATACTCTTTCTATAGAAAACATGGTATAATCCAATCCAAGTATTTTTTGATCTCTCGACTTATTGATTACGTTTCAAGTTTTTCAGATTCTTTTTGGATTCTGAATTTTGTGTATAATTGTAAATAATACTACTGAACTTATATAAAATTTTCAAATTTCTGCGAGGAAAGATAGAAAATGAATTTAAGTATCTCTTCTTTGACCTGCTTTCGACTTTGAGCAAATTTTAATTATATTATAATAATCAAATCAATTATATCACAATAAATAACACATTTCAAACGAAAATTTATCTGACTACGTTCAGTAAAACTATCAGCTACTTCATCACTGTAGAAATGTGCTTTTTTATGTCTTTCAAAAATTTGTTGTCTAGACCTTTTTACCCTATAGGCGGGGTAACTTGAAACAGGTTTAATGTCTCATTTTAATTTTACAAACTTTTTACAAAATAATTACATTTTTAACTAATGCTAAAAAACTACCAACGGAAAAAAATACTTTTATTATTGCTTTTCAAACATTACCGTTTATCTCCCAATAGCAAAATCGTAAGAATCAAGGTTATAGCTGGTTATACATCTTTTGCCCTCCACTTTCAAATATTGTTGTTAAACAATGTTTAACTTTACTGGTTTTTGACACATCGATGGTGGAACTTTTTAACCCCGGACCTTTATATATTACTATCTATTTTTCGATAAATTCTGGTAAATTATAACTGGGAAAATGTTATTCGACAAAATGTCCCTCTGATCGATACCAAATTTCGGTTCTGAATTTAAATAATAAAAATAAAAAAATAATATAACCTAGAAGTTGCTTTATAAATATCAATGAGTATATAATTATACAAATGAGATCTTTCAGAGCTCCGTGTTTGAGAAAAATATGATTTGCAAAAAAAAGAGTGCCACAACGCCAAAAAGTGCATTTTTATATTAACAATTCAAAAAAGTTGATACTTTGGGTTTCTAGTAACTCTTGCGATCCGTTTAATAATGTTTTTGTGTACAAATAAAACTACAAATAAAACTACTTACTACAATTTAATCATAATTAAATAATATTCACCTAAAACATCCTATTAAACGTAATTAAACATCATCTGTCAAAAACGTTTGACATTTGACGTATTAGCCACCGTCATTTTATTCAAATTACGCTTCCACAAAAATTTTCAAATTAAAATTATAAAATTATTGTAAATTTTCTACGCGACTTTGAAATGATATCTCGCCTTTCCGACAACCTACTGATTGGTACGAATTTTTCAAGACTAAGGCTGGCCAAATCGGTTTAGCTGTTTTCGAGTTTTAGCGGATCATTTGATCGAGAGCTCCATTTTTATATATAAGAAGATATATATTACAATTTCAATATTGCAACGTACTTGAATAAGTATTCCTAAAAAATTAAAAATCAAGATCAGAATTTTTATTTTCATTTTCGTCCAAATTTTTTTCGCCTTCACAAATAAGTTCGTCATCCAATTATTCAAATTCGGTTTGTGAATGAGTTATTCATGACGGCTTATTGCGTAACCATAATTATTTATTATTTGTTTATTATTAGTTTTTAAGTAAATGCAAAAATCCCGAAAAAAATTAACTCGTGAGTTTATACGTTATTCCGAGCACGTTCAAGGAAATCTTTGCGAAGAATTGAGTTAATTTTCTAAAGTAAAGAGGTATAGACGGAGGGCTGGTGGAAATATTGCTTGTAGTAATAATTTAATAATGTACTAATGTTATCGATTTATACCGCGGATTAATATAATGGAATTGAAGATTTGAAATCATTATGTTATAAAAATAAGATTCTCACTTCTTGATAATTAAAATTGAAGTCCTTTTCAAATTTTCAAATTGCATTTTTGTTTTAATTTGCAATTTTTATAATTCTTAAATTCCATATTTTTCATTTTTTGAATCAACTTATACTTTTGAAGATCTTATAATTTGATATGTGCAATTGAGATTTTGGAATTATAGCCCTTAGTATATCAAGGCTACGACTTAAGATTTATTAAAATTTGTTATCCCTGAATTTGAAATATTGAAATTTAAGATGTTAGATTTTTTAAAATCAGGAATTTGAGATTTTTCAATTTTTAAATGATTAAATTACAGGTGTTGGTATTTGAGGTCTTGAAATTTGTGGAATTTGGAATTTGGAACTTTAATTTTAGAAATTTAAAATATAGGAATTTTAAAACTTAGAATTTGAGACCTTGTAATGAGAGTTATAGTCTTAAAATTCGGGATTGTGGAATTTAAATTCTTTTAATTTTTGGTTCAGCAATTAGATTTATTAGAATTGGATTTTTTGGGGTTTGAGTTTGTGGATTTTGAAATTTTGGAATTTGTAGTCTTTGACGTTTTGATCTTGGAAATTAAAATCTTGAATTTGTGTTTGTGTAATTTGAAATCTTGCATTTTGTAATCTTTGAATTTAAATTTTCGGCATTCGTGTCCCTTAATTTGAGTTTCTGGAATTTAACATTTTAAAATTTGTAGTCTTTGAATTTTAATTTTTGGCATTTGAGATCTTAATATTTGAGTTTGTCGAATTTGTTAACTTGAAATTTAGAAACTTAAAATTTACAATTTTAAAGATTTGAAATTTGGGATTTTTAAATCCTGGAATTCGAGATTTTAATTTTGTGAAATTGTGGAGCTTATCTTCGAAATTTGGATCATTGTTTAGGAATTTAAAATCAAAAAAATTAAAATTAGGATCTTTCAATCTTTGAATTTGAGCTTTTCTTGAAACATTTTATATGAGATGTGGAATCTTATAATTTGTAATTTTGGAGTATGAAATCTTGGAAAATTTTGTTTTGAAATTTAAATTTATATAATTGGGGTTCCTGGAATTTTAGTTCATAAAATTTTAAATTTTTGGATTTTGAGTTTTTGAAATTCCAGTTCTTTGAATTTGAGTTCTTGGAATTTGAGTTCTTGGAATTTGAGTTCTTGGAATTTGAGTTCATGGAATTTGACTTTTCGGAATTTGACTTTCTGGAATTCAAAGAACTCAAATTTTCAAAAGGAGTTTCTTTGATTTTCAGTTCCTGGAATTTGAGTTCTTAGAATTTGAGTTTCTGAAATTTGGGTTCTTGGAAATTCAGTTCTTGGAATTTGTGTTTCTGGAATAGGAGTTTCTGGAATTTGAGTTCTTGGAATTTCATTTCTTTGGATTTGAGTTTTTATAATTTGAGCTTCTGAAATTTGAGTTTCTGGTTTTTTAATTTTTCGAATTTGAGATTTTGGAGTTTGAAATCTTGGAATTTGAGTTCCTGAAATTTGAGTTCTTGGAATATGAGTTCTTAAAATTTGAGTTTTTGGAATTTGAGATCTTGAAATTTGAACTTTTGCAATTTAAAGTGATTCAATTCGAGTTCTTGGAATTTGAAATGATTGTATTTGAGTTCTTGATATTTGGAGTGATAAATTTGAGATCTTGTAATTTCAAATTATAAAATTTGAGATTTTGGAATTTGTGTTCTTGGAATTTAAGTTCTTGGAAATTGAGATTTTGGAATTTGAGTTCGTGAAATTTGAAGTCTTAGGATAAATGACCTTGGATTTTGAAATCTAATCAATTTATATTTCGTAATTAGAGATACTGGAAATTAAGTTTTTTTAAATTTCTACTTTGTGGAATTTGAAATTGTGAACCTTGTGATCTTCGAATTTAGGGTCATTGCTATAAAATTTCAGATCAAGAAATTTGAGATTTTAGAATTGGAATTTTTGGAATTTGAGATCTGTAACTTGAATCTTTGTTAGAATTTGAGATTTCCGAACTCGATTTTGATACTTGTACTAAATTGGGATTGATATTTGAGTTTCTCAGCCCTCTTACTACATTTCGTACAAATATGATCCAACACTGAGATGAGAATAGCTGAATGTTGTATAATAGGACAAACATTGAGAGAGACGCGCCCGAAACTTTTGCTCATAACTATTTAGGTAAATAGTGCGGTTATGGTGACGACGACGACGGTAATGGAATTATTGAGTCTGAATCATTTATATATATAAATACATTATATATATATATATATATATATATATATATATATATATGTAGCGGGTTGCCAACACGCATAGCGGCTTGTCAACACGCATCACATGTCTCTGGACAGATTGGCCCATATAGTGACAGCACTGAGAAAAACAAAAGGAAATTCAAGTGTCAGATCGGACACGGCTTTTGTTTCTCCCTAGTCGAATTTGCCTAAAATGTATGATTCTTAAAACCTTTCTTTTCAATTATAAATACGAAAATACCAATAACATTTTATTAACGATTAGTATGACAACACATAGTGTCGTGGATATTAATCATATATAAAATAAACGAAATATAAATAATATTTTATGGAATTTATTATTATACAATTTGGATAATATTGGTATTAATATGGAGGACTACTACACCTCCATATATATATACAAATTATAAATGTTTTGGCAATCAATTAACATGCCCATTAACGGTTATGCAACGCATTTAAAAGGGTTATTACCCTTTGCACATTTTAATTGTGCAAATTATATATATTAATTTTTTATGTATATATGAACCCAGTTTTGGGTTAACTTCTATTATGTTACGAGTCGATTTTCTCACAATTAATGAAATGCATTTTCGAATGTTTAAATGATATTTTGATATATGTAAATTTTGTAGATTTTATTTAAGCAAATTTGAGATTTATCTTGGCTAATTTTGAGCATTGCTGACTTCCACTTTATATATAAGGATTTAAATTTTGCATATTTTGATGCTGCAGATTTTTATTTTACAGATTTTGTTTTATATATTCTATTTTAAGTCAATTTTTTTATCATATTGTATTTTTACTAAAATGTTCTGCAGAATTTTACTAAAATGTTTTGCAGTATTTGAAATTGTCAAGAATTTAAAATTTGCAGATATTAATTTTTGCAGAATTTGGATAGTGTGAAAATTGCGTTGTAGAATATAGTATTTGAAACTAAAAATTTTGCAAAATATAATATTTAAGAATATTAATTTTGCAGTATATGATTTTTGTAGGAATTGAATCTTCAGTATCTCATTTTTAAGTATATGAATTGTGTGAAAATCGCGTTTTGCAGAATATAATATTTGAAAATAAAATTTTGCAGAATTTCAATAGTGTAGAAAGTGAATTTTGCAGAATCTAATATTTAAGAATTTTAATTTTGCTGTATTTGAATTTTGTAGAAATTAAATCTTCCAGTATCTTATTTTCAAACATTTGAATTTTGCAGAATTAGGAAAGTGTGATAATTGCATTTTGCAAAATGTAACATTTAGGAATTTGAAATTTGCTGAAATTGAGTTTTTGCAAAACTTGAATAGTCAGAGAATTGCGTTTTGCAGAATATAATATTTGAAAACTAAAATTTTGCACAAATTCAATAATTAAAAATTTTAGTTTTGCAGTATTTGAATTTAGTAGAAATTGAATCTTGCAGTATCTTATTTTTAAGAATTTGAATTTTGCAGAATTTGCATCGTGTAAAAATCGCGTTTTGTAGAATGTGATATTTAAAAAACATGAATTGTTCAGAACTTAAATGTTGAAAAAATTGAATTTTGCGAAATATTATATTTAGGAATTTGAGTTTTGTAGAAATTAACATGTAAAAATTGCAGAATTTTGCATAGTAGAGGAAATTGAATTTTAGAGAATATAATATTTAAGAAAATGAGTTGTGCGAACATTGCATTTTGAAGAATGTAATATTTGAATTTTGCAGAATTGAAATTTTGTAGAAATTGAATTTTGAAGAATGTAATATTTAAGCATTTGAATTTTGCAGTAATTAACTTTTAAAATCCTGAATTCTGCAAAATTTCACTTTCATTGAAATCAAATTTTGCAGAGTGTAATATTGCAGATCTCGAATTGGGAAGAAATTGCATTTTGAACAATCTGAATTTTAGAATTTGAATTTCGCAGAATTTGAATTTTTTTGAAATTGAATTTTGCAGAATTGTAATTTTCTAGAATTTAAAATTTGCAGAATCGGAATTTTGTAGATATTGCATTTGGTATACTAATTTCAAATTCTGCAAATATCAAATTCTGCAAAATAGATTTCTATAAAATTTAATTCCTACAAAATATTGCCTTGGGCGTTGAATTAATAAATAAATAAATAAAAAAAAAAATTAAATTTTGCTACATTAAACATTAGATTCTGCGACATTTAATTTCTAAAAATTAAAATTCTATAATTTTTCTACCACGAAGTATGAAATTTTGCAAAATGCAATTTCTACAAAAATTTTACTTATACAAATTTAAATTCCACAAAATTCTAATTCTGCTAGTTTCAAATTCCACAAAATTCTAATTCTGCAAAATTCTAATTCTGCAAAATCAAGTATTAGATTCTGTAAAATTAAAATTCTAAAATTAGAATTCACAATCATAGCTACAAGAATTTTGAAATTTGAATTTGCAATTTTTGAAAATAATTTTTTTTTTAAGATATTCAAGAATTTTATCTACGGTTTTTCAGAAGACATTGTTTTCTTTAAATCTGAAAAATAAAACATTTCCACAAACACCCAAAATTTTGTCAAAATATATTTTAATTTTATTAAAAATTAACATTATGGGTACATTAATTTTTTTAATTAACTTTAACATTTCTAATTAACCTTAAATTTAATTTCTTGATCTACAATACCATCAGAGTTCAGGGGCAAGTATTGGTACATATAATAGAAACAAATTATATTCTATCTATTCGTCCAAATCGGTATTTAGACCTACAACCACACTTCCCTCAGCACTTTCATCAATTTTCGGCAACCTTCTGTTCGGAGGACCTCCAATCGAACCAGATGAGGAAAAGAGTAACTTTGTGAACTTTGTGAACTCTGTTTTTGTCCTCCATTCGAAGAAAATGAATTACCAGGTTTTATTACCTCTGGTACTGATCTGACAAAACTTTGGTCAAGTGACGTCAAATTTGCCTTGGCCAAATCGGCTAAAATGTTTCCTGGTAGGTTAGAACCGTTGTTGGCAAGTTGGGTGATTAATTTAGGTAGTTTTGGTCGGATGTTACTGATTCAGATGTCTGATTTTGGCTGATGTTTGTAGATTGTGTTTGCTGTTGGTTTGTGTTTAAGGGATGAACTGGTAAACCAACGTTGGGTTGGTTGAAAATGGGTTTTTGGTAGGTTTCTACTTCTGGTGTGGCTTCTGGTGGTGGCCTACTTCCTACAAGGGAATTTATATATATAAATGTTAAGGAATGTATTGTATATGAATCTTCAAAACAAATTGTATTGGATTTGTAATGAATTTTTTTTTGAAGTAAAACTTCTTTAGGCGCGACATGGGTGTAAAAAGTTCTTTAGGCGCGACACGGGTGTAAATCCGTACAAATGCAACGAAAACGCCAACGTGAAGTTGAAGACTACGACGATAGTAAGCGCAGCTATCGCAATTATTCGATCTATTTTTTACAACAAAATCTTAATAATGTTTTTTGAATATTGATTCAAATAATCAGGTTGAATGTCAAACTTGTCTAAAAATATTAAATTCGGGTAAAATTCCCACTTTGTGTAAATTTAACGGGTTTGTATTTCCACCTGTACCAAATTATCTACCTAAACTAGATACTGTATCTGAAAGGTTAATTTCACCTAGGTTGTGTTTCATGCAAATTAGACGATTGCGACATGCAAATGGACAATTTGGAATATTTGGACAAATTATAAATGTGCCTGTTGACATTAATAATATGGTTAATTTATTACCTCGTAATATTGATGATGATCATTGAATTAACGTTCACATAAAAAAAGCAAATGATTCATAGATCAAGCTATGTGCAGGGCTTGATAAATAAAACAAATATAAAAGTATGGCTTCAATTTGTTAGGCAAGACGGATATTACAGCTGTTCAAGGAATGAGATTATATCGTCAGCGAAAAAGTAAAAAAATACAAACAGTGAATGAATGTATGTTAATTTTAATTACATGATGTTCTTCAAACACAATTCTTACAGGATGAGTTAATTTGCAAAACAATATTTGTTTAGGCGTTGTTTACATAATCCACTGTGTGAATGAATATTATAGAATTATTAATCAGCAATTACTTTAAAACGATCATGTCATATTTCAAGTACGACTTTGATTACATTATTATTTGTAATTATTATACATATTTTTTAATGCAATCATAAAATATTAATTTATAATTTATCATTATATAAATGTGTTTATATGATTGACGACACTAATAAATGTGTGCATCACGAGTGTTACCATATTACTATAAACATTATTCAAAATTGTTATAAGATGTATTTATTTTACTCAACTTAAATTGCTACTTATACAGTAGCAAATAAGTTTTACTTCAATCGCGTAATAAGCGCCGCGTCGCCGTCTAACGCGTAAACATTGGTACGGAACCCATAGGAATGTAAACCCAAATTATACTTTATATATACGACGATTTCGTTAAAATCTCTATGAAATATCTGATAATTTGATGTGCATATGTCTGATCATTGTTTTGAGCTCAAATTGTCTTTTTTTACTTTTTTTACTAGATCTCCGAAACCACTAGACCTGTCTTTATGAAAATGAGTTCTTGTTAATACAAGTAAAATGTTTTTTAACTTCTGTAGGGCAAGTTATAGTAATCGCAAAAAATCGAAAATGAAATTTTTATATATCTTTACGTTTCAGAGGTTTCTGAACATTTTGGCATACCTTAGAAAAAATGGATGTATGTGTGTCTGCGTGTATGTATGTATGTGCGGACACAAATTTTCGTCGACGATTTCGGGAACACGGATCAATCGATTTGAATAATTCAAAAAACATTTGATACCTACTGATAAGGAGTTGTGCTGATTAGTTTTTGGCAAAGGCAGGACTTGCCGTTTCGGAGATACGGGACAAAAAGAGCCAAGAATTGCATTTTAGTTTTTGAGATAACGGAGCATACGATTTAAATAATTCACAAAACATTTTACTTGTATTGATAAAATGAACAACTGGTGAAATTTTTGTAAAGGCAGGTCCAGCGTCTCCAAAGTACATAACAATAAGCACAATTATGTGTACATTTATATGGGTTCCGTACCAATATTTACACGTTAGACGACTACGCGGCGCTTACGCGCTTTAATATTCAACAATGCAATGCAGTGCGCTTGCTTAAAAAAATGTTCAAAATTTAAAAAAATAAATAAAAATACAAAAAATGGAAATATAAAAAAAAATCAAATCATTCAAAATTTCAAAAGTTTGCGAAGTTTTTTTAATAATTTAGTTTACGGGAAGTCCCAGCAATTTGGCTTCAGGTACGATGCCATGCACCACTAGTTAACTTCCAGTGGGGTAGTTATAGTAATGGGCCAAAAATCAAAAATGATTTTTTTTGCATTTCTCGGCGTTTGGAAGGTTTCTGAACATTTTTAATTTACCTCAGAAAAAATTATTATATCTTTTTTTATTTTCCATAAAATATTTTGTAATTTTGGATTAAAAACTCAAAAAATTCAAAAAATTACCCAGGCTAAGCATAGTCTAAGCGCCACTCTGGTACAAATGTTTAGCCAAGTGCGTTTAGACTGTTGATGTACGTTCAATTTTGTGAAAAACTATTGAAAAATGTGAAAATGCCGCCAAGCTAAGCGCAGTGTAAGTGAAAATGTCGCACAGAATTATTTGCAAATGCGTTTAGACTGTGACTATACGGGAGTACTTTTTCAATTTTGTGCAAATTAGGCAACTATTTTTTTTTGAAATTGAATTCGAAATGAAATGACGATTGTTAATATTCTGGAGATAAATTGATTTATGATTTACATTTGATTTGCTCAGATATAACAATAAGATAGCAAAAATAATGAATGTAACAGTATTTGTAATAATATATTTGAAAACGTTTAAAATTTCTCGAATACGTTATATTACGGTACGGGAAGTTGTCTTAAGGCACAATGCCATACACCGCTAGTTTATATGTAAAATACGCCTAATCGCACGGCAAATAGATAGACATTTCACACAAACAAGGAACAAGCATATAAATATATACCATATTCTGGTGACTGGTTAGATTCTTGATGAAAGGTGCTAAAGAAAACTTTGATCAATTATTCACAAGAACTAATGAAATGTTGATTTTAGTGAAAAAACAAGAGTGTATATGATAAATTATTTGGTGATCAAGTATTATCAATCTAATGTTGTATCAATTACCTTCAGGCGTTGGAAACTCGACATTCGGCTTAGGATAATTGTAACCTGCAAAAATACAAAAGTTACAAAAAACTGTACCAATTCTCAAATGCATAATTCATCATTTATCATTATCTTCACCTCCATTTCCATTATTACCCTGGTTCAAATATCCATTATGGCAGCACAAGACCAGAAAAGGGTTGTAATTAGGCGTGTACTGCTGCCTGTAGTAATGCGAATTCGGCAAACTGTGATGATAATAATATCCAAAATTGTAAGGATAATACTGTCTCGTGTTTTGGTAATAAGGATAATACTGGGCGTAGTAGTTTTGCTGCCTCAGAGGATTAAAATTCAGCAAACCGTGTCCATTGTCGTAATAGATTGGTAGAATTCCGAGGGGGGAGTAGTAGCCCCCAATGTTTGTGGGTGCTATTTGTTGGTGATGGTGAAAGGATCCAAAGTTTGCTTGTTGGGGTGAAGCATAGTTGTTTTGGTGTCTGTGTGTGTGCAAACCGAGGTTTGTTGGAGAACTTGGACAGCCTGGAGTTGGCTTCCTATTTGATCAGAGGGTTGGTTTGGGGAAGATTGCAGAGCGGAGATTTGTACTGGGGGGAGGTTGGTGAAAACCAAAATTGGTTGAGAGCTGGTTTGTACGTTGGATACGTCTACTGTTGGTAAATGGGTTGGAAAACTTTGGGTGTGCACACCCAAACTGCTGATCGTTGACTAGTTTCGACATTCGAGACTTCCAAACTTGTTGGGAAATTACTTGGCAAATTAGTTGGCACATTCTCCCTGTATCACTTTCCTTCTCATCCTTCTCCAATGTCTCTGGATATTCCTAGGACTCGAAGTTTGCCCAAAAAACGTGATAACCTGTCCACCAATTGGTAAATCGGGGCCTCATCATACTGCACAAGTTTAGCCTGGATGACTTCTATATCAGAAGCTGGTAAATTTCAAAGTTGTGATGGAAATTTTTGAGTTGCGTATTTGAACCATGGTAGTGATCGGCATATTGATTGTTGGTATTGTATTTGATGAAGTGGGTCGACTCCAAAATTGTTGGGTGGTTCAGGATGTTTTGGCTGTGGTATTTGACGTATCCGTGGGCATATGGTAAAGGATGACTTGGTTTTGGTTTGTGAATGACTCCAGTGTGAGTTGGGAGATTGTTTTGTACCTGGA